>NC_059128.1:26823228-27125213 GCF_020740605.2 Lemur catta
CAGATCTGAGACTCTACTCAGAACTGGGTTGGGAGAGTTCCAGCATCCACCCAGAGGAATGTGTCATATGCCATCACGAAAGCCATGCAGCAACACAGACAATGCTAGTTCCTATTACACAGGCACGATGATCACCACCAAGGAAAAAAACCACTGCACTGAATAAAAAGCACAATAGGAAAAGACTACTTAGACTATAGGCTATTTTTAAGATTTTCTTTCTTTCTTTTTTTTTATTTCAGCTTATTATGGGGGTACAAAAGTTTAGGTTACGTATATTGCCCATGCCCCCTCACCTCCCTAGATTTTCTTTTCTCATTTTAAAACATGATGTGCTTAGTAATTATTTCAAAGCAAAAGCTGTATTTATGTGCTTTGTATATGGTTGTTTTTTGTTTTTTTTTTTTTGAGACAGAGTCTCATTTTGTTGCCTAGGCTAGAGTGAGTGCCATGGTGTCAGCCTAGCTCACAGCAACCTCAAACTCCTGGGCTTAAGCGATCCTACTGCCTCAGCCTCCCGAGTAGCTGGGACTACAGGCATGTGCCACCATGCCCAGCTAATTTTTTTCTATATATATTTTTAGTTGTCCAGATAATTTCTTTCTATTTTTAGTAGAGACGGGGTCTCGCTCAGGCTGGTCTCAAACTCCTGACCTGGAGCGATCCACCCGCCTCGGCCTCCCAGAGGGCTAGGATTACAGGCGTGAGCCACTGTGCCTGGCCTGTATATGTTAATAAATATATACACATACACACAGGTTTGGATGCCGGTGAAACTGTATCAACTTTGCAAGTACACTCAGGAAGAACAGTTATATTCCTGGAACAATCGTTACTGGTGACTATAATCAGATCTGAAAAACTGTTCTCCGGGTGGCAAACTGCCTTTCCTGACTCTCTGGTCACACTAGCCAGCCAGTCACCTGTAACTTTGGGCAGCGGGTTGCACACACAGCTCATATACGGTGAGATGAGCATGTAGATCAAGGGGCTCAGGCAGTGTGCGCACCGGGAGACTCCACACACCACTGACCTCCACCGGCCCTTACCTGCTTTATCCCAGGGAACGGGGTCCTGAGGGGAACCCACCATAAGAAAATATTCTCCTGATTCAGGTCAGATTGTACCCCAAACACACATGGAGTGCACAGCTGCAGGAGAACATCTGGGCCCTGTCCCCCAACACACCTTATGTGAAAGGGCCCTACTACCAAGGTCCCTGGGGCAAGAGGACTCACAGCATCAAGCTCAAGGGTCAATGTGTAGTATCAGCCTCCGCTCCTCCCAGAAGGGCACTGGGCTGAGGCTCTCTTTGCTTTTGTGTCTACCTCTCACTCCCCTTGGCTCTCCCTTGGCCTCCAGGAGGACAGGGATGGCCAGGCAGGCTATGCTGTCATGCTCCTTTTGTTTGCAGTGGACCCTCTGCCTCTCTGCCAACATTTCCCTGGCCTCAGCTTCCAGCTCAGATCTAACCAGAAGCAGAGAAGACTTTCTACTCCCTGCAAATGATGTGTTGGAGGTGTGCTGATGTGCAGGCTGCCACTGAGAGGGCAGCAAGCAAGGGAGTCATACCTGGTTGCTCCTGAAGGCACACTGGAGTTTCAGGTTTAACATCAAATCCTGCCCTAGTTTAGGAAAGGTTAGAAGCCCCTGGGTCCACTGTGTACCTTTTCAACTGCATACACAACACAGCCAAGAAGTTATTTTGTGATGGTTCTTAGGTGTGGCTGGGCCCAGTTTCTAGTGTCAAATGAGGAGCTGAAGTGGAGGTGGTGATGATCACAGCACAGCTTGCCCTACCAACTCAGCACCTACCAATGGGTAACTGGTGGGCAAGTTAGGATGGTAAAGCGAAGACACTGCCACTTTCACAGCATTCGGCTCCTACACAGGCTTGACGACCACCAACACCAAACCAGGAAGCATCTAGGTAGTGGCAGCCACACCAGCATCCACAGATGTCCCTGCCCCCTCCACTCACCAGTATGAGGTTAAATTGGTCGCTTGCCAAAGCAGAGGGATCCGAGCTGTGAATGTGGACCTTCTTCCTTTGCATGCAGCTCACACGCAGCTCATGGGCTAAACTGCAGAGGTAAATGGGGGGAGGGGAGAGCACAGATGCCATGACCGACATCTGTGAAGATGATCCAGGGGTTTCTGTCCTTCCTCACCCCTTCTCCTAGTTGGCCCTTTCCATGTTACTTCTCAGCAATGCAGCTCAGCAAAATTCCAGAAAATGTGAATTTGAGCTTCCCCACAGAACGCTGACAAAGTGAAAACAAAGAACTGGGTGGGGCTGGGTATGGTGGCTCATGCCTATAACCCTAGCACTCTAGAAGGCTGAGGCGGTAGGACTGCCTGAGGTCAGGGGTTTGAGATCAGCTTGAGCAAGGGCGAGACCTCCGTCTCTACTAAAAAACAGAAAAAATTAGTTGGGCAATTAAAAAAACATAGCAAAGATTAGCTGGGCGTGGTGGCACGTGCCTGTAGTCCCAGCTCCTTGGGAGGCTGAGGCAGGAGGATGGCTTGAGCCCAGGAGTTTGAGGTTGCTGTGAGCTAGGCTGACGCCACGGCACTCTAGCCCAAGCATCAGAGCAAGACTCTCTCTCAAACAAAAAACTAGGTAGTCCATTCACAGACTTAAAGAGAGCTGGAACTAGAGGAGTCTGTTTCTACATCTAGCACAATTGCTGCTTTTGAGATGCACCCAGGTATGTGGCCACCCACCCTGCTGTTCTTTCCCTCTCCCACAGCACAGCTACTTTCCCACTAAAGATGAAGCCTATTTTAGGGTGAAAACCAGATCTAACTAGACCTCTAACTCTTTCCCCCTCTTAGCACCTGCCTGACACCTCCTGCATGGCTGGCCTTCCCTGAAGGGGGCACTGCCCCACGGTGATAGGGCTATGCCCCCAGGAAGCACCTCAAATGCATGTGTTTCTTCACCTGCCCACATACAGCCAATGCAGCAGATGGCAGGGTTTGAAGCTCCGATGTTAAGAGTCAGACAGTTCCCACCCTTCTAGCTTGACCTTGAGCAAATCACTCCACTCTGAGCCTCAGTCTCTTCTTCAGGAAATGGGGGGAAGTATCAACCTCTCACAGGATTTTAGTTAGAATTGTGTCCCAAGTATTTTGATAAAGTTTAGTACATATACATCCAAATAATGACCCATTTTTGGTGACAACTCATTAGATGCGTAAGAGAAGGAGGCAGAAATCTCATAGGAATGAAGATGTAGGACCTCTACTAAAAATGATTTATGAGTAACAGAGAGTAAACAACTAGAGTAATTTCTGCCTAAATCCCCATTCTCTTTCCCTAGCCTCCTGCAAGTCTCTCCTTCCCTTGCTCTAGAGAGAAAATGATTGTCTCAGGACTGATTAAGCAGCAGACAGAGGCTGTGAACTGGAGTCCCTCAACTGTGAAGACTCTCACAGGGTAGCCACATGGTCTACCCTGATTGGATTCTTGGAACATGGAAATAAGGAACAGGAAAAGAACATTCATGAAAAAAACATAACAATGAGGCATTGTCTTACCGGCAATAACTGGTGACACTGAGAAAACCCAGCTGGCTTTTTCGCAGCATGGAAGATGCATTAAATCCCAATCTGGCTATTTTCTACGTTAAAAAAAAAAAATCAATGAAAATTTGTTTGTTAAAGGATAACAGAGAATGTTTTTAGTTCCATAGGATGCAATGAAAAAATAGGTACTAAACGGGCAGAAATTATATGCATAAAAATCTGACGGTGTCTTTTGCAAGCCTCCACTCCTTGACAAGAGGAAAAGCCCAGCACAAGAAAGTATGTGTGAGTTGGAAAGTCTGTTCAGCTCCTCTGTCCTATCTCCCCCTCCATCCACACCTGGGGTGATGATGCCACCGAGCTAGTGAATGTGGCAATGGGACTGGAACTTCAGGTCTGTACCAGACTCCCCATTCCACCTGTGGGCCAGGATTTTCTGTTCTACTGCCCCCACAACCAACAGAATATTGTGCATCTAAGGCTGTCTTCAGCACTGCCTGTGGCACTGCAAATCACACATATCAAAACTGCGCATCCTGGTTTTCTACCTAAAATAGTTACTGAATTAACATCTCACTGCTCCCCAAGATTCTCCTGGGAAATGACAAAATGTTAGAACTACTAGTGATACTTAGCAAACAAGAAAAGTGGGGTGGGAGGAAGGGATTTCTTGACTGTTCTTATTCTCATCATCATTTTCTTTTTAGGAAAATCTGGGGCCACACTCCCTAAGGTGGCCAAGTTAATTGTCACAGGGGTGTCTAATTGGCACCCCTTTCAGCAGTGGATGGATGGGTGCTGGCAGGAGTGGAGGGGACAGAGTAACCCTAAGGGTATGAAGCCTACCTTTTTCTGCTTGTCCTCTTCCTCGAGCAGCTGCAGTCTTTTTTTCTCCATTTCCTTATGCCGGATGCTCTCATTCGTAAGGGGGTTGCAGTTGTTATGTCCAGGAAGCAAGCGAAAGTAGCGTTTCTTTTCAGGGTCGAAGTAATACCCTGGTAGGTCTATCAATCAAACAAACTAAATTCACTAACTTAAAACACTGTAAATGACCACCTCATAAGGAGCCCAGTGGCCTGTCTACCACCCCTCACAGCTGCCTGTCCTCTACAGGCCAGCCAGGGGTGGGCTGCCACTGTCAGGCACTATCTTGGACTGAATTCAGTCCTGGGGGAGACTATTTGCCTTAGGATCACTGTTCCTGATGCACTCAGCTCCTTCACTGAGTGTTTCGGTTTGCTTCTAGAATTCCTTCCAAGCCAGGAATGGGCTGGTGACATCCACTCAAGTGAAGAGATACACAGGCACACATCTGAGCCCTGGCCGAGGAGGAGGGGCAGCCAGATGACAAGGCAAAATGAAGTTTCACCTTTCCCCAGGGGCAAGGCCAGAGGAGCCCTACCAAGCAGACTGCCTTACCTGGCGCAGAAGAACTTCCAGCTACACCAGATGAGGTTGATGGGGACTCATCATCACCTGGACCAGAATCCTGAGTGCTCTGCAGTGCTCCTGAGTCATGCCTGTTGACACACAGTGGCGGTAACTTGCAGCTCAGGGCTTGAGTTCCCAGTCATTCTCTGACTGGAAGGCTTTATTCAGGCAGTTCTGCAACCTTCCCTCCTGAACATCTATCTGACCTGATTCCTTGGGGAGCACTAACCCCTATTACAAATACACCAAAATAAGAGCAAGGTTTTGGCTTCCTTTTCTTTTATTTTAAAAAGACGATGCATGTCACAGTAATTTCCTCATCTCCTCACTTTAGCATTTTGTGAGGTCTTTTGGAATTTTTCAAATAAAAAGGAGAAGAGAAATTTGCCAATGAGAATGTTACCAGCCGTGCTCATTTGTCAGCTTAACAGCAGTTTCAAAGCCAGGTCAATTTCATTCTTTATTGGATTCAGTGGTATGAAGAGTTTAAATTTTACTTGCCCATGTAACTTTACAAACTGGGGTTCAGGGGACAGAGATAATTTGCTCAGTAATACTGGGATAGAGCCATGGTTAACACACTCAATGTATCCAGTCACAAGCAGCTTCTGTGGCAATTACAGACTTAAGGATATGATGATACGGCTGGGCGCTATGGCTCACGCCTGTAATCCTAAGCACTCTGGGAGGCCAAGGCAGGAGGATCGCTCGAGGTCAGGAGTTCGAGATCAGCCTGAGCAAGAGTGAGAACCCCATCTCTATTAAAAATAGAAAGAAATTATCTGGCCAACTAAAAATATAGATAGAAAAAAAATTAGCCAGGCATGGTGGCACATGCCTGTAGTCCCAGCTACTCGGGAGGCTGAGGCAGTAGGATCACTTAAGCCCAAGAGTTTGAGGTTGCTGTGAGCTAGGCTGACACCATGGCACTCTAGCCTGGGCAACAGAGCAAGACTCTGTCTCAAAAAAAAAAAAAAAAAAAAAAAAAAAGGACATGATGATAAAGCAAGACCTTATTTTAGAATCCCAATAAAATTCACTTTAAAATCAAAAACACCCTCTACCCCACCATATACACCAAAAGGAACACAAACTCACAAACTGCAAAACTAGGTTGAAGGAATGAAAGAACGTTCTCTTTCTTCTATAAATATTAATGCTATGCACAGTTTGGGGGAAATTTATTTATTCCCCTTTTCATGGCCCAGAGTTTCATGAGGCCAGCTCATCTGTGATCAGCAGGAGGAAGAAGGATTAAGTGTCATGACAAATGTGTGTTTCTAGTCCAAGGACCGCTGCTCCATTCTTTCCACATGGAGCCCAGAAGGTGGCTGGCCAGCAGGTTTCCACGCTACTCTGCCAAAGCCGAGCTGGGACTCTCTTCTACAGATCACATTTTGCTCACAATGTGCTCTTGCGGGAAGGGCCTGGGGCCCAAAAAGTATCCACGGTTCTCTTTACAAAACATACAAACATTGGGCACTGTCCTGATCTTTCTACAATAATGGGTAAGATTTGGGAATGTGCACCTAATAAGGCCCACCATGTAATGAGGCCTATTCAGAACCAGGCAGCCAGTTAAGGGCTTTACATACATTACCTCATGAAAGGTTTTATTAGTCCTGTTTTGTACAAGAATTTCAGTGACTCAGAGTGACTAAGTAACTCGCCTAATTTCACACAGGAAAGCAGGGTGTCTGACCCAGACCTCCTGACTCTAAAGCCCTTGTTCTTTTCACAACCTCTAAATGCTTTTTGTTACTCTTTGGGTTCATCTGTTCCAGCTTTGACAGCTTCTGACCCTATAACTAGGACTCTGTCCATTTTATTTTATTTTAGTTTTAGAGAAGAGGTCTCATTCTGTTGCCCAGGCTTAACTACAGTGGCATCATCACAGCTCACTGCAATCTCAAACTCTGGGACTCCAGTGATCCTCCTGCCTCAGCCTCCCAAGTAGCTGGGATTACAAGAGTGAGCCACCGCACTGGTGATACTGTATTATTGTTTATACATTTTTATGTAGTATATTATTAACACATACACATTTGTAACATAAATATATATAACCCTACAGTTATGTGACACACAACGATGTTTCAGTCAATGACGGACCACATATAGGACAGTGGTCCCTTAAAATTATAAAGGAACTGAAAAATTCTTATCGCCTAATGACACTGTAGCACAATTACTATATTTTTTGAATAAATTTAGTGTAGCCTAAGGGTCCAGTGTTTATAAATTCTATAGCAGTGTATAGTAATGTCCTAGGCCTTCACATTCACTCATCACTCACTCACTGACTCACCCAGGGCAACTTCTAGTCCTGTAAGCTCCATATATGTTAAGTGCCCTATATAGGTGTACCATTTTTTATCTTTTTATCTTTTACACCATATTTTTACCATACCTTTTCTATGTTTAGGTACATTTAGACACACAAATACTCACCATTGTGTTCCAATTGTCCAGTACTCAGTACAATAACATGCTGTACAGATTTATAGCCTAGGAGCAATAGACTGTGCCATATAGCCTAGGTGTGTTAGTAGGCTATACCATCTAGGTTTGTGTAAGTGCACTCTATGTTTGCACAACGATGAAATTGTCTAACGCATTTCTCAGAACATATCCCCCTCACTAAGTGATGCATGACTATATATCCTTTTCCCAAGACTTAGACTGAATTAATAAAATTAGGTTTCCATAAAGACTGGGTGAAATATAAAGCCCACAATGTGGAGAAATGGCTCTCCAGTTGTTTCAGATATCTAATTCTAGCTTCATGGCTAATGCTCTGAATAGAAGTGATGATCACTCTGGAAAGAAGGAACAGTGTGTCCATATCTCCCCACTACTCTGTGTGGTGGGCTGACCAGCAGCAGAAACATGCCCTGCAGACTCTTCTCGGGCCCCACCTCAGATTCACAGAATCAGAATCTGCATTCTGACGGCCCCCAGTGATACACACACACCAGTGTGTGAGTTGCGATATAATGGATAATGACAGAACAACACTGGGCACAAGCTGGACCTCCAGCCTGGGCATACTTTCCTCTCGTTAGAATTGCGTAGTCTGAACCAAGGGTTCTGCTGATAGATTCTTCTCCCATGTCGTCTCCTAGTTGGCCACCTTTTACTCATTTCTGTTCCTAAAAGAGAAAAAAGAATATTATATACATGCGTGTGTGCTCATGCTTTTCTGTTTGCTTCTTGACAGTTGCTTCATGCTTAAAATTAGGTAAGAGGATGGCCCACTCCAGGTTATCATCAAATTTGCCACACCAAGCCTTACTGTAAAGGGCTGCCTCCAGCACTCTCCTGACATCCCTTCCCACTTCCTTCCCATTTCCCGTAGCAGACAGCAGTTCTCCATCCCATAAACAAGAGGTATTACCAGGCATGAATACCCTAACTTCTCTCCCATCCACTCCAGAAATACCTGCCTTTACTAATTATTTCCCCTTTTGTCTTGGACAAACAGGTGTCCCTGTGCCTTTTCAAGGCAAACCCATCCCACCTGGCAGTTGAGCTCATCCCTTCCCAGGGATTCTGCGGACATCTGTTCTCACATATGTTAATGTCTCCCTTTCCTTATCTCAGCTTACAAACATGCCCAGGTTTTCCATTTGTACGTGCTCCATCTCTAATCCAAAAGGAATGGAAATATTCTGAAAGAACGGTCTACACACACAAATTAAACATCTTCATTTCTCATCATTCCCCAGTCCACTGCAGTCAGGCCTCCTCCATCCTCACCTTTCTCCTAAAATGTTCTTGCTGACATATTAATTAATGCTCACCTACTTGCACAAGTTAGTGGTGTCTTTTTGGCCCTTATTCCTGCAACATGTGACACACACCACGAAGTTTCGCTCTTCCTTTGGCTTTTGCAATATCTTTCTCTTGGTTTTCTTCTTACTTGCCAAATTAATCCTTTGCTCATTTCTCCTGGGTCACACACTCTGTGTGTGTGTTTTCCGCCTAGATCCTCCTCTTTTCACACTTAACACCATCTCATCCACCAACGCAGGTTCATCTAGGTTCATCTCAAACCCTGGCACCCTATTATCCCTACTGAGCATCAAGCTCCTAAACTGTTGTCTTCTATTTCCATAGTCCCAGCAAACTTAACAGGCTCAAAAGTGAGTTCATGATCTCTCCCTAACTCCCAATTTGCTCTTTTAGCTATCTATTATTTCCCTCCTCTGTAAATAATATCACTACCCTCACCAAGTCCAATGGTATCATCATTTTATTCATTGTCCACAACAACGGCTCCTAAACACATGTGTGAGTTTCCCTATGAATCAATTATCTTATTCCCCAGCCAAAGAATAAAGTTGTATTTATTACTAGTTAAGTTATAAGCTGAAAGGCACTGTGCACAGGAAGCAAAGCATGTACGGACAGTGCCAAGAGGACTGGTAAGAAACACAGGCCATACTGACACGAAGTTTATTATTATTACCAACTCTATAAAAAGGTCAAAGTTTTATAGCACACATTCTGCACCTGAAGTGATTCTAGTTTGCTTTCATTATGTAATAATGCATGAATACAGTGAGGAACACATGTATTGGTAGTCAAAGACTTCAGATCACCAGGAGGCAGGACCATGCCCGGCCTACACCATTATCTTCAACAGGGGCTGCCCAATCAGAAGGACACAGCAGATGATAAGATCACTGGTGAGCGCTGATTTTGGCTAGGGAGAACATCTCTACACCACTAACTCATACAGGCACAGGTTCATGCACTGCAGTAGAGTAAGGGTGGCTGACAACATCAGCTAATGTCATTAGGCAAGATGAAGCAAAAATCATTTTAAAAAGCCACACTAACAGAAGCCTTCCAAATACAGAAAGGGCTTAAAGGCTAGGACGAAGATGGTATCTTTTCAGTACTTTTATTTTTTTGAGACAGAGTCTCACTCTGTTGACTGGGCTAGAGTGCTGTGGCGTCAGCCAAGCTCACAGCAACCTCAAACTCTTGGGCTCAAGCGATCCTTCTGCCTCAGCCTCCTGAGTAGCTGGGGCTACAGGCATGTGCCACCATGCCCGGCTAATTTTTTTCTATATATATTTTTAGCTGTCCAGATAATTTCTTTCTCTTTTTAGTAGAGACGGGGGTCTCGCTCTTGCTCAGGCTGATCTCGAACTCCTGACCTTGAGCAATCCTCCTGCCTCGGCCTCCCAGAGTGCTAGGATTACCGGCGTGAGCCACCGTGCCTGGCCTCTTTTCAGAAGCCTATTTCAGGAGTGGGAAGTATGTCTTCCACAAATGCAAACGAAGTTCACTCTCAATGGCTGCTTTACAGTTCATGCTTGCACTTATCATTCTGCATTACACTCTCTTTATACTCCCAACTCCCAATGTAATACACAGTATTAAGAGAAAACATGAGGGAAAAACTCTCATGATTATCTCAATTGATGCAGAAAAAACACTGGACAAAATCCAACACTCTTGCATGATACAAACACTCAATAAACTAGAAATAGAAGGTAATTTTCTCAACCTAATAAGGCATCGAATAAAAACCCCCAGTTAATATCACACTTAATGGTGAAAAGGCTGAATGCCTTCCCCTCTAAAATCAGGAACAAGACAAACATGTCTGTTCTCACCATTTCTATTCAACATTGTACTGGAAGGTCTAGCCAGGCAATTAGGCAAGACAAAGAACAAAAAGCATCAAAATAGGAAACAAGTAAAACTATATCTGCAGATAACATGATCTTATATATAGAAACTCTGAAAGAATCCACACACAAAAAAAACTACCAGAGCTAATAAATGAGTTCAGCAAGGTTGCAGGACACAAAATCAATATATTAAATATCAGCTGTATTTCTATACACTAGCAATAATAATCTGAAAATTACAGAAACTATACAAACTATACAAACTATAAAACTCTTAAAAGAAAACAAAGGTGTAAATCATAATGATCTTGGATTAGGCAATGGTTTCTCAATATAACACCTCAAGCACAAGAAAATATATATAAATTGGGCTTCACCAAAATTAAAAACTTCCATGCATCAAAGGACAGTATCAAGAAAGCAAAAAACCCACCTACAGAATGGGAGAAAATATTTGGAAATTCCGTATCTAATAAGGATCTAGGATCCAGAATAAAGAACTCTTACAACTCAAAGAGACAAAAAATTTTTAAAAAAAGAAAAATTCTGAATAGACATTTGCCAAAGAAGATACACAAGTGGCCAATTAACACATGAAAAGATGCTCAACATCATTAGTCATTAAGCAGGTGCAAATCAATACGACAATGAGATGCCACTTCATACTAGGGTGGCTATGATTAAAAAAAGAAAAAAAGGCAGATAATAACTGTTGGTGAGTTGTGGAGAAAGTAGAACCCTCATACACTGCTGGTAGGAATTGTGAAATGCTGCAGCCACTCTGGAAAACAGCCCAGCAGTTCCTCAAAAGGTTAAACATACAGTTACCACATATGACCTACCAATTCTACTCCTAGGTATATGCTCTGAAGCAATGAAAACACAGTTATACAAAAATTTGGACACTAATGTTCACAGCAGCATTATTCATAATAGCCAAAAAGTGGAAACCACCCAAATTTCCATCAACTGATGGATAAACAAAATGTGGCACATCCATACAATAGATTATTCAACCATTAAAAAGGAATGAAGTATTGATATGCACTAAGTGTGGATGAACCCTGAAAACATGTTAACTGAAAGAAGCCAGACACAAAAGGCCACATACTGTGTGATTCCACGTATATGAAATCTCCAGAATAGGCAAATCCAAAGAGAATAGATTTGTAGTTTCCAGAGGTGAGGTGGGGGATGTTGGGGGAAGTACAGAATGGGGAGTGACTGTTAACTGGTATAGGCTTTTTATTTTTTTATTTTTTTAAAGCTTTCTAGCTTTCTCGCTCCCTGGCCATCTTGGTGGCTACTCTTGGTTGGGGGCATCTTGCACCTAAGGCAGGATGATGGTGGCCAAAAAGACAAAAAAGTGGCAGAAGTAGATCAACTTGAGGCTCCAATGTGCTATGAAAAATGGAAAGTATGTGCTGGGGTACAAGCAGACTCTGATCAGACAAGGCAAACCAAAACTGGTCATCCTCACCAACAACTGCCCAGCTTTGAGGAAATCTGAAATAGAGTACTACGCCATGTTGGCCAAAACTGGTGTCCATCACTACAGTGGCAATCATATTGAATTGGGTAAAGCATGCGGAAAATACTACAGAGTATGCACACTGGCTACCATTGATTCAGCTGATTCTGATATCATTCATTAGAAGCATGCCAGAACAGACTGGTGGAAAGTAAACCATGCACATTTTTTGTTTAATAAAACTTGCCAGAGCTTATTAAAAAAAAAAAAAAAAGGCTTTCTAGAAAGTCTTTCTGTTTTGAATAACTGCCTTTTCCAGTTATCCCAAATGAGTTCATAAAGGATCTAATTAAACTGTTTTATATTTTTAGGAGTGACTGTGTACCCTTTTATTAACTAGGTGGTAGCTTAGTAAAATTTTTAGGCTTTTAAATGATGTATGTTCCATGTGTGCTTCTTTCCTTTCTTTTCAAGGTTGAAAAGCCCTGTATTGCAGCATTCTGCGCCATCCCCACATTTGCTTGTTTTTTCCTCTGCAACATTCCACTAAATCATTAGCTTTCCAAAAACTGTGGTACCAAATATGGTATCTTAATATGACAGCAACTTTGTTTTAAAACCAGAATCAAGCTGAACATGACTTTTATTTAAGCCCAAACGCATGCTTTATGTATATCTGTAAAACACTGTTGTCGTGGTGTCACATTTCTTTTTTATTGTTTGATTATGTTCTTGTTGAAAGGTAAACTTACAGATCAAGTAATGAAATTTCATGCTTCAATGGCAGTTTCAATAAAACAAAACAAACTGGTCTTTTTACTTAAGGCTTCATGTAATAGAATTGAAGTTGGAATTGTTAGATCTTTTGGGTTTTACACCTACTTACTATAGCATTACCAAATAGGTGCAGTGCATTAATATAAAATGCTCTGGAGTGTTACAGCTCTTTTAGAATTTGTCTAGCAGGTTTTCTGGTTGTCACCGGAAGACCATCCCCCAAATAATTAAAAAAAGAAGAGAAAAAAAGAAAGTAAAATGCTTTGGGACCCATAATCTTAAGGAAAAAAAAAAGGAGGAGAACCTGGGCTCAGTGGCACCCCTAGTTCCAGACTTGGGAGGCTAAGGCAGGAGGATGGCTTGAGCCCAAGTGTTGGAGGTTGCAGTTTGCTATGATGAAGCTTGTTAATAGCCATTGACTGCACTGCAGCCTGGGCAACATATTGGAGACCCTGTCTCAAATACATACACACACATGGAACATCCACTGTAAAATCACATATCACTAGGCAAGGTGCTGAAATGACTGGATGTGTACTATTTTTTAAAACCTTCATTTTGGGCCAGCACAAATTTCCTTTACTTTTCCCCCCATTTCAAAAGCAATTCACTTTGAGGTTTAACACAGCAAACCAGTATATGTACGGTGTGTGTACATTTAGTATACAGAATATATCGAGACGAACCTCTGTAGACTTCATTCACTGTGAAGTCAGCTATGTTGCGAGATTTTCCAAACCAGAGCGGCAAAAATTTTGCAGAACTCTCCAATATGATTCGTCTGGTTTGAGAGACCTTCCCCGCCTCCAAGATTCCATTTCCAGGCCTGGCCTCAATACCCCCACGGTGTAGGCCCTGCAAAGGCCAGGCTCGCCCCTGCGAGCAGCCCAGGTAGGTGGCTGAACGCAAAGGGCGGCACAAAGCCAAAATTCATAGCAGGAGAAAGACTCCAGAATTCCCTGGCCGATCCCTCCTGGTTGGGGGCCCTTGCCTAGCCTGGGCTGGAGCCCCACAATCGGGGGTCTGAGACGTTAGAGCCAAGGGAGGATAAAAATGTTCTGGAATTAGCGGTGATGGTTGCAATCCTACCAATATAATAAAAAAAACCCCACTGGATTGTACTTTTTAAAGGGTGAATTTTATGGTATGTTGATTTTATCTCAAAACCAAGAAAGATCTGTTTACTATGGCATACTATAATATTTAAAGTAATACGCAGCCTAAATATCCAACAGGGGAATCCGGTAAGATCCTGGCGATCACAGGACTGCAACAGGAAGAACGCTAATGGCACGGGCTTGCAAAGCTGCCACAAAAAGTGGACACACGGATGAGGGCTGGAGGGAAGCAGAAAAATGCAGACGGTTCGGTAAGGACTATCTGCTTAGTGTAAAAAAAAATAATAAGGTTTTCTGTTAAAACTTACATAACAAATACTTCAGGCGGCAGGCTTTGTACTAACGCCCACCCTGAACTGTTGTTTTAAACTCTATTTTACAAATGAGGAAACAGGCTTAAACGGCTCAGTACCATACCCAAACAGCGGTGGCACTGGGATTCCACCTCGGAGTGTCAGACCCCCGGGCTGGTTACCCACAGGACACCACCTCCAGTATATTTTCCACTGTTACTTAAAACGAGAGCTTGGGGCTTTGGAGTTTTTATTTCCTCCAGAACGTTGTCCCATCAGTTTTCTTCCCTCCTTGCTGCGCAGTTCGATTCACAAGACAGTGTCTGTAGACCACCGAGGAGAGGGGAGTGTCGTGGGTACCGAAGCCACCGGGCGGGCCACGAGATGTGGCAAAGCGGGCTTTCCCGCCGACACACACCGCAGCGTGGAGGTGAACGCACTGAAGGCCCGGTCCAAACCGGCTCCACCATTCACGAGGTCGCGCGTTACCTTGGGCAAGTGCCACCCAAACTGCGCCCCTGTCTGCGTCGGGCACAGATACCACGCCTGTGAAGCAGCCAGCACAGCGCCTAGCACTTGCTACGCGCTCGAGACGCGTCAGCGGTTGCGTCGACCTGTCTGACACGGCCGACCACAACCTGGGGAAACCGCCCCCAAGGGCCCACCGGCCGGCCGGTGCCGGTATGGGTGGGGCCTCCTACCTCAGGGCTTGGGAAAACGCTCTTCCACTCAGGCCCTGCGCAGCGACAGGTCTCGGGGTACCTTAAACTCGGGTGCCCTCACCCTACGAGGGCAGATCCAACTCCACAGAACTCGCCAGGCCCCACGCGCCACGGAGCCCGACCCAGCCCCAGCACGCCAGGCCGGGCCAGCGTTCCACGTGCTCGCTCCTCCCCGCCCCTTTCCCCGGCCTTCCCCTCCAACGCCCGGTCCCACCCCAGCTCTGCAGCGGGGCCAGCGGCAGCCCTCGGACCGACGCCGACGGGCACCCCAGCCAGCACGGGCCTACCTGTTCAGACAGTCCTTTCCGGCTCCCCCTCAGGCTCAGCGCTGCAGGAGCAGGAGCCAAGCGTGGAAGGACCCAGAAAGACCAAGGTGTAGCGTCAGCCAGTTGGGTGTGCCCGCTTTTGTGTGGTCGTAACCGATAGGGCTATGGATGCCCCCCCTTCATTCTCATTGGACGCGACTTCTGTCTGTTAACGCCAATAGGGGCAGGCTTACGGAGGGGGCGGGGCGTGTGGTTTCGGCTCCGCCCAAGCCTGGCGTGTCTGGGCCGGCACGCTTGGGGGCAGGGCCGGGCACGGCGTCGGGGGCGGAGTAGTTTGCAGGGTGGCTCTTCCGAAGTGGTGGATTCCTTCTTGGTCAGCAGGCGACTGATCGGCCTGAAGCAGCTTTGTTGCCACTGCTGTGGAAAGGCAAAGGAGACTGTGAGATGAGGGGCAGAAAAAGTAGTAAGTGGTAAACAGGTGGTGGAGTCTTCACGCCAGATCTTCGTGGATCAAAGCTGTAGAATAGCGTACCCTGAACTGGCAATCCGGAGTCTAGTTCTGTTTCCTGCCAGCTGTGTGGCCTAGGGGAGTCTCTTCCAGGCTCTGTGCCTTGATTTCTCCTGTGGAAACAAGGAAATTTTTTTTTTTTTTTTTTGGGACAGAGCCTCACTCTGTTCCCCGGGCTAGAGTGCCGTGGCGTCAGCCTAGCTCACAGCAACCTCAAACTCCTGGCCTTAAGCGATCCTCCTGCTTCAGCCTCCCGAGTAGCTGGGACTACAGGCATGCGCCACCATGCCCGGCTAATTTTTTCTATATATATTTTTAGGTGTCCAGATAATTTCTTTCTATTTTTAGTAGAGACGGGGTCTCGCTCTTGCTCAGGCTGGTCTCCTCCGGAGCACAAACGATCCACCTGCCTCGGCCTCCCAGAGTGCTAGGATTACAGGCATGAGTCACGCCCGGCCCGAAACAAGGAAATTGGTCTAACATTGTGAAGTCCTCTCCAGCTCAAAGTTTGTCCATTACAACCAGTATTTCTTGAATGATCTGTGTGCTGTGCCTGTTCCAGGTATCAGCTGGCACCCTTGAGCTTTTCCAAAAGAAAAATGGAAGCCTGTGCTGGGCTCTTGGCCAGAAGTGACAGTTTTATGAGGAAAGCTGGATCCACATAGGCCGGGCTTGGCGGGGACCACCATGTATTAAATGTTCTGCTAACCCCGGCCCCTGTAAGTGGCTGGACCCATTGGAAGTCAGGTTGTGGGGTTTGTCAATTGCATCCCTGTGTGCAGACATTTTAGTCAATAACAAGCAAGGTAGGATTTGGGCTCTCAAGGAGTTTACAAACAAGTGCAGGGTATGGAATGGGACTAGGTGATAATAACAGAAATGAATATAGTTACAATAAAGGACAACTTCATAAGCTTGAGCAGCTTTGAAGAGAAGGCAGAAATTCTTTTTGTTTTTGCCCCCAAGAACTCTGAGGACAATCAAATCAGAGAAATTGCAAGCTGAACAAACAACACGGTTGCAAACCTGTTCAAGGAGTTTTGGCTGAAGGGGAGGGGAGTCTTAGAAGCAAAACTGGCAAGGTGAGTTGGGGCTTGATAGTGCAGGGCGTCAAATGCCAAGGAAAGAGCAGGTAGTAGGAAGCTCTGAGGGTTTCAGAGTTAAGAGAGTGATACGTTACGCTAGAGCTGTGCTTCAGGGAACATCACCTGGGCAGCACTGTGGAGGGGTTTGGGGAGGAAAGATTGCAGAAGTCATCTGGGAGACAAACTTACTGCAGTAACAGTCCTTGTGAAAGGTGGTCAGGGGCAAACCAGGGGGGTGGCAGCAGGGATGGAAAGGAGAGGTAGATGGGAGACATATTTCGGAGGGACAATCTGCAAGATTTGAACGCTGGGGGTGGGGGGAGTTAAGTTGCTGGATTCCATGCTCAAGAGCTGGGTTCACAGAAGGAATTTGGGAAGAGGAGTTGGCTTGGGCTCCCTGAGTGAATGAATGGCAAACAGCCAGGTCTACTGAATATCCACTGAGGGCACATGGGGTGAGCACCGGATATGCCTTGGGGATCTGTAATACACACAGAGACAAAGATTAAAGAACATTTGCAAACCAATGCACAAAAGGTTGGCATTAGGGTAGTTATGTGATACGTCAGCTGCAGTTTCCTCACGGGTAAAACATACCTACAAGTTTGTCTTGAGAAGTAAACGCCATGATGATAAAACACCTCACCCAGCTCCCATTGATGAAGCACCCTCTATTAGGAATATGGCTTAGTATCTAGATGTGTGTTAGGTCCAGAGCCATGAGGGAGACACACGAAGCCTGAGGTAGTAAAACGCTGTTTATTTTGAGCAGATAAGTGGAGGCCAAAAGAGCGTCCACCACGAAGGAGGGGAAAACCTTGGGTTTTATAGAGGGTTTTCCCAGGGGAGTGAGGCACCTTCGTCCTTATCAGGGGGGATAGGAATACCTGCGTTGCTGTAGCAGTCTGTGGTCCTGCAGCTGTCTGTGATTGAAGGTAAATTTACAACCTTGGACTCTCCAGACTCCCATGGCTTTTGTTTCACAGGCTTTATAATCACTAAGTATTACGTCCTATACATACTTTTTGGGTTCTCACTCTAAGTAAACATAACAATGTATTACCATCAAAAGTAAAAATAATTACTTTTTTCATTTCACCCCCAGAATTTGAAGACAAGGCAAATAAAAATTTTTCTTTGAAATTGATAAGGAAAACCCCCATCTATTACTTGGTGCATCAGCCACCTGAGACCCCCCCCCCCTCACGGAAGATCTGCATCAGCATAATACTAACCTATTACCTGGCCCGTCAACTAATCTATTACCTGGCACATCAGCATAACACTAAACCTATTACCTGGCTCATCAACTAACCTATTACTTTAGCCACCTAGGAACCCACCCCTCAGGCCACCCCAACTTAATAGAAGTGGGAAAAATCGGGTAGACAGGGCTCAAAATTTGGTGGCAAGACCCCTCTGAGCCTGCCGGCAAATAAACCTTGATTCTCTGATTCTCGGTTTGTCCTCGGGAGCACCCGCTGTAACACTTGCTGTAACAAAATGAGATCTAGAATGAATCAACATTAAATTGGACTGTATTTAAAAAAAAAACAATATTTTTCTAGTCCTTGCCATGTGCCAAATATTTTCTAAGCCTTTCCATAGATTCATTCTTTTAATTTCAACAACCCTGTGAGGTAGGTACTGTTAATATCACCACTTTACTGATGAGTGACAGGTTAAGTAACTTGTGCGAGGTCATACAACAGGTCAAAGTGGCAGAGCCAGGACTCAAATCCATCCAAGCAGTCTGATTCCAGAGTTTGTGCTGTCAAGGCAAAAAAATTGATGGAAGTTGAAAGAAATATACCAGTTTGCTATAAAATATTTGCAACTCATATCACAGGAAAGGGATAATTTTTCTTATAAAATGTTCCTGCAAATAAACTCAACAGAAAAATGAGCAATGCTATAAATAAACAATATATAAAAAGGAAATAAACATGCAATGATGCTCACCCTCACTCAATATGAGGAAAATGTAGCTTAAAACTCTTCTGACATATCTATTTTCATAATCAGATAGGCACAGTGTTTGTGCCTATCTGGTAAGTTGTTAATACTCAATGAAGCTCTCATACAATCTCTAAGACAGATAATTTGACAATATAACCAATATTTGTCAAAAATTTAAAATGAGGAGTCCACTTGCTCAAGGCTTCTTGGGCATGGCTCTGGGTGAAAAAAAAGAAAAATTTTAAATACACATAACTTTGAAGTAGCAATTACACTGCTAGGAATTTATCCTAAAATATATTGCCTATATACAAAGTGATTAGGAACTGTAGGATAAACATGGAGCATTGTTTATAATAGTGAAAGTTTGGAAACAATCTTAATGTCATTTAGTAGGAGACTAGTTTAAAAAGGAGAGGGTACATTCATTCAGTGGACTATTATGCAAGTGTTAAAAAAAAAAAAAGAACGAGGAGGCTGTTTATATACAGAAAAAAAAATTACCTCCAATATGGATTCTTGGTGAAAAAAGCAAGATGAAGAACACTGTATAAAGTATTGTACATATAGGATGAAAAGTGTGTGTGTGTGTGTGTGTGTGTGTGTGTGTGTGTGTGTGTATCTTCTGGGAATGATACATAAGAAACTGAATGTCTGTTATTTCTAGGGAGGGGAACAGGGATGGGAGGGAGTTTTTTACTATAAGCCTTGTTGTGCCATTTGAATTTTGACTGTGAATGTATTACCTATTGAAATATAAAATTTAAATGTTAAACAAATCAACATATCATGTACAGCAACCAACTGCAGGGGTTGTCCATTTTAAGAGGTGACTCGTACATGCTTTGTCAAAGGAGCTAGAATGCCTGTCCACTCCCATCATGGAGACATTAATCCAAAATATAATTGACTCAAGAGAAACAATTAAATTAGCATGCCCATTGTATGGTAACAGTTCACCCAGAACCCAGAAAAAGGATCCTTTTCATCAGAATTTTTCAGTGTTTATTCACTAGTGTCCAAGGGATGCGAG
Organism: Lemur catta; assembly: GCF_020740605.2. Taxonomy (NCBI): domain Eukaryota; kingdom Metazoa; phylum Chordata; class Mammalia; order Primates; family Lemuridae; genus Lemur; species Lemur catta. The sequence goes on from NC_059128.1 coordinate 26,843,071, forward strand.
TGTCTTGGTCACTGGAAACCTGGATCCAGAATAATTCTCTAGTCCCTTACCTAACCCGAACGAATATCCAACAAAACTCTCCACACCCCTTGTATGATTATATGTTCGCCAGATTGCTGATAACTGACTCCATTACCATGATTCTGTAAAACCAGGAGCCCTGAGTAATGGGCAGGAATATTCTAGACAACAAGGAGTTACATATCCCAATAATTAAAATATCATATTGGTATTCTATGTACCTGGGTAGACTGAAGCAGTTCCCAAGGATCTGGTCCAAATAATTGATAACATAAAATGTGGGAACCCACAAACTCAAGGATAGGACTTATGCCTCTAAAATGTTAGTCTTAGCTGGTCAGTGTGGCCTGGCCAATTTAAAAATTAATAATGCATGCTTGATGCAGAAAACTTAAGAAACAGAAAACACAAAGCAAAAAAATACTCAATTACCTGTGATTAATTCATCCCTCCAAAAAAAAAAACCCACTATTAATATTTGGATGTCTTTTTTTTTTTTTTTTGAGACAGAGTCTCACTGTCTTGCCTGGGCTAGAGTGCTGTGGTGTCAGCCTAGCTCACAGCAACCTCAAAGTCCTGGACTCAAGGAATCCTCCTGCCTCAACCTCCCGAGTAGCTGGGACTACAGGCATGTGCCACCATGCCCAGCTAATTTTTCTATATATTTTTAGTTGTCCAGCTAATTTCTTTCTTTTAGTAGAGACGGGGTCTCTCTCTTGCTCAGGTTGGTCTCGAACTCATGAGCTCAAACGATCCACACTCCTCGGCCTCCCAGAGTGCTAGGATTACAGGCGTGAGCCACCTCGCCTGGCCTGGATGTCTTTTTTATAAGCATGTGTTTATTGTAGTTGTTTATATACTTCATTAATTCATTCAACAAATATTTATTGAGCACTTGGAGTGCTGGGCCTGTTCTAGGTGCTGGGGATGTAGTTGTATTTTTCTTTTTAGTTAAGAAAATTCTTGGGTCAGGTATGGTGGCTCACGCCTGTAATCCGAGCACTCTAGGAGGCCGAGGCAGGAGGATCGCTTGAGGTTGGGAGTTCAAGACCAGCTTCAGCAAGAGTGAGACCTCTGTCTCTAAAAATAGAAAAAATTAGCCAGGCATGGTGGCACATGCCTGTAGTCCCAGCTCCTAGGGAGGCTGAGGCAGGAGGATTGCTTGAGCCCAGGAGTTTGAGGTTGCTGTGAGCTAGGCTAATGCCACAGCACTCTAGCCTGGGCAACAGAGTGAGACTCTGTCTCTAAAAAAAAAAAAAAAAAAAAACGAAAAACAAACAAACAAAAAAACCCAAAACAACTCTTGCTGCTGGGTACAGTGGCTCACACCTGTAATCCTAGTGAATCAGGAGGCTAAGGTAGGAGGATTGCTTGAGGACAGGAGTTCGAGGCTGCAGTGAGCTATGATTGAGCACGGTCTCTAAAAAAAAAAATAAAAAATTCTTTTTGAAACAATCACAAGCTAATAGAAAACTTCCAGCTACAGAATTTTTTCTTTCCCTGAGAGTAAGTACTGACTTGATACCCCATTAGTCTGGAATACTTTTAATTTATATTTTCTGCAAACACAGGCATTCTCCTATGTATCCAAAGTATAACCGTCAAAATGAAGAAATTACCATTGATTAGCATCTAATCCTCACCTGCATTCACTTTAATTCAATGTAATTTAATCTCTGGAGATTGGTATTTAGAAGCCAAGATGTGAGTGCTAAGTGTGCTCATTGGTTACAGCTGGAAACACACACACACACACACACACACACACACACACACACACACACACCACACACATACATTTATATCTATATTTATTTGTACATTTACCTATCTTGAAAACCATGAGTTCACACCAATACCTCCAATTCCAATCTATCACTATAGGGCTGATTCCAATTTTCCCCCTTTCCTTATTTGTGTCTCTCTTCCCCAACAATAAAGTTCCATTATCTTTAATTTGTGTACTTGTTTGATCAGTCCCCTTGTATGTAGCCATTTTCTGTCTCTGCCTGTACCCCATCCCCAATACAGAAGCCCTGCTCACCCCACTCAGGCTCTGAGAACTTGTGCTGGGCCCTGCCTTCCACCCTCCATCCATGAGGATGCCTTCCTCACTCCTCTTGTGCTCCAACATTTCATGTGGGGATACAGTTTTAAACAAGACAGACAAATTCCTTGCTTTCAAGGAGCTTACATTCTAATGATAGGAGTGGTAGAGGACAGAAATAAACACCAGGTGATGATAAGTACAATGATGCAGTAAGTGACAGGGTGCTACTTTGGGTTAGGTGACTGTTGTCTTTCTGTGCCTCCCCTCCCCCATCTACTCTCCATTCTTCTTTGGCCTGCTCTGTGCATGTCTGCAAAATGCAGTGCCTTGGTCCCTCTGCTGCCAGCCTTCTTGTTGTGTTAAACCAATGGGAGTCGTAGTAGATGGGTGTCAGGAGAGAGAAATGAGGATTTGGCATGCTCCCTCCCTGCTTTGAGATGTGCTTTCTGGCAGTGGCTCCTCCTCTTGGCCCCAGATATTTCATTTTCTATCCTTGTTCCCTCTATCCTCTTGTTAATAATAGCTTCCCATTCTTGCTAGCCTCTGGGTGCACCAATGGTCTTGTTTCTCTCTACCCTGCCTATGTTTCTGTTAATAGTTCTTTTGAACCATCCAAGTTGGATTCTATTTCAGGAAAGGGCTCTTTGAGGAAATTACTTTTTTTGTTGTTTAAACAATTTATTATAAATAATAATAAACAATTTATTATTATTTGTTGTTTAAACAATATTAGGGGCGTTCAATATGTACTTTTATATCATATGATTTTCAAAAGCTCAGTCTTATTAATTTCAAAAGGAAAACATTAGCCAGGCTTGTCTTTCTGGATCTAAGTACAGAATGGCTTACTTTCTTGTTGTCCTGACCTGATGCTAAGTATCTTAAGTTGTGCACTAAAGTGAGTAGTGTACACATTGTTGTGACTCCACCTCGCCAGGCATCTAGATTTTCCAATTAATGTCATTTTTGGATACAGAGCTAGGGTACAGAGCTGTATTTCCTTCATGAGACTTCATCCTTAGCTGTGATTTCTGCACTCCCTGCCATAGGGAGGGGGTCTTGGTCATTAGGAATCAATGGGGCCCTTCCTTGGACACACAGACAAGCCATTGCATGGATTGGTGCCAAAAATTTTGCTTTTCTTTGGAGGCTTCTTCAAATAATTTTTAAAACTTTTTCTCTCTCTGTTAAACATTTGCAAACTTAGAAGATCTTCCAAGGATGGTCTAGACTAGAGAATGAGGAAGAGTATCTTCCTATAGCTTCCATGATCATCATTCATTTCCACGACAAGATAAAAGAACATTAAAAGGATGTGTATTGCTTCCTCTGACTGAAGTTATTGGTGTTGACAGCTTTATAAACATAAAAAGCTGCAGATTGAGAGAAAGGGAAAAAATCCTACAGAATAAGAGCAGGAAAAAATTTTATGAAAGTGTTACCGATCATTTAGCACTTGTTCTCAAGTCTATATCAGAAGAATAGACTACAGATGGTTTGAAGAGAAGGAAAGAGAAGTTTATTAATTTGCTAGCAAATGAGGAGGATGGGAGACCCTTGTTTTAAAGTACAATTGTCTTATCTATAAGCAGAAATACAGATTCTATTACTCCCTTTAAAACTCCCTTCTAAAGGGAGTTTTCAGCTTCAGGCTATTGCTGTTTAACTCTAGCCTCTCTGCTGAAGACAATCTCCTGACTTCTGCCTGAACAATTCCATTGAGCCATCTCCTTTGGTACAAAGACCAAAGGATACTCCCCTGCCCCTCTGATTACTGTCCTTTGATTACTGGCAGGAATGCAGGGCTTAATTCCAAAAAAGAGTGTGTGTGTGTGTGTGTGTGTGTTGGGGGGGGATTTAAAGAGACAACTTGTAAAACATTTTACCCTTTCTTGGGCCGTTCCCTCTGTTACGAAAGCATGTGCCCATCACTGTTGACTCATCAGAGAGACGGGGGTCATGGAGTGGAGGAGGCACAATTTGGGCCTGAAGAGGTTCTTTGGCCTTTTTGGTTTACCTCATTTTGTACATATGTGACCCCCCCCCAAAAAAAAACACAACAGAAAGGCTCATCCCAGTCCCTATGCCCTTTTCTGGGGCTAGGAACAACATTCCCATCGGATTTTTAAAAAGCCTCCCGAGGCACATAGCATACACTGGATTCTTAATTTATGAATTCAGTTGGCTTCAAATGCTTCTGTAGTTTCCTAGGGCTAAAGTGAAGCTGAAGTCTTCCTCATTCCCTTTCTCATGTCCCCTAAAGGCAATCCTCCTCCTATCACTGGTAAACAGAAATTCAAACGCAGAAGAAACCAGAGAAGCAGTAAGATTTGGAACAATTACATGCCTCAATTTTTTTTTCCCCTAAAAAGGCAGCTCCTTCAAACAAGGCTGAGATGCAGCCATGGTGTGTTTCTATAGCTGAAGCTTTAACCACCTCATCTTACAGTGGAGGTTTCAACAAAATAAGCTTCTCTTTCTATAAATGGCTTCTTCTCACTGCACTTCTGTGGCAGTGTCTAATGGTAGGGTTGGCTTATTTTCTGGAACCAAATAAACATTCATTCCCATTAGCCTCATAGTGCTGGTGCCACTATTAATGAGCTGCACTGCTGCCCATTGCTGCGGGAGTCATTAGGGAAGCCTTGATAGAGTTCTGTTTATTGCCAGGGGAGGTGTCAGAGGCAGAGAAAGCACAGCTGGGGCTTCCAGGCCCCAGCAGATCGTGCAGTGCAGGCAGCCAGGGCAATCATTCTTAGACTTGTGAAGTCAGGACATAAATTCCAAGAGGAATAAAAATGGGTGAGATAAAGGATTTGGGGTCTATGATTTAGGGTCATTTTTCAGGTTTCTGAAATTTTGAATAAGTTAAGGTAATATGGTAGTGCAATTTAAAGCACACGTCCTAAGGGGGTAGCAATTTGAGCAATGCCCTATTAGGGACCCAGCTAAGCTCTGAGCTGGTTTCCTTGTCAGAGATTGCACTTTTTGGTGCTTAGTAAATATGCATTGCAGGTGCTGCGGATTGGCTGAACCAACAAGGAAATCATCAGAATGAATACGGTCCATCGGAGTGCAACATGCACAGAATGTAAGTTGTGACAAAATCCATTGGCCCCTTAACTATAAGACCAAACCAGTCTCTGCAAACACACTGGGATTGTGCACAGCCAATTGTTTGGCAGAAAATACTGAATTTAAATAGAATATGCAACAGAAATAGATGTTTCTTAACTTGCTTCAGGTAGGCTGGATTACCACAAAACATTTGCAGGTGCTGGTTTTAGATGAGGTTGCTTTTGTCTGGATAGATCTGCATTAGTTTGGTGGGACTGCCATAACAACACACCACAGCTGGGTGGCTTTAGATCAGAGGAATTTATTTTCTCACAGTTTGGGAGGATATAAGTCCAAGAGCAAGGTGTTGGCAGGTTTAATTTCTTCTGAGGACCCTCTCCCTGGCTTGTAGATGCCCTCTGTGTGCAGGCAACCTGGTGTCTCTCTGTGTGTCCAAATTTCTGCTTCTTATAAGGATGCCAGACAAATTGGATTAGGGCCCAGCCTAATCACTTCCTTTTAAATTAATCACCTCTTCAAAGGCCCTATCTCCAAATACAGTCACATTCTGAGATACTGGGGACTACTAGGAGTTCCCTGAATTTTTCTTTTGAAATTTTTTTTTTTTTTTGAGACAGAGTCTTGCTCTGTCACCTGGGCTACAGTGCTGTGGCATCAGCCTAGCTCACAGCAACCTCAAAGCACTGGGCTTGAGCAGTGCTCCTGCCTCAGCCTCCCAAGAAGCTGGGACTACAGGCATGCACCCCCCACTGGGCTAATTTTTTCTATTTTTAGTAGAGACAGGGTCTTGCTTTTGCTTAGGCTGGTCTTCAACTCCTGACCTCAGGTGATCCTCCCACCTAGGCCTCCCTGAGTGCTAGGATTACAGGTGTGAGCCACTGTGCCTAGCTGAGTTCCCTGAATTTTTGGAGGACAAAATTCAGCCCATAATATGATCCAAAAAGGAAATATATTGAGAATAATGGGAGATGGGGTTCTCATTGTTGGAGAAGGGAGCAATAAATGTGGAAAGTAGAAAACTAGATTGGAATCGAGGTATAAAAATCATGGACACACACAGATGTAAATGTGTGCATGTAGACGTGCACATGTTCCCCACCTGTGGCCACCGAGGGGCTCAGGAGCAGCAACACTCCAATAGCAATAAGTGCACCTAGTATTCAGATCTTAGTTCCTAAATACTATTTTCTTTTCTTTCTTTCTTTCCTTTTTTTTTTTTTTTTTTGAGACAGAGTCTCACTCTGCTGCCCGGGCTAGAGTGCCGTGGCATCAGCCTAGCTCACAGCAACCTCAAACTCTTGGGCTCAAGCAATCCTCCTGCCTCATCCTCCAAAGTAGCTGGGACTACAGGTATGCACCACCATGCCTGGCTAATTTTTTCTATTTTTAGTTGCCTGGCTAATTTCTTTCTATTTTTAGTAGAGACAGGTCTTGCTCTTGCTGAGGCTGGTCTTGAACTCCTGACCTCAAGCAGTCCTGCTGCCTCGGCCTCCCAGAGTGCTAGGATTACAGGCATGAGCCACCATGTCCCGCCTCTAAATACTATTTTCTACTAAGAGGAACCAGGTTTGTTGTTGTTACTATTACAGTTGTTTGAGAGCTGGCTGTTTTATGCTTAGGGTAGAGGTGGTCTATGATGAGTCTGGAATATCCAATATGAAGGGTCTTCTACTGGTCAAATCTGGGACTATTTGAGCATCAGAATGAATGATGGTGGTAAAGGACTACAACTCATTGGATAAGTAGGAATCATTGAGTCCACACATATATAGCTATTAATAATTAAATGAATAAACAAATGAGGAGAGGAGAAAACTTTTTCTCATAGTAGAATGTCAAGGAAGAAATGGAGAAGGGATGATGGAGTTAGAAAATCACTACTTGGCAACTATCAATAGTAATAATTAATTCAGCAAAGAAACGTCAATGGATACTGAGTCTAGAGGGCCAAAGTTTGATGAAGTAAGAATATACACATAATTTCAAAATATCCCCTGAAAATACTTACTAATTACAAAGGAAAAAAGAGGTACTGTGTAGGGGAGAAAGCTGGCAGATACCACCTTAATCAAGTGATCAAAGTTAATATCACCAGTAATGACCCAAATCTAAATTGGGCACCATCTGATTGAGAACAGTGTCACTTTTATGGTTTTTCTGCCCAAAACACATGACCTGAATTTAACCATGAGAAACATCAGACACATCCATATCAAGGGACATTCCACAAAGTAACTGTTCTATAATCTTCAAAAGTTTCAAGGTCATGCATGACAAGGAAAGTCTGAGGAAATATTCCAGATTGAAGGAGAATAACAATGCAACATGTCATCTGAATTGGATCTTTTGTTTTCTAGAGGGTATTATTGGAAAAATTTACAAAACTTGAATGGTTCTCTAGATTAGATGGTTATAATATATAATGTTAATTTCCTGATTTTGATGTTCGTATTTTGGTTATGTAGGAGAATGTCCTTGTTTATAAGAATTAAAGACTAAAGTATTCAAGGGTGATGTGGAGTATCACATTGGCAACTTGTTTCCAGATCCTTCAGGAAAACAAGAGGTTCTTTGTTCTAGTCTTGCAACTTTCTGTGCGCTTAAAATTATTTCAAATTTATAAAATTATCTAGACAAAAAATGAAGGTAAAATAAAGATTTTTTTTTTTTTTTTTTTACAAACAAAAACTGAGAGTTTACTACCAGCAAACTGAGCAAAGGGAATTCTAAAGCACATTTTTTATGGGCAGAATGAAAATAATCTCAAATTTGTTCTTACTGTAAAATTTGGATTCAGTCAATGGGCCGCACTAAAGGACCTAGAAGGGCACATATGACCTTAAGGCCACAGGTTCCTCACCCCTATGTTAGGTTATCCTACAAATAAACAAGCTTAGAATCTCCTAAACTTATATATTTATTTCTCCTTCATGTTAATGATGTCACTGTTGCCTCTCTGTTCCCAGCTACAGGTTAGCTTCAGGTCTGCTTTCCCTGTCTTTTAATTTTGGGTCCCAGGCTGAAAGAGCAAACATCATGTGGGACATATCTTTCTTTTTTCTTTTCTTTCTTTCTTTCTTTTTTTTTTTTTAAGACAGAGTCTCACTCTGTTGCCCAGGCTTGAGTGTCGCGGCATCAGCCTAGCTCACAGCAACCTCAAACTCCTGGGCTCAAGGGATCCTCCTGCCTCAGTCTCCCAAGTAGCTGGGACTATAGGCATGCGCCACCATGCTCGGCTAATTTTTTCTATTTTTAGTGATTTGGCTAATTTCTTTCTATTTTTAGTAGAGACGGGGTCTTACTCTTGCTCAGGCTGGTCTCGAACTCCTGAGCTCAAGTGATCCTCCCTCCTCAGCCTCCCAGAGTGCTAGGATTACAGGCGTGAGCTGCCTCGCCTGGCCGGGACATATCTTTCTCGTGACAGAAGGCATAGGAGTACAAAAGGCTTTGCTAAACCACACAATCAAACGTAAAGCTCTGCTCCAGCATGGCATACATCTTCTCACAGTCCATTGGCCCAAGAAAGCCACATGGCCAAATCCAAAATCAATGGGGTAGACACTGTATAATCCTACTACAGGTTAGGAGAGAGTAAATTATTGAGAAAAATAATATAATCTATGACGTAACTGAAGAAGTATGTTTCTAAATAACCTATGGATCAAGAAAGAAATCATAATGGAAATTAGAAAAAAATTAAATTACTAATTTTAAAAGTCCAATATATTAAAATCCTGGGATGCAGCTAAAGCAGTTCTTAGAGGAAAATTTATACTTAAAGCATACATTAAAAATGAAAGAGTAAAAATTAATGGGATAAACATTCACCTGAAGAAGAGAGAAAAAGAATGTCTCTACAGTGGTTGTGTCTTGGGAGGGGTACTTGCTGGCTGGGGGTTGGAATAGAAAGAGAATTATTTTTCACTGCATATCATTTTTACCTTTTAAATTTCACACTATGTATCTTATAAGTTATCTTTAGGAAAACACAGTATTGTATATGACTTATAAATGCATCCATTTCTTGTATATGTTTGTTTTGAGGGGCTTGAATGGAAAAAGAGGAAGAGCAAAAACAAGCAAGTTTAGGAATGAGAAGGAGATGTAACCATTGTGCAAAACAGAAAAAGATGAAAAGAATTTTGAACAACTGCAGCATACAACTCTATGGCAGCAAATTTTGAGTCATAGAGAAAAGAAATTATTCCCATCAAAATACAAACTGTCAAATGTAAAGAAGAAATGAAAAACCAGAATAGATTACTTAACATAGAAGAAATGGGAAAAAATATTTCAAAATCATTACAAAAAAAGGGGCTGGGTAGATTCAGAGATGAGTTTTTCTTTCTTTTTTCCTTTTTTTTTTTTTTGTAGAGATGAGCTCTTGCCATTATCCAGGCTGGTCTCAAATTCCTGGCCTCAAGTGATCCTCCTGCCTCAGCCTCCCAAAGTGCTAGGATTACAGGTGTGAGCCACTGCACCTGCCTAGAGATGAATTTTATCTAACTGTTAAAGAATGGATGATTCTGAAGTTATTCACAATATTCCAAGCTGTGGGAAAAAATGAAATCCAATTCATTTTACAAAGCCAGTGTAACTTTACAACCAAAGCCCAATAAAAGTAGTACAAAAATAGGGAGAATTATAGACCAATCTCACTAATGAGTACATATCTGCAGAAATTTTATATAAAATACCAGCAAATGGAATCTAGTGAAAAGAGCATACCAGTATATCAAAACAAACCCTGATATAACACAATCAGAAGGCTTTGTTGAGGTGATTCCATATCAGGACATTTCTTAATAAAATCTATGATTTATGTAATGAACTAGCTGTTAGTGATCATATCAATAGATGCTAAAAAGGCATTTGATAAAATTCATCTCATTCCTAACAAAAACACTAAGAAAATAGTAATAGCATGAGACAACTTAAATATATAAAAAGCTATTTACTAACAGCAAATATCCTACATGATGAAACATAAAAACAGTTTTGATTAATATGACCATTATAATTTGACTGGCAAATTAGAAAATAAGAAAAAAAGCTATCCTTTTTTCCTGATGATATGATTAACTACCTAGAATACTCAAGAGACTCCAATTTAAAAAAAGGTATCAGAATTAATAACAATTTGATAATAGGAATAGATTTGAAGTAAGTATAAAGACCAAGAACTTTCCCTACTAAATAAGGAAACGGGGAAAAATATTGCAGTTGCAATAGCAACAAAACTAGTGAAATACTTATATATTGAATAAGACACAGGACATATAGAAAGAAAACTATAAAATATAATAAAAACATAAATGAAGATCTGAATAAATGCAAAGACATACCATGTTTTAGGATATAGAGACAATATTTAAAATGTCAATTTTCCACAACATAATACAGGGTGTCCCAAAAGTCGCCATACATAGGGAAAATTGGAAATTGCAGCTAAAAGTATCTTTATTTACAAAATATTCATTACAAAATTTTTCCTTGAGGAAATGTATGGTGACTTTTGGGACACTGTGTATATATTTAATGCAATTGCACTTAGAGTGCTCATAGAGTTTTTCTAACTTAGATAAAATAATCTTAAATTTTACATAAAGGATAACTGAGATACCATGGAAAAAAAGAATGTCAAATATCAGAACTTATTGATATAGGAATTATTAGATAGAACAGTGAAACAGAACTCAGAATACAGAATTTGTACACATGAGAGGTTAATATATAATAAAGGAGGTATTTGCATTTGATAAATAAAAGATGGGCTACTTTTTAAATGATGTTGGTTCAATTGGTTATCCTGCTGAAAGAAAGTAAATTTGGACCTTTATCTTACTTTATGTACACAGATAAATTCCAGATGGAAAAGAAAGACAAATGTAAAAATAAAATAAAGATTTTATAATATAATTTAGGAGACTACTTGCATTTTTTAGGGATCAAGGAGTTGTTTTTAACCAAGACTGGATGCCAAAAGTCATAAAAGAAAAGGTAAACATATCTGACTAAAATAATTTTAATATTATAAATGATACCATAGACAAAGTTAATGGAGAAATGCTAGTATCTGGAATGCAGATGGTAGTTAGAGTTAATTTCTACCAAGTTAATCTTATAAATTGACAAGAGAAATGCTAAATAATGCAAATATAAATGTTTCTATTGCATTCTAATGGAAAAATGGGCAACAGATATGAAGAAAAGATTCGCAGAAGAACAGGTCCAAATATCCAACAGCCATAAAAAGGATGCTCAAATTTCTTGGTGACCAGGGCAGAACCACTGTCAGCACCTACCTATAACCTAGGAAAGGTCAGGGCCCCTTCCTCTGACCTAATGCAGTCAGGATGCTTGGTTTTGCAAGCCATCTGTGGGCTAGAGTTCCACCCCAACATCCTTTGCACACACTGCACAGTGTAGGCAGTGGCCCAAACTCGGAGAAATGCAAATGGATAATGAAATATTGCTTTTTATCCATTAAACTGGCAAAAACAATTAGGAAGCGCTATGATACCTGTTGCCAGCAGGGATGTGGGGCGAAATGTGCTCTCATCCATTGCTGGTGGAGTTGTAAAGTGTTCCAACCTTTTTCGGAAGGCAATCTGGCAATATCTATTAAAATTAAAAATGCATATTCCCTTTCACCCCAGAATCCTACTCTTAGAAATCTATTCCATAAAAATAAAAGTGCTAATTTGTAAAGACATGTGTGCAAGAATGTTTATTGCAGTATTGTTTGTAGCTGCCAAGAATTGGAAACATGGTAAATGGTCATTAATCAGGGAATGGCTGAAAAATTAAAATATATTACTCCACAGAATATTATATGGCCATTCAATGGAATGAATTATAGCCTTACCAGATGTTTGAGAGAGATTTCCATGAGATACCGGTGAGTGAGAAAAATAAGATGCAATATGATTCCATTATTGTAGAAAAGAACAAAAACCCTCCCTGTATATGTTGGTATATATGAAAACATATACATGTATGTGTGTATGATTACAAAGAAAATATATATGGACATACTCTAGGTTGTTAATGTCAGGAGAGGAAAAGAGAACAGTGGCCCATAATAAAAACAACAAGTGTGATATGATCCCATTCATGTAAGATTGTGGAAGTGTCTGCACAGGTGTGTTTGTGTGGACCCACATGTGTACATACATACATGGAACGATGTTCACCTCGTTGCTGGTTAGGTCTGTATCTTTATGTATTAATCCAATTCTTCATAATGGATGTGCATTATTTTTTTATCTAGGAGAAAGAGGAAGTTATTTTCACTTTGAAAATAAAACAACAACAACAAAATAAGTAAACTCCAGACTCATAATACCAACGTGAGTGAATAATGCACACATTCTTGTTTATTGTTGGTTTGAGCGGGTTTAGCTTGAGAAAGGGATGGAAAAAAATGAACAAAGGGAACACCGACTGGTCTGAAGTATTACCTCCATTGCAAATTATGGGGCAGTTGGGAAAATGGTTAAAGTTGCACATACGTTTTTTATAGCACATCTTTTTGATGGCTTTACTGTGTCAGCAGAACTATTTGCTGTTTTTGGTGCACTTAAAAACTTTTAGTAGAAGTGTGATATTGTGCTATTTGATTTTTTTCCTTATGGTATATGTACCACAGTAATCTGGCTTTGAAATTCCCCACTCTCTTCAGAGGGGCACATTGAGGTGGCAGAAAGGCCAGGAGAGGAGAAAGAACAGTATAAAAGTAAGCTAGGGGGAGACCTGTCCCATAGCAGAGGGCACTGACCCTGTTGCTTGCTGCTTTGAAGGTGTATGGTTTTATCCGTTTGAGAAAGTAGTTTCTTCCCTGCTTTTCAGATAGCTAATGAAAATATTAGTAGCATTATGTGATATCACAAACCCAGTGTTGCAAATTTTAGATTTGAGAGTAAAATTCATTTGTATGTTTTGAACTTGAAAGAAGAGTGATGTGGACCGGAGTTTAGAGATCGGTAAACTTGTTGAACTAGTTTTAAGTCGAGGCTGCTAGTTAGTATAGGTGTGCTTTTACTCCCTTTACAAGCTGAGAAAATGAGGGAAATCTCTCCTGCCCATAAAATGAGGATCCTGAGAGTATGTCTAAGGAGTTGTTGAGAGGCTTAGATGGGCTCATGCGGATAAAGTGATTTAGAGCAGCGCTTGCACTTGGGAAGCAATATCAGTGAGGCTCTTATTATGAATCCTTTCTCATTGGTCAGACTCTGCTGTCTGCTTGAACAGGAAGAACCTTAAAAAAATTGTTTTTGAAATGGCCTATAATATAATATAAGGTATTGTAGTTTAGGATTCTGAGATAATGTCTGAATTACTTTGCATGTAGTACTTCACCCAACACCGTGAACTTGAGGGCACTAAATTCTATTTGATGGCAAAATTCAATTAATGGTTACTTATAGTCTACTTATAAACGAGATTTAGGGATTTAGTAGGATGTTAAAAATCCTTTTTTTTTTTTTTTTTAGAGACAGGGTCTCTCACTCTGTTGCCCAGGCTGGAGTGCAGTGGCATGATCATAACTGGGTGTAACCTTGAACCCCTGGACTCAAGCAATCCTCCCACCTCCGTCTCCCAAGTAGTTGGGACTACAGGCATGTGCCACCATGCCGGGCTAATTGTTAAAATTTTTTTGTAGAGATGAGGTCTCACTATGTTGTCCAGGCTGGTATCAAACTCCCGGGCTCAAGTGATCCTCCTATCTCAGCCTCCCAAAGTGCTGGAATTATAGGCATGAGCCACCATGTCTGGCCTAAAAATACTTTCAATTTCTTTAAATAAAAGTGTTTTTACAATAAAATCAGGCATTATTGACGCTCTATTTGAGATAGGACACATAGGAAGTTTAGCTCTATGGATATCTAGTGGGTTCTATCAAGAATGTCTTTTTCTAATAATTAAGAAAGGAACATTTTTCATTATTATGCCATGAGGATGAATTAAAGGGTTTTGCTCTTGGGTTTGGTGTTTTGTTTCATACTGTTACAATGTCCCACCACCTTTATGACCTCTATAGTTCTGACAGCACAGTGTTGGAATGCCATTACTAACTCTCTGTACCTCCTCCTCCTCCCTCCTAGAGTTTGAGATTAGCTATTTTGACCCACCCCTGGGAAAGCACTCTTGGTGTTGGAAGGTCAGAAGCCCTGAAAAGAAGGCAGGAGAAGGGAAGGCTTCATTCCTCTGCATTAGCTTTGAGCCTGCAAGAGAACCCTCCTGCAGGGCTCCCAGATTTTAAAGGCACCCTGGTGAGTAATGACCCGGTAAGTAATGACCTGGTGAGTAATGCTTCTGCAGAGCAGAGGCAGAAGGACTCTCCTGTCTCCCGCCTCACTCCTTGTAATCCTTACTCAAAATAGAAACCAGCTAAATGTGGTGGCTAGTTGGTAGCCTGGATTTTCACTCCTAAGGCTCACCTACCTGCCTCACTTTTAGGAATGTTGAGCAAGTTCCAGCCTGTTTTGGCACCCTCTCCTAAAGGGCATTGTCTGGGGACAGATTTGTACCCCTTTCCCAACAGCCCCATATGTCCTTGATGCATTTAAGGTATCTGATCTCCCTTTATTCTCCTGATTGTAGAAAGAAGATTGGGAATCATTATTTGAGTTTGAGTTTTCGTGCAGTCTGTGCTCTGGGTACCTCTCTGCAGAGTGTCGGAAGCATAAATCTGTCTGTGACTTACAGGCCAAATGAATAGTCACCCCAAGCATCAGCCATCAGTAGGTGTGGCCTTTGGGGCTTTTCCAAAAGGCAGGGCAGGCCTAGTGTGTGAAACAATGTCTCAGGCCATTCTGCTTGGATGCTCAATTTCAGGTAATTGACCATTCAGGGGACGTAACTATAGGCTAGAGGTATGACATGGCATCCACATAGGAAGAAGCAGAATGTGGTGTATATTTCATAAGCAGAGAAATTAGCCTGGTGTGTGTCATACATTGGCAGCGGGGTCACACAAGGCATGTCTCTCCAAGTTCTGAAAGCAGGGAGAATACAGGTTCTAAAGCATTGCCAGCTATCCCAGCAATCTAGGTACTCTGATCAAAGTGGATCATTACATGCTAGGGCTGGTTTTTTTCTTCTCGAGCCTTGAAATTCTTCCAGGCAAAACTGGAATAGCCAGGGAATTCTTGCTCCATGGATTGTTGAATCCACTGAATATAAGTTTCTGGCAACAAAAGAACTAGACTAGCAAGCAATTTGAGGTAAGTCTGTGTGGTTAATTTTTTGTTCCCCTCTCAATGAATAACAGATCTGATGCCAAAAGAGCTTTGACTATGGAACTGGGCATGTTTTTTCCACCTGACTCAGCATAGGTGATAAATAAATCCAATGTGTTTTACTGCTCTAACAGTGTGTGGGATCATGGGTAATCTTTTCTCAGAGGCAAGCCATGTTCCCCACTCCCCTCAATTTTGCAGATGAACTCACCAAAGCTCAGAGAGGAAAAGGTGACTTGCTTTTATAACAGCATATGCATTTTTGTTGATGCAGTGGAGCAATTTCTTTAATTTCAGCTAGGTGACCTAGCCATGATCTTTACTCAACTGTATCACTCAGAAAGTATCCTAAAATCTGAGCGGTCAAGTTTTCCATTGCTGTACTGGTGGTGTATTCATTACATCTCTGTACCCCGATGTGGGTGCCATGGACCTAATGCCATTCATTCACGTAACAAATATCTTGTGAATACCTACTATGTTCCAGAATTTCATGACAAAAAGACTCATTTGTAATGTATTTGTGCCTTTTCAACCTTTTTCTGCCTTTCGGGTGTCCATGTAAATACTGCTGTTTGGCATTTTCTTCTGGGGCTGGAACCGGCAGGTTTTCTCAACTTTATGGCTTCCAAGGGGTGGCTTCCCCACCAATCGACACTAGAGGGCGCTCAATTGCCAGTAACAAATCTGGGCACTGGCACGTCGGGCACTATTTCAAGACTTTGGTTTTACTCTTTTCAGTAAAGAACAGAAACGCCATCCTTCTCCCAACGGGGCATTGAAAGATGAGACACTCTAATGTGGACTAGACGTTGGTTTCCATTAAGGCTTTCTTTCTTAAAATCCAGGCTTTTTACATCCGTGTTGTGTGTGAAATTAAAAAAAAAAAAAAATCCAGGCTTTTGAAATATCCCTGTTAACAGTGAGTAACTTGCTGGTAAGTGCATATTCTGGAAGTTACATTCAATCCCATCTTACTGTCATCTAACGCATCCATATCTATAGTAATTCCATGATATCGCAAAAGGAAACTCTTGAAGGCGCTGGCTCCTTTCTAAACCTCAAAGGGTTTACAGACAGACCAAGGCTTTCTGTCTTGTCTAATGCCCCTTTTTCTCCAACACAGGTAAGTCTTGTCCCCATTTTGGCCCAGGATTATCTGGGTGGGTCACATTCTGTTAAGCTCTGACTCCCCGTAACTCCACCATTCCTTGTCTTCTATTTTTTCCCTTTTCTGTGCCTTTTCAACATCAACGAGCACTTAACTCTTTCATTTTCCACCTAAGGAGTAGGGAGAAGTTTTTCTCAAGTGCTTACTATGTGTCACTTACTATTCTTTATGTCACTTAGTTATCACATGTAGAAACTGGTAAGGATAGCCCCATTTTATAGATGGGTAAACTGAGGTTCAGGATCAAGTCACCTGCCAGAGGCTGTGTACCTTGTAAGAAGTTGAGCCAGGATTTAGTTCTAAGGTTTTCTGATTTTGCTTTCTTCCACACCACCCTACTTACTCAGACTTTCAAACTCTTTAATATTGTCATTGGTGTTTCCAGGCATATTCCTTGTCCTGTGCCTTGGTTTTACCACATGACAGTTTATCCAAAATTCATAAT
Source organism: Lemur catta (assembly GCF_020740605.2). NCBI lineage: Eukaryota > Metazoa > Chordata > Mammalia > Primates > Lemuridae > Lemur > Lemur catta. Next base: position 26,860,080 of record NC_059128.1, read on the forward strand.
TCCTGATCAAAACTAACTAAAGATATTATAAAAATGAGAAAGGACCTCAATTCTGATGAAATCGTCCCTCCCACTCTCATTATATCACAGAATTAAAAGAAACCAAAACTTGAGATCGGAGTAGCTTTGGTCACTAAGTAAAACAGGTTGTCGGGGGCCAGCAGTTGGCTCAGGCCTGTAATCTTAGCACTCTGGGAGGCCGAGGCGGGAGGATCACTTGAGCCCAGGAGTTTGAGGTTGCTGTGAGCTAGACTGATGCCACAGCACTCTACTCAGGGCAACAGAGTGAGACTCTGTCTCAAAAATAAATAAATAAAATAAAATACCTATATTTGGCTCTATAGAAAGACCTTCTAGAAATTCTAAGGCCTTCAGAATCACTGTTAATGAACTCACTTGTTTGGACATTTATAATGTCAATATTTTAAGCTTTTCAGGGTAAGGAATTTCTCACTGTGTTATTTAGTATGAAGCAAGAGGCTAATGTGAATATAGAATCACCTAATTGAAAATTGAATCTCTTCCAATAGAATACATTTCTAAAGAAGAAAATAGCCATAGAGATTTCTGGGTTAGTGGGTTTCTGGCATTTATTATGAGTGGAGATTTTTTTAAAAAATATTTTTGGCCATGCTAATCTTCTCTGTATCATTCCAATTTTAGTATATGTGCTGTTGAAGCAAGCACTTGAGTGGAGATTTTTTTAAAAAACAACTTTATTGAACTGTAATTTATATGCCATATGATATACCCATTTAAAGTGTATAGTTTAGTGGTTTTCAGTATATTCAGAGATATGTACAGTCATCACCATAATTTTGGAACATTTCGTCACCTCGATAAGAAGCCCTGTACCCTTTAGCTATCACCCTCGTATTCTCACATACCTGACCCTCCAGCCCTAAGTAACCACTAATCTACTTTCTGTCTCTGTGGATTTCCCTATCCTGGAATTTCATATGAATGGAATCATACAGTACATGGCATTTTGTGACTGGCTTCTTCTTCTTTTTTCTTTTTAGAGACAGGGTCTCACTCTGTCACCCAGGCTGGAGTGCAATCATAGCTCACTGCAGCCTCTAACTCCTGGCCTCAAGTGATCCTCCTGCCTCAGCCTCCCAAAACACTGGGATCAGAGGCATGAGTCACCTCGCCTGGCTATGACTGGCTTCTTTCACTTAGCATAATGTTTGTTTTCAAGATTCATCCATGTTGTAGCATGTATCAGTGCTTTATTCTTTTTTATAGTTGAATAATATTATAATAATATTATATGGTTATACCACCTTTAGTTTATCCATTTATGTGTTGATGGACATTTGGGTTGTTTCCATCATTTAGATATTATGAATAATGCTGCTATGAACAGTCATGTACAAGTTTCTTTGTGGACATATGTTTTCATTTCTCTGGGATATATACCTAGCACTGGAATTGCTGGGTCATATGGTAACTTTATGTTTAATCATTTGCAGAACTGCCAGCCTTTTTCCAAAACAGATGGACCATTTTATAATCTCATCATCAGTGTATGAGGGTTCTGGTTTCCCCACATCCTTGACAACACTTGTTGTTAACTGACTTTTTTGACTCCAGCCATCCTAATAGGTGTGGAGTAGAGATTTTATTTTTTAATAGGGAGGGATTTGTGCCACTAGATTTAGTTATTTATGCTTTTATTTATTCTTTCAGCTACCAATTATTTTAACTGTCTGCTAGGCCTTGAGCCAGGCTGTAGAGATTTCATGGTGCCATTCCTGGCCTCCACACCTCGTGGGGTAGGGAAACAGAAAACGAGATATACCAAAATACAAGTATTTTAATAAAGCTATGGATAAAACTCTGCGAAAGCCCAAAGTAGCAAGTGACTCACTTGAGATCCATTTAATCCAAATAGGTTTAAATCAAGCTGCTAAATGGGTAAGATTAAAATATTTAATACCAGCTTCATAAAAAAAGCCTTTCTAGAAACATAGCAGCTTTTAGAGTTGCTGTTAGCTTTCTGAGTGTTTGTGTCTGGAACATAGCCCTGATTTTCAGAATTGTCATTGAGTTCCCACTGTTACAATATAGCAACTATAGGAATTTTTCCTCTGTTGTACAGGGATAAAATAAATTGTATCATCATTTGATTAGTGAGGACTGAGAACATGTGATGACTTTGGGAATCCAGGTACTGAAAATAAATTTCCTTTGCTGCCTAGGTCTTTAAAAGTCCCATTTTATTGGATTTTTGCTTTTCCCCTTACCGGAACCAATTACTTCTGTTTTGTTCTTTCTCCCAGCAGTCCTACCTCATTGATTTCCCCTTGCTTCATTTCTCTACTCATTATTTTCTTTGGGATTCTAGACCCTCTGGGCTGCACCTCTGTTCCAGAACCCAAATGCTGCACTGGAAAAGTTGTCCTCAGGCCGGCTGCCCCTGTTGGCTCAGATGCATTTGGAATGCACTGGGCCCTTTCTGGACTTTAGAAACATTTTCCTCTGAAGTAGAATAAACATGGAGTTGAGGTCCTTTTGCAGCTCTGCAGGCCAGAGTTCACTGCCTGGGGCTGCCAGGGAATAGCAAACACCTGCTTTAATTCTGCAGGCCTCTGTCTCTCTCTTTGCCAGAGTGGGGGACATTTTAGGTCCTATGGCGTCCGTCCACCTCTTCTGCTGCGGACACCTATTTTTATATGGTGGTGTAAATATCTGCAGAACAACGAGACTTAATATGCCCTCCTGTGCTTGGCTTGTAGATGTCTCCTGGATGATTCCTGCCTAATGACAGAGTAGAAGCCTGAGGTCATGTAATTGGTGTGAGTGAGGGAAACAGGTGCTTGGGAGTGTCACCACACTTAAAGCAACACCGTAGAAAGCCCTTTTTGGGGGCCTTCAGGGCAGCCACCTTGGCAGATGAAAAGAAGCTTCTTTACCCAGGAAGTGGCCAAGGGGGTGAATTTTCTTTCTTCACATGTGTGTCTGTAGTCTTGGGGGAGTTTTGTTCACGTATGTCTTGGTCCCTCTCCCTGGTGGTGATGGGGGACAAGTTTTTCCCGGTGCCATTCTGTTCCTCTCTGCGGGAGGCCTCGCCAGTTGCTTTGACTTGGGGCCCAGAAGCTACCAGGATTTTAAATATGGTGTCCACGTGGGTGGGCTGAGGGAGGACTTGGCAGATGTGGACTTGGCAGGTAGAGGAGGACGTAAGGGAGAGGAGTTAGCCACCTTGAAAAAATAGACACCGTGAGAACTCTGCAGCTGGCGGCTCTGTCAGGAGGAAGAACCCCAGGCCCACTTGAGATAGTCCTGCATTAGTGAGAGAGAAAAGGGCCGGCCTGTCCCAGAGGCGTCTGTGATTACTCTGTGTGATTTGAGTGGAGAAAGTTCCTGCATAAAAATATCCCATCCACTGTCTTTCCTGGTGCCTGAGTTTCTAATCAAGCCACTGCTCATTCGAGACCAGCCTGAGCACCATCACCAGAGAGACCAGCCCCCTACAAAAAAAAAAAAAAAGCAACTACCGAGGAGGAAAACTCCTTGAAGCCCATTCAGACCATGACCTGAGGGAAAGGGAGGGATTAGCTGGAGGGAATTCGGAAGAGGCTGCCCTGGGAGGTGGAGTCCACAGAGAAAGGAGAAGCTGCCCTGGTGGAGGTGGGGTTGGCTCAAGAGAGAATCCCAGCCTCTCAGCCTATGTCAACCACCATGCCCCCAGAGGAGAGACTTATACCAACGCTGGACAAGGGTTGAGGGGTGGAGGATTACGGTCTTCTAGTGAGGCCAGCCCTCCCCCTCCACAGAAAGTCCCCATGCTTCAGTGGCCTCCAGCCCTCAGGCCTTGGCCTTGACTTCATGTTTCTCCAGGCGGGTGGAGTGGACTGAGATCCATCCTCAGGAACATCACCGTGGGTACCTCCCTTGTCCCTCAAGCCAACAGCATGTCAGGCACCAAGTCCAGCAGGCTCCACTTCCTTAGAGGTCCCTGGTTCTGCCCTGTGTCTTCATTCTCCTGCCTCAGCCTGGGCTGCCGCCGCCTTCTAGCAAGTTCTCAGGCCTCTAGCTCAGCCTCATCCAATCCATGGTGCTGCTGCTGCTGAAATGAACCTTCTAAAAAGGCAAATCTCTTCATTTTCCCTCCTAAAATCTTCCAGTGTTGCCTGATTGCCTCCCGAATAAAAGGCCACATTTCTTAGGACTGGCGCCCCTCCTGCCTCTGCAGCATTTTCTGCCTCTCTCATCTCCCTGTGTAAACTACCTGCCTACCACAGGGATCCTCTGAAATCATGATGCCTTCTCCCACTTCCCCAAAGGTGCTGCATCTCTGTAGGGACATCTTTTCCTCCTCCAGGTCATTTGGGACTCAGCTCAGGCATCACCTCTTCTAAGAGGTGACCTTCCAGCTGGGTTGGTGCTCTTCCCCCTCCTGGCTCTGCGCTGTGCCTGCCTGCTGCCCCCTTTCAAATCCGATCCCTTTTAAAGGTGGGGATTGGCTTAGGTCTTTCTGTACCCCGAGGCCAGCACTACAGAATCTACAAATATTTGTTATCTGAATTAGCTGTTGCTAGGTTATATTTTTGGTTTGGAAGGCCTTTTACCCCTGGCTCATTTCTAAGATCTCCCCAAGCAAGGCGCAAAGTAAATGTGACCTTCTCCATGAAGCCTTTCCCTCTCCCGATGTTAGAACTACTCATTCCCTCCACTGAGGTTCCTTGACGTATATCACTCACTTCTCCTTTGGTTTGTTTAAATTTATGAAAATCTTCATACCTTGAAACCTTGAAAACCCAAAGGCATGAACGCATGCAACAAACACCCAAGGATGCATCCACTGGGATATGGGAACCGGGCCAGGAAGAGAAGAGCGGCTGGGCAGGCTGCTGTTCCCTTCTAAGTCGCAGCAAGTAATTGCTCTGCTTGCTCGTGGGGTGGGCCTACTATCTTTATTCTCTCTCCAGATGGATGGAAATTGCTTTTTGAGGGTTGTTTCCATGTCTGGTTTATTTTTATTTTGCCACCTGTGCCTAGCACAATGGCTTCTTCAGAGAAAGCCTCCAGTGAATGAGTGAATGAATGAACTAAGTTAGGGGGAAGCAGCGAGCATTGTTTCGATTTGACTCTAATCTGAAATATGAGGTTTCATAGGGCTGGTCTTGGGAGCATCTCCCGTAGCCAGAACTGGATCATGTGTGTGTGTGTGTGTGTGTGTGTGTGTGTGTGTGTATGTGTGCGTGCGTACACGTGCTTTGAGATACTGTGAAGGTCATAAGAACCCCTCAGCCCACATTCCTGCAGGAAGAAAGAAAACCAGACTACAGTTTTGATACCCCGCCCTTTTTCCAAAGAATCCTTCTTCAGCTCAGTGCCTAGAACATACCAGAGTTGGTTCTGGATCTCAGGAAAGCAGCCATGGCCAACCAGCTCTTGAGGCCATGACTGGTTGTTCTGGGGCTGAATGGAGGGATTGAGAGTGAACTTGTCCTTGTTTTAATCCCCTCAGGACTTAAAACTCCTTCGGCTCCCAGAGCCCTCTAGGAATTGCATTTATCTTGGATGGATTTTGTGGCACACTTCCTCTTTCAAATGAACTCTTTGGCTGTTTAGAAGGCCCATGTCTCCTTCCTTTACTTCTCTCTCATGTTTAGATGTGCCTTTAAAAATTCAGCCGGAAGGATCAGCGCTTGCTACAGAAATGCTATTCTTTCCTGCTTCTGGATGGGCCTCTCCTCATGGCTTTGTCTCATTGTCTGCTGAAACAGCCTTCAAACTTTTTTTAAGAGTAAAGAGAGATGGGTGCTCCTTGTGGTTTAGTTCGTTGGGTCCTTTGTTGCACCCAATGTTCCTTTGGATGCATGGTGTTCAACACATGCTAGAGCTGGGCCAGGGAGTTTTGCTAACTGACATCAAGGCTGAATTTGAAAAGGCTACACAGGGCGAATGAACATGGTCGAGAGTGGCCCCCACACTTCTTTCCTTGGTCACACACACCATCTAGGGTAATGCTGTACAATAAAAACACAACATGAGCCACATGTGTAATTTAAAATTTCCTAGTAGCCACTAAAAATGTAAGAAGAAACAGATGGAATTAATTTTAATAACATTTTATTTAACCCAGTAAATCTAAAATATTATCATTTCAACATGTGATCAATATAAAAATTATTAATGACATATTTTACCGGTTTTTTGTACTAAGTCTATGAAATCTGGCACGTATTTTGCACTTGTAGCACATCTCAATGGGGGGCTAGCATATTTTATGTCAGTAGTCACTTGTGGCTAAATGTTCCCTTATGAACAGTGATGCTCAACACTCTCCAGAAGAGATGGGAAAGTGGTTATTCTGGGTCCATTCTGCCCTCCAAATTAAGCTGCCTAACTAGCTAAATCAAGATGAAAGAGGCTCAATGCAGTGGCTCACACTTGTAATCCTAGCATTCTGGGAGGCTGAGGTGGGAGGAGGATCACTTGAGGTTAGGAGTTCGAGACCAGCCTCAGCCAGAATAAGATCCCAGCTCTACTAAAAATAGAAAAAATTAGCTGGGCAACCAAAAAGAGAAAAAAAAAATTAGGTAAGCCCCGTGGTGGGCACCTGTAGTCCCAGCTGCTTGGGAGGCTGAGGCAGGAGGCTCACTTGAGCCCAGCATTTTGAGGTTGCAGTGAGCTTGGGAGACACCACAGCAGCACTCTACTCAGGGCAACAGAGTGAGACTCTGTTTCAAAAAAAAAAAAGAATATCTACAGAGTGTTAGAAATAGGATTTTAAAAGTGTTTTGATATCATAATCAGCAAGAGAACTTTTTTAGGTTTACAAAGTTATATGACCCCTCACTGAAACATTTCTATTTATCACTTTATTCTTATCAGAGTTGTTCATTTGCTCATTATACTTGGATGAACGAATTTAAAAAACTAAACATGGATAATTTCACTTTCTGTTGTATGCTTTTATTCAGATTATTCAGATTCTCTACATCTCTTATGCCATCAGAAAAGAATTAAGTCTCTCTATAAAAAATAATCAGCATGTACTGAGAGCTTGCTATGTGTCAGACATTTGACATGTAGTACCTTATTTAATCCTGGCAAGCAAACTTGCCCAAGATAACTCAGCTGGTAAGTGGTGGACTTAGGCAAGTGGAGTCTAGAATCCACACTCCTGACCATATACAGCACTGTTAAATTTTAAAATTTAACGTTCTCCAAAACTCTGTTCCAGGCTTCTATCTTCTTTAAACATATCTACTCTATATTCTTTTGCTTTTGAGCATTTTGGGGAAAAAAAAAAATCTGTGTCTTTTTGACTTATGATGTAAAAATGAAAGTTGAAATAATAATAACCCTTTTATGTCCCAGAATTGATAAAAGGTGAATTCACAATAATTCTGTATATTTAAAAGTCATAACTATATTGACGGAGTTAAAATGACATTATGTTGGGTTATGAAAAGCAAGGCTATCTTTTTTTAATTTACTGTCGTTAATTCTCTATTTTTCAATTTAATCATTACAAAATGTAACAAATATTTAAGTTCTAGATTAAAATTTCTCAAAGTGAAGACAGATCTGATCTACCATTTTCAAGTACACCAAGTAAATTAGGGATTATGCTGGTTTTCGAATCCAGGCCTTAACACAATAAATGATATGTACATGCTCAGAGTACATATTTTTCTTTACTATGTGATATAAATTTGTTTTTCCTTTATTCTGGCATTAAATTGTAAATCTTGTTCAGGGCAGGCTCTACATTTCTTACTTCCTTTATTAGACTGCATATATTAAAATATGTTGTTGTCTTCCAATCTGAATTGCTGTGTCTTTGATATCTCAAAGAGGTTAGTGGGAGTTCTACAGATACTTCAAACTCATACTTCTTCTTGTCAGAATATAGCTTGCTTTTTAATGATGTCAAGGTCCATCCACAGGCAAAGTACTAATTTTTGAACCAATCTCTTGACAAATTAATAAAGAAGGGATTTTTCAAACTTTAAGTTGGAAATGGAGATAACTTTTTCAAACTGTAACCTCTGTCAAGATGCTATGCAAAGAATTTACAAAGGAATCTGTAGAACTTGACACTGCTATTAGCTAGGTGGAGAGAAAGAGTTAAAAATTTCAAGTCTATTACAAACATACTGATTCAGCCGCCTTCTGTTCATTGGTAACTCTAATAGTGAATGGAGTTGAACTCTGAAAAAAGTTCTGGAACGTTTTATTTTTTTATTTTCATTGTATTCATTGCCTTGAGAGGAGCCAAAGGAAGTGAGAGGGCACAGCTTTGAAGAAATGGCAATTTGGCATCTCATCTCCCCCTTTCCACCCCTCCCCCACGATCTTAGCTATTTGACCTGATTAAACAGCTTTGGAATGGTAGCTAGACTTCTGTATGCTAACGAGGCCCCTTTCCTATTCGTGATTTAATGCGATTTCATCCAACCCGAGCTTCCCAGAGCCCAGCGGAAGCCTGACTTCGCAGAAGTCTCCCAATTTTGTCAGGGGTTCGCCAGGGAAGAGTTCACACTGACTTGAAGCGAACGTCGACTCTCTCGACGCCTGGGGTCACTTCGGAATATTCGTTAGGAAATTCTTTTCACCTTCGAAGTAGTGAAAGGTGACGCCAGAATCGCGTGTCGCCACTCCCGGAAAGGCACTCTGGCAACACCCAGACTAGGTTCTACAACTTCTGCCTAGTTACTTGCTTTCCTAGCAGCATTTCAAAGGTTGCCTTAATCTTCCCTACCCCTAAGACTAAAGGTCAGAGCTCCAGGTCCCACTTAGCTCTCCAGCCGGCCGGAATCGGATCATTTCGGAAGTTTGTGGTGTAGAGGGGAGAACAGAAGGGGTGGTAGAGGGGAACCGCGCAAAGTGACCACTGCGCATTACGTAAGGAAAGCCCTGGCTGCAGGAGGGAGCGAGCCTGACATTGAGACATTCCAGGGGGAGGGGAATTGCTGTCCTGGAGTCGCCAGGAACAGAGGCGGCAGTTCCAAGAAACGAGAGAGGAAGGTGGCCGAGATAAAGAAAACACTCCGGGAATAATAATATTAAAAAGCCGCAGGACCCCGAGCATTAGAAAACGGCAGGACACGTGTAGTAATTTGTTAGACAAAACGGCAGCCTTCCAACTTTTGCACTGGAACACGAGGATTTACCCTTTGGGGGATTAAAAGCATTGATACGCAAAGCCAAAAGCTAATGAATGGGATTCAGTGGTTTGCTGGCAATATTTAAATATTTCTGTCCAGGAGAGCGAACTCTTTGCAGTAATTTAGAAAAGTAGGGACTTAAACCAAACTACAATACTCTCCCGTCCGTCTGCACTTTCCCCAATCCGAAAAGGAGCTGCTAGAGAGGTACTGCCCCTTTAAGACCTGCTTGCTCTCGGGCTCTACAAAAGGGAGTGACCTCTGGGCTTTGACAGCTCCCCTAATAACTACCAGCGCGCAGGCCCCGCCCACTTGGCGACCAGCCGCGCCGATTGGCCAGCGGGCCGGTATCCCGTGCTCTGATTGGCCCGCCGCTTCCCCTGAGCGAACCTTTAGAACTCTGAGACAGACAATATTCTGTTACATTGTAGCAAAATGGCGACTGTCATTCACAACCCCCTGAAAGCGTAAGTAAGACTAAAAAATGTACATATTCCGCGTGGTTTCAATATGAAAAAAAAGGCGCCTTCTGCGTGCCGAGCGCTGCCAGTGCACTGCGCTTGCAGGCGCCTCCAGCCGCGGCGGGGCTTCTCTCTTCTTTCAGCTCTTACTTCTTCATCTTCTTTTTTTTTTTTTCCCCCAACGCGCACCAACGCGCAGAAATGTCAGGAGATGCAATTAACAAGAAGAAAATTGTTACATTTGTGTTGTGCTAAATTGGCGGACCGAGAGCTAGAGAGTGAGAGCGAGGGGTTGCCGGAGGAGAAGCAAGGCGTTGGAGCGCTCTGCAGCCGGGGGGTCGTGGGCGGCTCGGGGACTGCACGGTCCCTGGAGTCCCCCGCCTCGCCGGGCGGCGAGCGCGGCGCGGGGGGCGGCCGAGCTGGGGGCGAGCGCCGGGTAGGGGCCGCCTCGGTGCACTTGGCCGAGCCCCGCGCCCCCGGAGCCCGCGTTCCCCGCCCAGCGGCTTGGTCCGCCGGGTCCAGCGGACGGACCGCGGCGGCTCCGGAGTTTGCAGGGCGCTTTCCGCCTTCCGATCGCTCGCGGGGAGTTTGTGCAAACCTTCCGGAGTTGGGAGGACCGCGGGGGGAGCTGCGGGTCCCGGGAGTCCTGGGGCCCAGGTGGTTGCCCGGGGCTTTCCCCCGCAGCCCCCGGTCTTGAAGGCGCTCCGGGCGGTCGCCGGTGTGTCTGCTTGTGTGTTTGTGAGCGAACTGGCTGTAGTAAATTAACGACTCGGGGTAACTTGGGGTTGATTTGGAGACAGGGAAGCTGCAGGTCTTATGAATGGTGCTCTCGCCACCTCTGGGTGGAAAGCCGAGGCGGGCGGAGAGACGGTTTGAGTCTGGGCTGCGGGGGGCTGCTTCTGCTCCCGGCCCGAGCGGGGGGCAGGTGCCTCTGGGCGCCTCCGGGAGACTTTGAGTGGTTGCCCAGATCCGGGACGGAGGAGGGCGGGCTGGGCGAGCACTCGCGGGGGCCAGTCCCCGGGTCCGACGGCCAATTCCTGCCTGCCTTCCTTCCTCCTCCTTTTCATCTGGCTTCCTTCCTTCCTTCCTTCCTTCCAGTCGGTGGAACTGTTAAGCTGCCAAGTCCGCTCGAGATCGCGGAGCGGGGGGTGGCCTCGAAAAACTAGTGTGGCTCTAAAAGGGGTGCTGTTGGCAGTGATGTTGGCAGAGGGTGGCCCCTCCGTATCGCGGCGCGACGTGGGCTCGGGGTCCGCGCCCCTTGGACCAGGACTTCCCCGCCCGGCTGGAAGCTGCGGGCGAGGGGAGAGGGAGGTGCGGGGCGGCGGAGTCTTTCGTGCTGAATTCTCCCTGGTGCATGGCCGATGTCGACCCCGGTTCTTTTAACTGCGCGCCTCCGCGTCCTCACCCCGGGCTCCTTCTGGAGTTGAAAACCAGGTTCGCTCCGGGGGACAGCAGGGGGGTTCCTGTCGCGCAGGAACGCGCAGGGAGAAGCGGACGTGTTTGCACCAGTTCATCTCCCACCAGTACTAAGGCACAGGGGTGGGAATGGCCCAGGTTTTGGAGTATACGCATATTAAAGCTGCCGTTAAGAGGACATTGGAAGCTGAGGCTGATCGGAGAGGAGCTCCCGGCTTCGGTTCTCTCTCGGTAGCTCGGATACACTGCACTTGAACGCCACAGCGTTTCGCCCAAGAAAGAAAATGTTTTATGGCCGAATAAATGGGCGTAACTTCGCCGCATCCTCGTTCGCCGCAACACCGCTGATGCTGTGAGTTTCTCGCGAACCCACAGCTGATTTGCAGTTTCCCCATTTCCAGCCGAAATCAGACAGCCGGGCTGATGCCACCTGGTAAACTCAAGTTAGGGAATCTATTTCACATGTGCGCTGGGTTTGTTTTCTCTTGAGAAAGCCGTACCCATGTTACCCGGGAGCCCGCTCTTACGCTGGTGGGCGCAATATCTCTACGCTCCAGGGTTCCCCCTGCTCCAGGATTTTTTTTTTTTTTTTGACCATAGAAGGGTGCGTGTTTGGGGAGGGAGTCTGTATGGGGTGGGGCTAGAGGTGGGGGAAGGGACAGAGAGGCGGGAAGAGAGTGGCCGAATCCTGGCTGGTAGTGGAATTAGTTCTCAATTATACTTGTAGTTTGTATAATTAGAAACAGTTGCAATGTGCTGTATTTGTAATTCTGTGTCGCCACACACACGGACACATTAGCATACACACAGCACCCCTGTCCGCTTTTCCTAGGTGGGAGTTGAGTGGTCATTTACAAATAGCAGCTCCTTTTGCATCCCAACCCCTTTCCCTGGGGGTAGGGGTGTAAACAATACCCCCGACCAGGCGAACCTCTTGCGCCCTGGACGGTTTTTAACAACTCCTAACGCAGAAGAAGCTCAGACGTTATTGGGAGACCGACACCATCTGCCTTTATTTTTTTTTTAAACAACTAGTTTAATAAAACATCTTATATATTTCATTTGTTTTTAAAAGTTGCTGATCAGGAAACAATACACACGTGAATAAATTATGCATGGGATAAATTAGAACAAAGCGCAGAGACACATCCAGCGGAAGGGATGGATGGTGGTGCAGGGAGGCGGGGGAGCGGGGAGAATGGTTTGGAGAGCTATGTTTTTATCCTCATGTGTCCCTCCTGACAATGAAACGGAGCTGAACGACATTAGCATTTTCTCTGTGTGCGTTCTTTCTCTCCCTCCTTAAACAAGAAGAAAAGTCCACATCGCGGACGCCCCCTACAGAAATTGGTCACACAAAGGTTTCCTCTAGGATTGGGGGGTAAAGTGGTGGTAGTTAATGTGCTGGGAAGAAACAAGCTCAGGTTTCCTGCAACACCATGTAAGACTCTGCCTACTCTGAGCGTGGGCTATTTTTCACTATACTAGCTTTTTCCATGTGGGACATTCAGTAATTCAATTAGCTGGGGTAACTGAACGGCACAATTTGAATCTCATTGCTTTGGGGTCTTCCTTAGGGCCCTGAGCTCCTGAAGCCACATCTCCTGTCTTAGCAGTTCGGCTTTCTTCCTGCCTGCCTTTGATCTCCCCTCAACTCCCTTTCTTTTCCCTCCTTGTTGTACCCTTAACTCCCTTCCTCTCTGAAGCTGACAGCCTGGCTTCTCTCTCTGTTGTTGCCTTTAACATCTTATTACTGCCCAACAGGGTGTTAGAGGCAGAAACAGGAGCCGCCTGGACTGATCAGATCACAAAGGGGACACGGCAGGTGGCCCCACAACCAAGCAGTCACATCTGGACAAATAGAATTTAAAAGCACTGGTGGACATGTATGATGTGTAAATGTGTATTACACATTATTTAATTTAGCAGCTACATTGTCTGGGCAAAAATGTATGCGAGTCACCCTCATTTCTCACAGATACAAGCAAGATAAGGCCCATGTAGTGAAGTAAACACATGAAGGTAACATAAATATGGATTTGATAAAGGTCTGTGTGTAAGTGAGTTACATTAGGTATTGCATTCTGGTCAATTTCTGCATACTTAGGAACATAATGCTTTTAATGTAAATTCTAATCTTAATATTCTAGTTCAAGTAAGCCACCTTCCCTTAAATCAGTAATCAGCACTTTAAACAACTTTTTTCTTAAGTTATCAAAATCCTGGATTGTATGCATTTAACTGGGAATGTCTGCCACCTCCTGCCAGACTTGATTATGCATGTATGTATCTATTATTATAACTGCTTACTAAGAAAAGAATAACTGTTGTTATTGTTTAAGTATTCCATATAAACCAACAGGATTTTACCTCAAGTAACTATTTACAAAGAATGAAACCAGTAAACTATTTTGTCACACTTATAACTGAACGCACATGTTGTAATTGTATTGAAACTTTTTTTGGTAAGGAGATACCCTTGCTTGGAGGTATTTGTTTATATTCGTGTTTTGTTATTAAGGACACAACTTTAGGAGAACTAAATATACTTACTTAACCAAGGTCAAACAGTAGGTCAGGTGTATAGATGGACCTCAAATTTCATCTCTTTATACATTCTATGAGCTGGATATAGTGTATTCTAATCTAAAGTGGTTTTGAGCATGGGAAAATTAGAAGCCAGACCTCACTCTTGCTGTGGTACTCAGTTTAGATAGCAGAGAGCAAGGGGTAGGGGGCCACATTCTTTGTTCTAATCTCCTCTTAGCTCTTTCTGTTGGGGTGGGGGGATGTGAGTAGGTACTAAGTGGACAGCATTGGGGTTGGGACTTTGTGAACTTGCTGCCTTTTATGGACATTGTTTTAGCCTCTTATGAAAAAGAACCCTCAGATGTTTTAAGCCAACAGATTCCTAAGAACCCCCTTCTCCATCTTCTGGTTGCCACTGTAGATAATGCCCCAAATTCTCCAAACTTCATTAGCACACATTATTTTTCAGCGGGATGAATGTCTGATTTTGATGGTTTTGATGAGCTATCCATAAAGGCAATTAATTTTTGTGAGAACCAAAGTGAAGGCATTGTCACAGGGCAAACCTCTCTGAAAACAACCTGGCCTGCAGACCTCCTGGGAAACATCCAAGATCACCACTGGAATGGGAGCCACTCGGGCCCATAAGGTGGGCTTGAAGTCAGAGTCAGCTTGGAGACTTCTCTCATTCTTTTCTGTCTTTTTGGAATTCTGGAGGTAGCTGGAATTTGGATACATCTGAGAAATACCATAATGTCTAAAGCTGTTTTAGAGCCGTCTGCTCAGATCAATGCAAAAAATAAAAATGCCATGGTCAGCACGTTTTGTTTTGAGCATGCATCACAAAAAGAATGGAAACTGAGGCTAAGGTTTTAGTTTTCTAAGTGCAGCCATACTGATTGTAGTGGTGGTGGGGGCTGGGTCACAAAAAGGCACTAGAATCCAGGCCTGTTTATTACCCCAACCTCTGCAAAGTAACTTTTGTGGTTTTTGAGTGTTTTGAAAGTCACTAGAAGACAGAAATGTAGCCAAATGTGGCAAACCTCTGGCCAAAAAAATCCCACAACCACTGAAATATTTTTTGCCCAGCTGTGGTTTTCCATTAGGGGTCTTATGTAAGTGTGACCCTAGTTTTAAATAGTCTTTAAATATGAAGGTATATTTAACAAGGAAAGATAAAGAGTAGCCTTGGGTGGGAGGAGGAGAATGAGTGGATAAAACCACAGTGTGGTCTGGAACTCCGAAGAGATTATTGTTTAACTGCAAGAGCGACTGATACTATAATCCATTGCAAGTCCCAAAGTTTTCTAGTTGTGTGAGTGACTGGGGAGAGATGAAGTGTGGTGGAGTTTTTGTAATTTGTTTTTCTTATTGGTCCAGTTACTGGTGTTTCACAGTCTGTCAACCCATATGGATGAATGGAGCGAGCATCGTAAAACTGTCACCGAGGGAAGGTTTTTGAAGCCTGTGATTTGCATTAGAGTTTTAAAAGCAGTGGTTAGGAGGTGTTGGGGGGTGGGTGGGAGAAGAGGAGCAGACTGTGGAGAATTTCTAGGTTGTGTGTTTGTGAACAGTAGTGGCAGTGGTGGGGGCAGTGGCAAGGGAGGAGAGGGAAGCCCGAGGAGGCTAAGATTTAGGGGCTATGTGTGGAAGCAGGGAGGGGCGAGGGGATTAGGCTCAGAGCTCCTAATAATGGGGTTCAAATAGCCCACATTGAGGCCTCTGCAACCTAGGCCTCAGTCCTTAGCCTGGGGAACAATGATGGCACATGTCTAATCCCCCTTTGCATGCTCTCCTCCCTCCCTGCATCCAAGGACTGTGGTCATCTCAGGTTGCTGTGAAATGATGAGTTTTTTTGTTATTATTCACCTTGAAAATCTGCTGTTTGTATTATCTGCAATTGGATGCTCCACCAGAAAGTTTTTCCCATCTCCAAACTGTCACCTGCCGTTGGTGTGGTCCAGTCTCAAACTCTGTCCCTCTTCCATATTCATTTCTCACCGGTGACTAGTCTTTTGTAGCTTTGGTGACTGGAGGGTACTGGAGGAGAAAAAGCTCTGGGAGAGGGACCCAGAGCCTTAAGCTCTGCTCCCAGCCCTGCTGCCAACTAGCTCTGTGGTCTTGACACATAATTTCTTTGAGCTGCATGTTCCTTGTCTTGAAGATGAGGGTGATGCACCTTGATTGCCAAAATTCCTTTCAAGTCAGCAACTTCCTGGCTCTTACTATGATCCATTAGGGCAGGGAGGACAGTGAGGGGCCAGAGTTTCAATTTTTTCTTGTTTTTAAAGTGGTGGCTCCAAAGAGGAGTTGTAAGACTGGGAGACTCTTCCACAATTTCTTATTCTCTGGTCCAGTCTTGCCACGTGGTGCTCCCACCTTGGGTTCTAACCCAGATGAAACTTCCCCAGCCTCAGGCTGAGGACCAGGTGGTGGACCATTTAGAAGGTGGGCTTTTCCTGGGAGTCGTGCTTTTCTTCTCATTAGTATCTCAATAAGAGAGTAATGAGGAACCTGAAGACCAATTGGTCTATTTTGATGTTTATGAGCACTCAGATAAAGTTTTTTGTTGTGAAAAATTCTGGAATTACTGAGAACATCTTTCTCTTCTTTTATCTTTCAAAGTGTTTGGAGGGAAAAGGGGAATCAATTCTCCAGCCAATCCTGATGGTTTCATTTATACACAGTCTCTGGCCTCCTCCTCTACCATGGCATCCATCCCAAGTAACTCGGAAATAAAGCTCTTATTTTATTTCCATTTGGACAGCCGCAGGTACCTGGATATTTAGTGAGCTGAAGTAAGTGGAGCTGTACCGATGTCTCACTGACCTTACTCTAAAGTGTTATTGCTGAGGAAATGGAGGAGCCCCGCAGACACGAAGGGACTGGCCCACACCTAGGTGGAGTATTAGCAGTGTCTAGATTGGACTTCACTGCCTCTCCTTCAGTGACATGTCTCCAGAACATCCCAGATTCCACGGGGGGGCATTATTATCTGGTTTTTCTTTGGTTGAAAGCTCCCATGGCAGTTTTCTACAAGCCTAAAAAGGAGGAAGAGGAGGTTGCAAAACTCATCAGAAAATGCAGGTGTGTAAATTCTGAGACTGAAAATAAAAGAAAAAAAGTGGTCACTCTGACCTCCAGCAGAGAGAGGCATTCCCTGAATTTTTAAAAATTGTGGTAAAATATACATAACGTGCAATGTACCATTTTAGCCATTTTTAAGTGTGCAGTTCAGTGACATTAAGTACATTTATAATGTTGTGTAACCATCACCACCATCCATTTCCAGAAAGTTTTTATCATCCCAAACAGAAAGTCTGTATCCATTAAACAATAACTTCCTCATTCCCTGCTTCCCACAGCCCTTAGTATGTGGAACCATTTTTCATTCTATCTCTGTGAATTTGCTTATTCTAAGCACTTCATACAAGTGAAATCATATCATATTTTCAGAGTTTGGGTTGGAGGAGGTTCCATGGCTGCAGCACTAGTAGTTGCCTGGTAAGTCTTGGAGTGAAGGTTCCCTAGGCAGATGGAGGTGTGTTGTCTGACCACAGGAGGTGGGAGGGAACACCGAGGACGACAGGACAGCTTGAGAGTCAGGAGTTACCAATCAACAGTGAGAAGAGTTTATATCTCCCTTATCTTTCCTTCCACTGCACCCAGCCTTGCTTACCCCCAAGGGGCCCAAATGAAATAATGGATGTAAAAACATTTCAGAAGGCAGAAAGTGTACACATACAAGGTGTTACTAGGAGAACTAAAAAGTTTCCTGTAGCTGACCGAGGCCTTCTCAGAGAGTCAACAATACCTAAACATTATTAAACAGTATTTTAAATATTAAAACCAAAATAAATGAAATGTTTCTGGCATTCCACACTACATCTAATTATTGTTTCTCAGGAACTGCAAGGCCTTACTCATCCAGCTGTGTATAAATAGCCCTGGGAGCTCAGTGGGATTTCCCCATGGTCTGGGTTTGCAGTAGGTGAGAAGATGAGCTCAAGGGAAGCCCTCATTTCACTTCCGTCATCAGCCCTGAACTGAGCCCACCTGCAAAATCAGAGCACGTGGAAGCTCAGTGGGCAGAGAGGAGTGCTTTCTGGGAACTTGGGCCTTCGTCCAGTCTCTGGCTCCTCCTTCAACCAGGATGATGCTGAGGGAGAGAGGAGTGAAGGTGGGGCGGGGACTTGGGCGAGCCGTGGGCATAGGAGGCCAGCTGCCAGAATGGGCCTTTTACAGAAAAGTCAGGTATGGAGAGCATCGTAGTGGTGATCAGATCGCAGAATTACCGACCTACATCTTGATTGCCAGCCTTGAAAATGATTCAGATTCAATCTTGCTGCAAAGCTACAACTTTTGCTTACTTTAGAAGAGCAAATGAAACAAAAACGTCATTTCTGCTCCCATATCCTCAACCAGTGACTCTCTCTACACATCTTTGTTTGCCACCAGCTGAGCTCAGTGAAAACTGTCTCCTGTTCTTGGGAGCTTCCTTCAAATTGGTGCTGTCCTGGCCAACGCCGTTTGCTGGCAGATCCACTCAGAACTAATCAGCATAGTAGACACCCTCCCTGCATCTAGAAGCTTCCACTCCGATGGAAGCCTCTGGTCTATTTCTTCTTCTAGACTCTTGTTCTTTGGCAAGGGCAAAGTGCGTGCTTGGAAACCAGGAGGCTGGCTGCTTCCCTAGGCCTCTCCTAGGGAAGGCACTGTCAGTTGGGGGGAGTGGGGAGAGGGGAGGCAATGTGGCGCTGGGGATGGGGGAGGGCAGGGTGGATGGGGCAGTGGGAGTGGAGAGAATATATTCTCTCCTGCTAATTATTTTCCCTGAGGACTTAGCCAATGCAGAACCATCTATTATCGTGGGAGCGCTCTATGGTGGTTCTGCCTGTGATGAATGCTAAGTGGAAACAAGCAAGAAAAATTAACAGGCGGCTGCTTCTGTCCACCTAATTAAAATGCATATCCAAATGCATAATTCCTTATGTTTCCCCATGCACACACTCCCCTTCCAATCCCAATTCTATGGAGGAGAAAAAACACTTTCCCCCAATCATTTCTCTTGATTATATTTTCATCAAGGAAGAACTGGAGGGTTTCCCTTAGAATAGAGCAGGGCCTGTTCTTCTAATACCTCTGAAATTGCTGGCTTTTGACTTAGATTGGGACGGAAAATTCTGGGCTCTTTTTTGTTTAAAATAGAAAAAAAAACACACCTATTTAATTGCAGAAAAAAGAAGGAAGGAAGGAAGGAAAAAAGAAAGAAAAAAGAGTTCCCACTATTTTTGCTGACCTTTTAGTTTTGTGCTAAAAGTCTGGCTTGGATCAGCAGTGAGAATTCTGAAGGTCTTTTCTATCTCTTCTTCCCCTCTGTTCCTTTCCTTGACTTTGCACTGCCTCCCCTAGTCCCCCAAACAAACATAACTCAAGCTTTGTAGAGAGATTTTAGAAGACGAAGATGCATCTATCTCCCTTTGCAGATCAGGTAGGGAGAAAAAACCAAAAGCCTCTGCATTTGGGGGCAATAGCACAGGTGCTGCCATCACGGTCCTAAATGTGTTTTGAATCAAACAAACAATACCCCTTCATCCTTATCTTCCCCCCTCTGCATTTACCCAGTCGATCATTTTCTCCCTCTCTGAAGAACAACTTTATTCAGTGGTCATAAAATATTTAATAAAACATGAAACTTAAGTCACTGTGTTCAATTTGCGGTCACAGCCATCTTAGTGGCAGATCCCCCTCCCCTGGCCAGCTCACCCCCCCGAAGCCCCCTGATTGCCCTCCACAACAGCCCCAGCTGTTGATTTATCAGGGCTGGCCGGCTCAGCGGTGCATGGAGATTGCTTTTAATTAACTCTCTTCATTTTTCCCAATCTTCAGGGAGCAGCAGCCCTTTAATGATTTTAATATTTTATCTGGATTTATACCCGCCTTATTTGTTGTTGTTTGACTTCCACATTTGTTCTTCCTGAAGCGCTTTCAGACTAATATATTTGTTTGCCCCTTTCCCCCTGCCCCCAAGACCTTTCAAGAGGAGGGATGATGGGTTCCAAGGAAGGCTGTCTTCCCAAGCTTCCCACCGTCCATCTACACAGGGAGAGGTGCCCAGTGTTGGCCTGTGTGATGGTTTGGATCGGAAACTTTGGTTTCACCCGACTCTTGGCTGAGGGAGTTTCTGAGCTTTTCATTTAAAAAAAAAATCCTGAATTTTAAAAGTGAGGTCTCTTTGCCTCTTTTGTGCTTGCTGCCTCCATGAGAGAGTGAGAGAATCTTTGGACAGTCAGCTAGAAATTTGTTCCCTGGTTTCACTATTTGTTGTAGATTGAAGCCTTATCCTGCCCAACCCAACCTTGCATAGTCCAATGGGGTTTTTTTAGCTGCGGGAGGATGATGGCCATAGGGCAGGGCTGGATGTAGGCTCAGTCAAGTCTTCCTGCCACTTTATTCGTCTTTAGGTACGGCCGGGATCTGTTCAGCCACTGCTCGGAAGAGTCATTGTAGGTATGATCTAAAAGAGGAAGTGAAGAGGTGCCAATTGCCTTCTCTACCCGAGGTTGCCTTTTCCTTCAACCCTTGTTTCCCTTCTCATGTCTACTCCCTAGAGGTAGGAAAACACACAACCATCAGAACCTGTTCCCAGCTCCCCGCTCCTAGCCTGCTTTTGGCTGCAAAGTCTGCCCCTTCCCCCAACAGCCCTGGAGAGGCCTGGCAGACACCATGTGGGGGCTAGTTTTCAGAACTAGCTTGTCCACAAACTGCCCTTTTTGGCATCTCGGTTTGGCCGCGTCTTCAGGGTTACCCGTTGCTAGGCAACTGCCAACTGAAGTTTGCAGTGAATTGCCCTGGGTGACTTGGTATCCACACTTAGGGACTTCAATTTGCAATATTGGCTCTGGGAACAGGAGGCTGAGAAGGTACTCTTCCATGGGCCTTTATGGAAAGAGGTATTGGTGCTTAAAGTCTAGCCCAGAGCCTAGCACACAGTATGTATAGATATTTGTTTTGGGGATGCAGATGGTGATTTCTTCACACTAGGATGCTCCTCTCATGCCTTTAGCTCTGCCACTCCTGAAAACCTGCTATGCCAGGTACTAGGCTATATGCAGGAGACAGAGAGGGAAAGGTATGGCTTCTACTTCATAGTCTAGTGCTGCAGTCCCCAAGCTCCAGGCAGAGGCCTTGTACCAGACTGTGGCTTGTTAGGAAATGGGCCATGCATCACTGTCCGAACTCCACACCCACCACCCCATGACACTCCTTGCCCTGCTCCACCCATGGAATAATTGTCTTTCATGAACCCAGTCCCTGGTGCCAAAAACGTTGGGGACCACTGGTCTAGTGTTCAAGCTACTCAGTGTCCTACTGGGCATTTCTTTACCTTTCCTTGGCAATCACAGACCCTTTCAAGAATCCTGTGAAAGGATCTTGTGGATCATCTCCCCAGAAAAAATGCATATAGGTATGAACACCCATGCGGTTTCACGGGATTCACAGACCTCGAGGGGCCCATGTGCTCCAAGGATAGGAACCTCAGCATGAGAGATGTGGGCGAACTTGTTAGGCTGAAGGGCTTGTATCCCTGCTCAGAGAGACAGCGCCTCTCATATCCACCTGTCACTTCACTAAACTGCCTGTGGCTCCTCTAGGCGGGCAGATTGTCCTCCAGCCCCACCTGCCCCTCCCTGCACATCTGTCTGGTCACCTTCCAGGCAGTTCACGTGGCCCCTCTCCCTGGTGAGGGCCTTGCAGACCTCAGGTAGAATTGGCCACACGGCCACACCTGCCTTGGCCACACAGCACCTGGCACACTCCTCTCTCTCAGCCCTTGAAGTACTTGGCTGTGGTTACAGTGTAAGGCCCTGGAAGGCAGGGGCAGCGACCTAGCCTAGTAGGCATTCAGGAAACATGTGGGGAATAGCTGAGCAAATGAAGCCAGCAGGTAGCCACCCTGTTCTGCAGCCTAAACTTGCTTCTAGCCCTTTAGAGTTGATAGTGTTTCTCATTCTCTCCTTTGAACAGCAAGAGTTTGGAAAAGGCAGCAGAGTTCCTCCCCAAAGATTCTTCAATTTCAGGAGTCAGGAAACAGACCAGGATTGGTCCTGCTTGCCTGTAGGATGTGCAGCTGTGATGCGTGGCAGCCTCACTCCTTCTAGCCCCTTGTTTCTTGATCACTTTACCCTGCAGATCTAAAAAGCTTAGCTCTCCCCCTTTGGTCCTGGGAAGTAAAGACAAGCCTTTTGGCTTTGCTTTCATTCAGGGAATAAATGACCTCTGGCTTGTAAATAGCCCCAGATAAAACAACGACATTTTTTTTTTTTTTGAGTACTTACTATGCACTCAGCAGTGTATGGGATTGCCTTTAGCCTTATTATACCAGAGGACTTTTTTGGGTTTTTAAGATAGGGAAGACCAGAAGATGCAGAGTACTTGGCTTAAGCCAAGGTTGGGATCTGGTGAGCATCTGTTGCCTGTTCTACCCAGCTTTGGCGGTAACTTTAGCCCAGTCACTGTTTTCAGATACATCTTCATTGAGAAAGTGCTTTCTATATATTTCCATAGTACCCATGCCTAGATAGGTAGTGACTTTCCCTGTGATTCAATGTCTCAACCTAGTACAATACAGATAGCTTCATTTGACAGTGAAACAAAAAGGCTGCCGGGGGATCGTGCAAGGGGAGAGACAAAGACATCAATCTGTCCTTATAAAGTTTGTTTGTCCTCTAATGGCTTTTCCACCCTCCAAATGATTCTGTGTTGGGGGCCTTTGGAAGAAGGTACCACCATGGAGAGGCCTAAAGAGGGAAGTCGAAGAGCCAAGGTGGAAACAGACTCCTAGAGTCAAGTTTTAGTTTGGATCCTGGTCCGCTAGACGTCCTTCAACATGGAAAGCCAGAGAAAATGCTGACTGTGCAAAATATAGAAGCAGAATTGTACAAAAGTGTTTGTCAACTGAGAAAGGTCATGTTGTACCAGCACCCACTCCCGAAGGTAACTTTCCCTCCATCCCAGTGGACAGAATTCAGTACAGAGGGTGACAACGGGGCTGTCCAGCTCCTGGTGTTCATTTCCTTTCTGGGCAGCCATCCCAGTATAACAGATACTTATGCATATTCTGTCCTCATTTTATCTAATTACACATATCTCTGGGGGATGGGAAACAGGTTTGGACCATTTGATTTTAGGTCAGTTATGCACAGGGTAGCGGGGATGAACACTGATCTATAGGTTTCTAGGAAATTTAGAAAGTTCCCATAGTTCTCTGGCCCAGAGCACACCAGGGGACATGATTTGCCATCTCAGGGGCTGGGGATCCCAGCCAGTACAGTGGGACAGATGGAGGCTGGCTGGTTTGTGAGTCTGCGTTTTGGAACTTTCTGAGACCTAGCTAGCTCTTGCTATCCTTGGAGCAACAGGATTCTTATTATTTTAAGATCTGCCAAACCAAGAGGACCCAGTGATATCAGTCCCTCTTCTGGAGGTCATTCGTTCTTGTCCCTTATGTGCCTGGAACGAGTTCTTTTTCCTGAGAAATATAGCACAAAAGAAGCTCCAATCAGTGGAACAATCTGTATTACTGCCCAGTGTTGCCCCAAGTCTGTCTCCTTTGCTGCCCAGACGAACTAGTCTGGGCAACGTCAAGGCTCTAAGATATCTCCACCTTTCTCCAAGACCCAGCCGGCAGCCATGGGCAGCCCAGGCTCCTGGCATCGCTCCTCCAGGCTCTTCCGCAGCTTCTCAAATCCCTGGGAAGAAAAAACCCACTGGTAACCCGTTTATTTTTCTTTTGCTTTCTGCTTCTTATTTCATTTCTTGACTCTGAACTAAGCCGCCTCAAGGCCCTCTGAGCCCTGGATGGAGGAATAATCCATTTAATGCTTAATATCAAGGTTTGCACTGCCAGCCTAGGTTTCCTTCTGACCTTTTGTCCCCTTTGTCCATTACCTCTTTACTTTTTTTTTTTTTTTTAAGAAGGGATAGGGGTTGGGAGGAGGGGTGCTCAGTTGCCTTGTTTGTTTTTTGTTGAGATGGTCTCACTCTGTCACCCTGGGTAGAGTGCAGTGCTGTCATTGTAGCTCATTGCAACCTCCAACTCCTGGGCTCAAGTGATCCTCTTGCTTCAGCCTCCGGGTAGCTGGGACTGCAGGCACATACGTGCCCATAATGCCAGGCTGGGTTTTTTTTTTCCTTTCTTTTTGGTAGAGATGGGGTCTCACTCTTGCTCAGGCTGGTCTCGAACTCCTGAGCTCAAGGAATCCTCCTGCCTTGGCCTCCCAGAGTGCTAGGATTGCAGACATGAGCCACTGAGCCCAGCCTATTTACTTCTTTTTTTGTTTCCCTCATGAGTAGCATCTTGATGAAAGAGCACCGGGGAGGACCGACTCAGTCTCATGAATGTGGGAGTCGGGAGAGGGAAGAAGGAAAAGGATGAAGCTTATACGTGGCAAAGGAGGCATCCATAAGAGAAGAAACAGGATGTGTGAGGTTCCACGGTGGTGAATGACTGGGCTAAATGACTGGCCCAGGCCACGAGGGGTCCTTGTAATCAGAGGAGAGAAAGCGGGTCCTGTGGTTGGGATGTCAGAGAAGGCTTCAGGGAGGAGCTGAGTTCAGGACAGTGTGGAATGAGGCTGGGGGACTTCAGGCATGAAAGGGAAGTGGACAAAGACTTGGGAAGCATTTGAATGATTCCTGAGAGCAGCGGTCCCCAACCTTTTTGACAGGTTTCATGGAAGACAAGTTTTCCATGGGCTGGGGGTCAGGTAGGATGGTTTTGGGATGATTCAAATGCATTACACTTGTTGTACACTTTGTTTCTATTATTACCACATTGTAATATGTAATGAAATAATTATACAACTCACCATAATGCAGAATCTAATGCCGCCGCTGATCTAACAAGAGGCGGAGCTCAGGTGGTGATGGGAGGGATGGGAGCGGCTGTAAACACAGATGAGCCTAAGCTTTGCTCCCTGGCCGGCTGCTCATCTGCTGTGCTGCCGGGTCCTTACAGGCCACAGACAGGTACCGGTCTGCAGCCCAGGTATTGGGGACTGCAGCCTTAGAGGATGCCCTTCCTTCTAAGCAAGGCCAGATGGGAAGGAGTTGTCCATCTCCAGTTGCTCCTCTCACTAAGTGGTTAAACTGAATCTGGTCCCTGGTTTCCCTTGTTGTGTGTGCTGGGTACTTTCTAGGGCACCTCCCACAGGGGGTCGGGGTGAGGGGCTGCCTGTGGGGCCCGCACTGGTACGAGCCATCCATCCTGTCAGCTACAGGGCAGAGCCCTTCCAGGCAGGGCTCTAAATGTCTTCTTCCCTTTCTACACTGTAATCGCTGCCCCTTTTCTTTAGCAACAACAATGACGACAACCTTGTAAATGGTGTAAATAAAATATACAAATCCAGTCCAGGGAGGAAACATAGATGTTGACCCGTGTAGCTTAATGCCTGGTGCCCTGAGGATTAGTTTCTTGATCCAAATGGGGGAGAGCGAGGCTGCGGGTCGTCTGAGACAGTGTGTCTCCACCTGGGGGGATTGAAGTGGTTTATTCCGAAGGTAGCGAGCGCCCCCCGTTCCTACCCAGGCGCCCTGTTACCGGGCCCGCTGTCCGCCTGCTGTCCGCCTGCATGCTGGCTACTCCCTCCTGCAGGAAGGCCCTGGGCTGAGGGAGCTAGCTTTTAGGGGGTGGCTGGAGTCCTTGGGGTTCCTCAGAGCCTTGTACTTTTTGTAGGCTCAGACTCTCCATCGTGGGGGAGCAGGAGAGTGGTGAGCAGTTACCGTGTGACCTGTGGCTTGAGAGCAGGCTCTGGAGCCAGAGGTTCTGGGTTCAAGTCCAAGCCCCATAACCTTGGGCAGGTGTCCTAACCTCTGTGCCTCAGTTTCCTCATCTGTAAAGTGGGAATAATAGTTTCAGCCTTTATAAGGTTGTTGGAAGAATTAAATAAGTTAATGTACATAAGACACTTGGAAGAGTTGGCACATATTACTCTCTTAATAGATGTTTGCAGTGACCCTGTTTTTCCAGAGTTTCTGTAAAATGGGGAGACACATTGGCTGATTTTTCCCCCCATCTTGGCATCTTAAGGAAAATGAGATAATAATTAGGAGAAGCTCTGATTTTCTTAGAAGGAAGATGTTCTAGGGAATATGGCATTATGATTTTATTATTTGTTTTTTCATTCTTAGAACAAAATGTGCTAGGAGAGACCTTGAGAAAGATTTATCTATGGGATGCTTTGTCCAGGAGCTCAGATTGTGGCATACTATTGAATTGGTGCTGATATTGGGTCCTTCTGAGAAAGAACTAGAATTTCACAGATGCGGAAACACAACACAGAGGTGAAGTGAGTGTGAGATGTGATTGGACTCCTGGCTAACGATCCCATTCATGGCTGCCTCCTCCAAGGGGGAGGCGAACGCTTCTTGCCTGGATGAGCTCTGCCCTTTGCACAGCTAGAAAAGGGTTTGAAAGTCCTTCAGACCAAAGGGGGTGACGGCTGAGAGCTGGTCTGTGTGTTTGTCTTCTGAGATGGCCCGCCACCCTGTTGTCGGGGTGGTGGGTAACAGGCCGGGGCACCTTGCTCACTCGCAACCCTCCTGTGCTGGTTGGCGTGTGTGTGTGTGTGTGTGTGTGTGTGTGTGTGTGTGTGTGTATGTGTGAGTTCCCAGCATGTGCTTTCGGTAGGCAGGGATCTGTGCCTGACAAGCTGGCATTCCAAACTCCAGATCTTCCAAACACCAGACCCCTGTGTTATTTTTAACTGTCCAAAGTTTTTTCCAAGTGGTGTAACTGATGGGGCTCATGAGCCGAGTCAGAGAATCTAAACTTCAGCTTGTTTTGCATCCCTTGAATGGGCATGTGTCTGATAACCAAGCAGAAAAACACCCGGTTTTCTGTTCTAAATATTCCTGCCCACCCTACCCCCCACTCATCTCTGGGGGAAAAAAGCTTGAAGATAACCTGAGCACGCCTGTTTCTGTGGCTCCAGATAGGAGGGAGGAAGGTCATTTCTGCTTGTGACCTTCTCTTCCCC
Organism: Lemur catta; assembly: GCF_020740605.2. NCBI lineage: Eukaryota > Metazoa > Chordata > Mammalia > Primates > Lemuridae > Lemur > Lemur catta. The sequence goes on from NC_059128.1 coordinate 26,886,657, forward strand.
ACCCCTCTCTCTGAGTCCCGACAGTGAGGCACAAAGCTGCATTTTCAGGGAGATAACAAGAAGGGCATTGAGGGGGTTGGCATTCTCTCTCTCCTGGCCTTCTTTTTCAGCCTCCACATTCCCCAAGAGGGGAGCCAGTTTCTCATTGTCCTCTGGGGACAGTCCTACAGAGATGCTCTTATTTGAGAAAGCATAGGCTCTCATGGTGTCCAGTGACGGCCACCCTTGTGACAGTTGAGAAGACTTTCAGTTGCCCACATCCGGGAGAAAGTGCACCATCTCACAGTGGCCTGTCGTTTGCATCACGAATTTCTCTAGCTTGCGTCTCACGTTTCTTCGTAATCCGCATGTCTCCGTAGACCACGGTGCACTAGGCATTTATGCTGTATTAGTTGAGCGCGTACAATGTACCAGCTACTGTAGCCCTGGGTACACAGTGATAAACAAAACCACAAAGACCCTATCATCGTAGAGCTTGTAGACATTAATCACGTAATCACACAAATATATAAATGAAAGTGAGATCTGTGTTTGGTTGAAAAGTTCAGGGGGATATAAGAGAACATAGTAGGGAGAACTGTTCTGGTGTAGTGTAGTGAGGGAAAATTTCCTTGAAGAGGAAGCATTTCACACCAGGCAGAGGGAACAGCATATGCAAAAGTCCTGTGGTACGTGGGAAGACCCAAGGAAGGCCTTTGTGGCTGGAGCAGTAGAGAGGGAGGGTAAGTACGGTAGAGAAGTCAGACCACACAGGGCCTTGATGGATAATTTCAAGGATTGTGTACTTTATATCTTAAGAGCAGTGAGTGCTGTGGAAGGGTTTAAATTAGGAAGTGACTTGATCCGATTCACATTCTAAAAATTCCCCCCCCCTCACCTCCGCCTCCGCACTTACCTCCCCCCCCCCTTTACAGGGATATTAAGTGATGGAGCTTGGGAAGGTCAGGGTAAGTGGGTTCTGGGTAAAAATTAGAAAATAAAAATGAGATATAAGCGTATGCAGGAAGGAAAAGGTATTAGCTGGAGAAGGCTTTGCCAATAGAGTTTTCTCTCTCTCTTTTTTTTTTTTTTTGAGACAGAGTCTCACTCTGTTGCTGGGCTAGAGTGCTGGGGCATCCGCCTAGCTCACAGCAACCTCAAACTTTTGGGCTCAAGCAATCCTTCTGCCTCAGCCTCCCGGGTAGCTGGGACTACAGGCATGCGCCACCATGCTTGGCTAATTTTTTCCTATATATATAATTTTAGCTGTCCAGATAATTTTTATTTCTATTTTTAGTAGAGATGGGGTCTCGCTCTTGCTCAGGTTGGTCTCGAACTCCTGACCTCGAGAGATCCTCCTGCCTCGGCCTCCCAGAGTGCTAGGATTATAGGCGTGAGCCACCGTGCCCGGCCCGAGTTTTCCCTATAACTGCTTCCTTTCTTTCTGTCGTGCCCAACCTTGCTTGGTGGTTTAAATAAACTGAGGTCTCTTCCCCATGCTTGGAAGTTTTTGATGCTGTGGACAGATTTGTTTTTCTCCTGAGTCTAGTCGAGCAGTTTGCCTCCCTCTCCTGCCTGTGCCCTTTGGGTGTCTCAGGGCATGGTCTGAGAGCCACCTACACGAGGGGCACCTGTGTGACTAATGGACTGACCAATTCCTGGGCCTCCCCTAGAGACACCAAATCAAAATGTCTGGGGGTGAGTGAGGCCATGTGATCTGGGAAGTTTGAGCACCACTGTTCCTCCCAGCCCTGCATATACAATAACAAGTGTAATTATGTTTGTTTTTCTTTTTTGGAGATAGAGTCTGGCTCCGTTGCCCTGACTAGAGTGCCATGGCATTACCTAGCTCACAGCAACCTCAAACTCCTGGGCTTAAGCAATCCTACTGCCTCAGCCTCCCAAATAGCTGGGATTACAGGCGTGCACCACCATGCCTGGCTAATTTTTTTCTGTTTTTGGTAGAGATGGGATCTCGCTCTTGCTCAGGTTGGTCTCAAACTCCTGAGCTCAAGCAATCCTCCTGCCTCGGCTTCCCAGTGTGCTAGGATTACAGGCGTGAGCCACCGCGTCCGGCTGACGCTCTTAGTTTTTATGTCTGTTAGGGAATGGAATACCTGAGAGGAGAATGGGCAGAGGGAACAGAGAAGATTTCAAAGTACCCCTACTAGCTACCTTTCGACTCATCTGTCGCTCACCAGGACAGCTCCTAGGCAGAGCTAGTGCTAGGATTGCTAGGTCTAGGAGGTACCTAGACACCACTGGTGGTCTCCCTCACTGTTTAGACACGACACCAGGGGCCTGGCAAGGTATGGGATGGTCCTCAGGCCTCACAGGGCTAATAAGAGGTGGAGCCAGGCTGGAGCGCAGCCCTGCCTCCCTTACCCAACACAGGGGCTCTCCACCCTTTTTGCTCTAGTGTTTTGAGCATGAAGCCACTGGAGAAAGAGCTCCTATTAGAAGCTGTCCAGAGCTCCAGTGGTTGCAATGCCAGTATTTGGCCACCTAGGCCTTTGCTTCCTCCTTGGGAACAGACCCTTGGTGTAGTCTGGAGGTGTCATGGTCAGGCTAGAGAAGAATACGCTTATAGAAGGAGTACCGGTGGAGGCAAGCTGGGCCTCATGCTCAGTCTCCCTTAGCTTTGCCTGCCCCAGAAGTCTGCAGGCTCTACCGCAGCGTACGACACAACAGTGCTTCAGACAATGAGTGCCATAGAATTCCAGGGAAGGAGGAAATCAGTTTCACTGGCCAGCTTCATGGAGGAGGCAGGGACTAAGGGGGCCTTGATAAATGCACAGAAGTTAGAAAGCTGATGAGATGGGAGCCTTACCTCTGAGGAGGGAAATGAATCTCTCAGCACAGCGCATCAACCAGAAATCATTCAGTGCCTCCTAAAGTGAAAGGCTCTGTACCTTATGCTAAGAAGTAGAGGCTACAATTTCTGTTCTCCAGGAAGTTACTGTCTTTTGAAGGACAAGACATATGTCGAATGCTAACATAAGTTGAAGACTGCAAGGCTATAAGATGTAAGTTGACTTTTAAGATCAGCCCAAGGAGGAGTGCAATGGAAACCAGAAATGAATTGTAAAGCAGAACATAGGAACAGTATTAATGGCCTTGTATCCAATGTCTTCTGTGTGCTGTATGCTGCAATAACTGCATCTTTACACAGCAGCCCTTTAAAGTAATAATCAAACTCATTGCAGCTACTGGACTGTCACTTGAGCACCTATACTTTGCTCGGCAGCCCTGTGCTATGTGCTTTGTACATATCAGCTCATTGAATCCTCCCAACAACCCTGTGAAGCAGGTAATATGAACTTTATAGACGAGAAAACCCTGAAGAGTTTAAGCAACTTGCCCAAGACCCCACGGCTGGTGGAGGTGGAGCCGAGATACGTGTGGACCGGGGTCTGTCCATCTAAGCGAGCTTGGGTTCAAAAAGGAGCTGTGAGGACACCAGCCAACCTGGGTCACTGGGAGAGAGAAGGCCGGACAGGTAATGAAGGGCCTGGGTATAAACACCTGTGAGAAAATTTTGGCGCTGATCCTGCAGGTGCTGGGGGGTTATTTGAGGTGTGGCAGGATGGACATCGAGGGTGACTAATTTGCAGGATGGCTTGAGCGGGGAGGCTGTGGCAGGAAAGCAGTCTGAGGCAACTGAGGTGTTCAGGGTGGGGTGGCAGGGGGCAGGGGATGTGCCTGGTCAAACCAAGTAATGAAACCCTCGCAGCCCATGAAACTTAATTAAAATCAAATAAACACTCCAGCAAACCCATCTCATACCAAATGGGACAGAGATTCCAGATCACTACTAGGCCATCAATGCTGGTTTCAGTCCAGCTGCAGGGACAAAAAGCTTCATTAGTATGTCATATTCGTAAAATACGCATATGCTCTGCATTGGTAGCTCCCTTATACATTTATGGTCTCAGCCCTTGGCGAGGTCCTCGGTGCCCCATCACAACCTCTTCTCACCCTTTCCATTTTTTTACCTATGGCAGAGAGTGTTCAATATTTTCCCATTCACCTGAAAGCCCTTTCTACCTCCTCACTCTCACCCGGTGATTCCACCCCACACTTGCTCAAGGAAAAGCCACGAAGCAGGAATTCCCTTGTTATCCCTCTCCTCTGCCTCATTGTGGTAAAAGCCATCTCTTCCGAAGGGTCTTCCGTGCCCACCCCATCTGATACTGTCCCTGCATCCCCCTCCCACCACCCTGTCTTATTTTCCTCACGGTGCACGCAATATCGGAAGTTATCTTTGTGTACCTGTTTGTTCACCTGTCTTTTGTCTGCCTTTCCTCATGGAACGTGAGTTCCGTGAGAGCACAGACCTTGCTGTCCGTAGTCTGTGGACGCCTCTGCAGTGTCCATAGTCCCTGGTAAATGTCTGGGACACGGTAGGAGCTCAGAAGGATCAGTGAATGAGTGAGTTCCCGCAGCTTCAGCCGGCGCCCGTGACTCAGTCTTCCTGTCTCCTCCTGACATTGTCCTGCCTGGATGTCCCCCTCACACTTCCATCCTAAATGAATTTAACTTTGTCCCGTAAAGCTGCTTATTCTCCTTGGGGTTTGCTGTCATAGAAGCAAAAAATCTCAGCGTCATCTTTGGCTCCTCCCTACTCACACTTAGTCCCGAGTCCTGTTGATCGGACCTTGGGAATGTCTCTGGACTCTGTCCCCTTCTCTGTTTGCCTGTCATTCAGACCACACTGTGGCTTATGGGGACACTGGCAGGAGCCTCCTAGCTGACCTCCCAGCCCAAAGTGTCACCCGTATCAAGCCACCCCTCCCCACTGGGAGAGCATTGCCTGGTTCAGTTCCCTTGCCCCTTTGATGGCTTCTGCTGATTATAGAATTCATCTATGCATCCGTCCACTGAGGGCTGACCTGCGTGGCACTGTGCGAGGTACAGGGGACCAGAGCTTTGCTTTCACATCCATTTTCAATCTTGCAGGAGGGGACAGAAATCAACAACCCAAACTACTCAAGTGTTACAGATTTTTTTTTATTCATCCATCAAATATTGATCTGAGCTCTCATGATGTGCCAAGCATTGTAGGCGCTGGGGATACAGCAGTCAGTTCAGCAAAGTCCCTGCCTTCATGGAACACATATTCTAGTGGTGGACTCCAACAGTGGTCAACATGCTGTGGAGAGAAGGAAAGTGGGACACCTGTGTGGTTTGCCTGTTGTAGAGGGTGCTCAGAGAGGGCTTCACGGAGGAGGTGACAGATGAGCAGAGCACTGCAGGATGGGAGGGAGTGGCACCCGCAGATGTCTAGGGGAGAAGCATTCCAAGCTGAGGGAGCAGCCGATGCCCTGTGCCAAGGCCCAGGCTGGGAGTGAGCTCTGGGGTGTGGCAGGGTGCAAAGGAGGGCAGGATCAATTCAATCTGGAGGGACAGTGGGGGGAAAACTCCCTAGCCCGACATTCACAGTCCAGCCTCCAGTTGCACCACCTGTCCACGAACTTTGAGCTTGAATTGTGTCCCATGATCTGGGCCTTTGCTTCTGTGACATTGTCTGCCAGGACATTCTTCCCTGAACCCCATCCCCTACCTGATGAACTCTTCCAGGTACTGCTCATCCTTCAAGCCCTTCTCTAGGCAGAACCAGCTGCCCCCTCTGCGGGTCCCCAAGTGCTCAGCTCCTGCTAGTGGAGCACTTGCAGTGACTTCTGGTGGGCGGTGCCTGGGCCGGCCACTCCCACCCGCCAGAGCTGCTCAAGAGAAGGAGTTGAGTCTTAGCCATCTCCTTGCCTGCTGGGCACACAGTAGGTGGTTCAGTGCACGTTCAAAGCAAATTCCATGGGAAAACAATTCATTTTGTTACCAGACCACTCTGTATAGGTGTGTGGGCAGATACACATGCCGTTTTTCTACACATCACTTGTTTTTTTTAAGAGTCCTACAGTTCCCAGTGAAAGCAACAGGGTCATGAAATTAATTTGTCACTCTGGTGCCAGCTTCACTCAGCTGACTCATGGCCTGAGAAGGAGTTTTTAAACATGTGTTTCTCATCTATGTGCTAATTTCTCTTCCCTTTCTCAGTAATCTTCTCTTCCCCTCAAACTTGTGGGTGGTAATTGCCTTCAGGTTGGTGGCACCTCCTGCGTCCACTGAGCAGATGGCTTCCAGCTTTGGGCCCAGGAGGAGACGGGGCGGTCCCTGACTTGGGGAGGGCGAGGGGGAGTAAAAACGATCTGAAATTTCCTTTCCTCTTGAAGTTCATTAGAGCTTATTTGTTTGCTTGAGAAAGGCCTCAGTGGGAGGGGGGAGATAAACTATAAACCGAATCATACATCTTTAAGGGGATTCTGTCATTTTCTCTCCCTTATGGGGATATAAAACTATTTCCAGGTGTTCTGGGGTTAACTTATTAATCAACAAATATTTACTGAGCATCCAGCACTATTCTCGGTGCTGGACATGGGGCAGTGAACAAAGTGGGCAAAATCCTTGCCTTCATGGAGCTTCCATTCTAGTGGGGGTACCCAGATGGTGGGTGGTAAATAAATGAGATGGTGGTACGTCCAGAGAGGTAACTAAAGCAGGGAGTTGGGACAGGCCGTATTGGGGGAGGGCTGCAGTGAAAAGTGACATTTGAGAGTCATGTGGGAGAAGAGGAGTTGAGGCAGAGGGAGCAGCATGTGCAAAGGGCCCGAGGTGGCAGCATTGCTGATGTTTTGAAGAATGGCAAGGAGGCCAGTGTGGCTGGAACAGAGTGAGAGAGAGGGGAGAAGGAGGAAAGCTTTGCCTTCTCTCCGGAGTCGGGAACCCACTGGAGGGTTTTCACGGCATCACCCTGGCTGCTGAGTTGGAAGTAGATGGAGGAGGCAGGGGCAGAGCGGGGAGACCAGTAAGGAGGCAGCGGGCTAGGCCAGTGTGGTAATAGCAAGAGTGGTGAGAAGTGGCTGGATTCAGAATACAATTTGAAGGTGGAGGTGACAGTATTTTCAAAGGAGTTGCAAGTGGGATGTGACAACTGAGAGGCATCAGGGATGACCCCACAGTACCTGGCCTGAGCAAGTGGAAGATGAGATGGTGGATTGCTGAGACAGCGAGGACCGTGGGGGCAGCAGCTTTGCACTTGCAAAGCTTGAGATGCTGATTCGACATCCAGGTGGAAATGTCCGATAGCAGGTGCATTGTTGGCAGCAGCCAGGGAGGTTAGGGCACTGTCCCGTGGGTGTCACTGGGACCTGGATGCAGACTGGTTCCTACAAAGGTACAGGGAACTAATGCTGGGCCTGTGCCCTTGAGCTTTAATTTTTTAAAAAATTTTATTTTTAAAAACATATTGGGATTCAATCCAAGAATTGTTTATTAGCACCAACTGTATGTGAGACATTGTGCTTGGTGCTGAGGACATATCACAAGAGTAGGACTTAAGTGGTTTGCCCTCTTAAGGGCTTATAGTCTGGGTGAAAGTGCAAAAAGCATGCCTTTTTTTATTAGAATAATGGTAAATCCACAACTAATATATAAAACAGATTCTATATTTTGATGAATAAATTAAAACCTTTACTTACGACACTCAATTTCTCTTATTGTGATAAAGCAAGAAAATTTGAAAATATGCCTTTTCCAAATTGATTTTCTTTTTTGGCCAAGTAATGTGATTTGGAAGTCGTTGTGCACTGAGTGCAGGCATTATTAGGACCCGCTAAATAAGGCTAAACGTTTTCCCCCAATCAAACATTCATACTGGAGGTCACTGGTTATATTATCAAGGTCATATAAGTTATCCCTGGCAGAGAAGTTTTGTCTTTAAACACTGCTACAATCATGTGTGCTAATAAAATTACCTAATTCATCCTCAGAAGTGGGTGCGAAGTATGTAGTCAACACATGGAGATAGAATATACACAACTTAAGGAGAGCTAGGTGTTTGAATTAGTGGTGAGTACATACTGCTAAGCAAATTAATGAAATGAGACATTAATTCCAGGGAATACAAGTTATCCAGGGGAGGAAACATAACCATAGAATGCTACATTGCTCAGCTTTGAATAGAGTTTACAAAATCATAGTAATAAAAAGTTATCACTGAGAAAATAAAAATATTATATGTATATATATATATATAAAGAGAAAGGGAAGATGGGAGAGAGATGGCTGATAAATAGATGACAGATATCAGGTAGGCAGACAGATGGAGGGTAGAGGATGGAGAGAAAGGAAGTGCCGTGTGTCATGGGGACAGGTAAAGGAGAAAGCACAGTTAAAAGAAGGGTAAGTTCACTCTTCCCTACTGGGAAGATAATAAAGTTTAAAACTGAAAAACAGTTAAGAACATGTTATTTAGAGATGTAGAGGTAAACATAAAAAATCATCAATTAAAAGAATTAAGCCACAGAGGACCACTGTTTTGTATAACAAGCCTCGTAACACTAAATTTAAAATGTTAATAAAAATACAGATGACATTCAAGCAAATAAAAAAAAAAGTGGACGAGAGCTCTGGCCAACATGGCAGCAAAGGCTGTAAAACCTCTGACGTGAATCTGGCCCCTGGGGGGCTTTCCTCTGCCACCGTTCACTTACATGGTGGGCTTACGTCGTTTTCGTCTTTGTGTCCCATGAAATGGGGTGCTGGGTTTGGGGTGGGTAGTATTCTAGCTCTTGGCACAAGATTATGTCTTTCAGGTTGAAATCCCTTATTTTGGACAAGATCCCAGGTGATTCGGGGATGTCTCGGAGAATATACCCCCGGCCCTAAATCGTAGAGGGATGGGGAGAAGGCATTTGTAGTAGCTCCTCTGTAGCATGAAAACGCTGCGAAGGTGGCAATTTTGTTTTGTTCACCACTGGATCCCCAGCATCTGGCTCAGTGCCTGCCACAGACTAGGTGATTGGCAAGTATTTATGGAGGGAACAAGAGAAATGTGTCCCACCTCCCCACCCCCCAACAGCTGTTCTGCCTCTAGAGCAAACAGAGCCCGGTGGCAGCTGACTTTGAGCAGAGGCGGGTGGGAGCATTGCTCAGGCCCATACCCTCTGTCCCCTGGGCAAGGGTAAGGTCGAAGAGGGATGGCCTGGGCACTGGAATGTACCAGTGGACTTGACGTGTGATTCTAGAAGGTTTGGGGGATGGTGTGGGAGTGGGAGGAAGCTGCAGAGAACAAGTGACATTAAACTGTGATAGTCAAAAGAGAAGAGGAAGCCAAGGGTGGTGGAAAGCCCAGGTAACAAGGCTGCCAGCTGGGTGCTGTGCTTAGCTTTGGGGAAATATTGCTTCCCTGTTGGCCTTGAAAAGGGTTCCTTTTTTTGGGTACAGTTTGGAAAATTGCAAACATATACAGTATCATGAACCTTCATATCCCCATCACCCAGCTTCAGCCATTAGCGACTCAGCCAGTCTTGTCTCACTTACAGCCTACTCATACCCTCTGAAATCTCAGATACCATTTTGTCTGTAAATATTTTGCTATATATCTGCAAAAAATAAGGAATCTTTTTAAAAAACACAGTCACACTTTGGGTGCAGTGGCTCATGCCTGTAATCCTAGCACGCTGGGAGGCTGGAGGATCATTTGAGGCCAGGAGTTGGAGACCATCCTGAGCAAAAGTGAGACCCCCTCTCTACAAAATATAGAAAAAATTAGCCGGGTGTGGTGGCGCATGCCTGTAGTCCCAGCTACTTGGGAGGCTGAGGCAGGAGGATCGTGTAAGCCCAGGAGTTTGAGGTTGCTGTGAGCTATGATAATGCCACTGCACTCTAGTCCAGGTGACAGAGTGATACACTCTCTCGAGAAAAACAAAAACAAAAAAAACCAAAAAAATCATAGTCACAATCTAAAGGGGCACAGTCATGCATGCCTGTAATCCCAGCCACTTGGGAGGCTGAGGTGGGAGGATTGCTTAAGCCCAGGAATTAGAATCCAGCCTGGGCAACATAGTGAGACCCTGCCTCTAAAAAAACAAAAAAACAAAAAAAAAAAACAGTCACAATCTCTTCTGAGTTTATAATAATTCCATAATATTATCAAATATCCAGTTAGTATTGAAATGTTTGTGTATATATGTGTGTGCGTATATACATATACATGCATAAATGTGGTATTGTTTAGCAGTATTTCAGAAATGTCTTTGTTTTTATAAAAACAATGTATCCAAGGTCTGTCTGGAAAGTATCCAGCCAAGTAACCATTTTTGTTACATTAACAATGGCTGGATACTTTCCAGACTGACCTTCATATATGTTACTAAAAATTCAAGCAACACATAAAAGTAAAATGATGAGAGCAAAGATATCAGCCTAACTCCATTAGATGAATATCATTTCAGATGCCTCTCTGTGTATATGTCCACATAGAACAAATAGAAGGTCAGTCTAAACGCCGTCACAAATATTTTTATGTCCAAAAGGAATCTCTGAGTAGTATTTGAGAGCTGAAATGCCTTTTAGCTTCTGCATAAGGCAGGACTAGACTGTAAACTCCTGGAGGGAAGGACCGTGGCTTGCACCCCCATCACAGGGCCTGGTACTCAGGGGGACTGTCAAAAACTCTGGTTTGAGTTGAAGGGGCCCTTAGGAAATCATTCGTCATCTCATGGTGTGGGATGGCTCACAAGTTAAAATCACTTGTCGAGAACCCACAGCCAGTCAGGGCACATGTGAGACTGGAGCCAGCTCCCCTGGGTCCTATTTCAGTGCTCTTTCTGCAGCCCATGGGATTTAGCCATGTAGCACAGTGGTTAAGTGCACAAACCTGGAGTCACACACACCTGGGCTTCATTCTGCTCTGAATCTTTTCTGTGACTTAGCAGCTGTGTGATGTCTTACCCACGCAGTTTACCTCGCTCAAAGGGCCGTTGCGGGGAGTAAATGAGATCATGCATAAAAAGCTCATTGCATACAGTTTCTTGTATGTACTAGGTGCCAAATAAGTGTTAACTGTGGTTGGTATTATTATTTGTAATAATAATAGCAGCAGTAGTAATAGTATCATTATTTTCTTATTCTTTGGGGATTGCAAACTGGAACTCAAAGTTCAACCCGCCCCCGCCCCCCCAGCCCCCACTCAGGTTCCTAGCTGCAGATGGAACCAAGTTTATAACTTTTGCTTTCTTCCTGCCATTGGGAAGAAAAGATTATTTTGTGTGGGAATCATTTTCCTGTATTGCGTCAGCTTCTGATTGGACGTTTACATTTGGTGGTCAAGGTTCATGTGTCTTTTCTCTATATATGGTTTAGAGGTGCTGCCTTAACAAGAGCTTAGCAAATAGTTATTCTAAGCTCTTCAAATAGAAACCATGGGCGGGCAAAGGGCTGGGTGCAAGAAGACTGGCCTTCCTGGGCGTCCCTTCAGTCTGCTGATTCAGCAGCTCTTCCAGGGACCTCCTCCAGGCCCTGGGTCTGTCGGGTCACTAATGGAATCTGCTGGAAGCAAATTAACTCATGAGAAAAGGGCTAACAAATCACTCCAGCTGTTGGTGTCTGCCCCAGGATGTCTGGCACTTCCCCATCAGCTCCTAAGCCCTCACCTACATTTCATACCTCTCCCGGGGAGCCCCACTTTCTCTTGCGTGGTCATTGAGGAGCAGAGAGGCTACACTGCAACCCCAGCCCCTCCACAGCACAGCCATGGCCTGAGCAGGTGAAAAGGCCATCTGTACCCGCTGTGCCCTCCTGTGCAGGAGGCCTGAGAGCCGGTTTCATGTATTGTTCACACTCCTGGATTTAGGTTGGTTTAGCTGCTTGCTCCAGTTGGGGCTGAGAAAAGGGAGGGGCAGATTGGGTAGGAAATAACTATGCTCTTAAGCCTGCATATGGGCTCTTCTTCCCTGGTTAAATGTGTGCTCTTTTCAGAATATAGCCTCCTGTAGGGTGGGATCCATGCTCCTGCAGATCTGTCCAGCTCTGCCCCCTACCCCCCCCCCCCCCGATTCTTAGAAAGCAGTTTCCCTTCCTAGATCTGTGCAGGGTTTGGGGAGCCTTCACAAAGCAGGCTGGGAAATGGCTTGCTTCCAGAAGCACCCGCACTCCCCCTCTCGCTGTGACCTTCCCCTTTCTTTCTTTCCCCACCCCCTCTCCACCTCCCCAAAGATGCCTCATGGATCCCTGGGTAAATTGAGGGTGTTCTGGCCAGGGGTCCTGCCAGCTGCAATAAGGATGATCAGAGAAGAAGGAAAGATGTTTTCCTTCTGCTTCAGAGCAGAAGGGCCTGGGGGAAGGATTTTGTGGGGTTGGAGAACCTATAGCAGCACCCTGTGGTACTCTCAGAAGGGAGAATTTGAGTAGTGGAATGGAGGTGGGGCCAGGACTGAAACTGTGTCTAGGGATGGGAAGAACCATAGACATTGTCCTCCTCCTTCTGTAGATGAAGAAAGTCCAGAGAAGTCATGCCTTGCCTGAAGCCATCACATGAGACCACTCTGTGAAAGCCCAAAGCGCAGGCCAGGCCATGGAAGTGAAGTGATTAAACTGAAGCCACAGTCATTAAACACTTTTCTTTCTTTTCTTACAATCAGCCCAGCTCTTTGGTAGCAGTGTTGATCTAGAGTCTAGAACCTAAGTTTCCTGGCATTCCCTGCCCAAGAACAGCACTCACACCTGAGCACAGCGGTTATACTGTGAGGCTCTTTCTGGTCACTCAAGCCTCAAGCCATTAACACCCCTGAGGTTTGAGGTCCCAGCTAACAGCACCCTGATGCCACCCTTCCTCCTGTCCTGGAGACCCAGGGTTGTGCATTTACCAAATTTACAGGTGGGTTATATACTGGCCTCCCACACCTCCCACTTGGCCAGTGGGACTCTGAGATTGGTTTAGTAAAAAAGCTTCCTGTAAAACTAAGTTGCATAGAAGTGGGATGAGTCAATAGACAGAACTCCAGGCTGGTATGGAGGAGGCCTGAGTTCTGTGTCCCCCACCAGGTGGCTGAGACTTCTGGACACATCCTAGGGAGGTCTTCACACACCAGTATTGCTGGAATACATTTCAATGTGCTAAACAGACCAATGCTGCTTCTATAGTCCATGCTGCCCTGGCCAGCTCACCCCTCTGTGCCTCAGTTACTTTTCCTGTAAAATGTGGCCAGTAATAATGGTCTACTGTCTCACCTGGGATAAGGATGAGACGGCATATGCAAAATGTCTTTGAAAAGAAGGTAAAGGGTAGGCTCAATTCCTAGTTCCCTCATTCTTACTGATTTTTTTTATTGTCATGGCAAATAAACCATTAGACATTTCATTTTGTTCATCTCACAGATAAAAAGGTAGAGAGGTAAGTGTAGCTCATCAATAGGAGGGACCGCCACCAGGCGAGTCTGTGATGGAGCTTTAGAAACCGGGCCCTAGGCCTCCCAGTCTGGTCTCCCTGCCCCTCCCTCTGTTACTTTTCCATGTTCCATATCAAAGTCTCGATCTTTCTTTCAAGTCCTGTGTAGTCTGGGATCTGATCAGCCGGGGACTGCACAAGTCTTATTAATATTAAAGGTGAGGGTTTTCTTAGCCTACTTCCCTTCATTTCTAAACCAGTCTTGGAAAGGAGAGGGCAAAAGCAGAATGGGAAGGACATCTGTGTCCCAGAAGGAATGCATTCAGTTTACTGCGAATTTGGGTTCCCTCTGGTGACGTTAGGGATCGTGCTGAGTGAAGGGTGGACAGTAACTGATTAGCTGCAGAACTTCTGTGACTACTAGAGGGGTTTGATTTCAGGGTCAGGCTGAAATTGACAATTTGATCCCACTGCCCAGCTCTGTCAAATACTAGGAGTTCAAGAGACCTAGAATGTACATTTTTCCTCATTTCAGGTGCCAAGTCACTGATATGTTGATAACAACTGTATCTAGCTGTATTCATGAGAAAAACAGCTGTAAGTGAAAAATTTTGCAAGCAAATTGGATTTTCCTATTGGCCTCATCATTTCAACCTGTTTTTACTTCACTTCTGATTACTTAGCCGCTGGTTAAGGGCCCTTTGAGGTCAGGTCTCCGTTGCTCAAGCTTCCAACTGAAATATTGTATAAATAAACAACACTTAAATGACCAAAAAGGTTGGTGTCACTTGAAAAGTCCATTCTTTAAGAGAAGAAAAAGATGATTTTAATAATTCGAGGGATTCCAGTCTATTGGTTGGTTTTGTGTGTCTGTGTGTTCTGGCCATTCTGGTGTTTCTCAGGTTAACCTTAAGGAAGAAGAGTCAAGAAGCCTGAGCCGTTTCCCAGGCCTTGGAGATATGTATTTGACTTAGCGTCCTGCCAAATGCAGCTTCAACCTCCTCCTCCTTTGAAGATATTGTTCTTTCTAGCGTGGTACATTGCAGAGGAAGCAACCTGAATGTTAGCAGTATTTTGTGAAAGTTTGTGATTTTTTTGCGTGTAAAAGATATTTCCAAAATCTACTGGCTTATGTTGCACAGGCATGGGGACAAAATGCCACACCTGGGGGGAAAGAAATGATCTTACAGTAACTTTTTCATTTTGTGATTTCAAACATTTAAAAGCAACATACTGATTGTAAAAAATGCATAGTACACAGTACAGAAGGGCATAAAAACAAGAAAAAAAAAAGAGAGATTTCCTCCCTGTCTCCCCATTCTGTTCCCCACAGCTAAAGAGTTTTTTGTACATTTTTCCAGATATTTTCTGTGCTTCAGCAAGCATGCATATGTATATGTGAGGCCATGTCAGTATAGCTGTTGCTAGTTGAATTAGAAAACCTCAGTTGTAGGGGAATTTTCCTTTTCCTTTGATGATTGGTAAACTGAGAAATCCCATTTAGATTCTTTAGGAAAGTCCTTTCTATAAACACTTTACCTCCAATGAGCCTATAACGTTGCACATGGCATGGCCTCTCTTTCGTGATGCAAACAGTACCTAGTGCGTGGCAGAGAAAGTGATTCTAAGTGTTAAACACAGGGCAGGCTAAAAACATTCAGCACAGAAATGAGCACTTGGTAACGCAGTAACACTGCCTGTGTGAGTGAGGAAGAGGCTGTGGGCTGTTTTTATAACGTTTGACCAGTAACATACAATTTTTCCAGGAATCCCAGATCAAAATACTAAAGGTCGAATACACGTGCAACGTGAGAATGTGTGACGTTTCTTGCCAATCACGGTGGCAGGCTGTGGTCACAAAGTGTGAGCCGCAGGAAGTGCTGGATTGGTTCTGTTAAGATGGAAAGACCCGCCAGCCTGGGCATTGCCTCTGTTTACACACACCAGTCCTGCCCCTCCCCACTCAGGGAAGGGCGTATGTGTGTGGGCGGAGGGGTACCAAAACAGATTCAGTGTGGCAGGTTGGACCCAGATTTCAGTAGTTCCTCCTCCTGCAAACTTAGTGGTCATTATGCTAGAGAAGGGCTTTTGAGTACAAGTCCAGTCCTTTTAACTCTCTCTGGTTCTTGGCTTGGTGCACACAGGGCTGTGCTCAGGCCTCTGACCCTGTTTTACACTGTGGCCTCCTGGGGGATGGATCTGGAAGTCTTGAGGGGCCGCTCTCAGGAGCAGTGGCTTCTCCACCATGTCCTCGTTGCCAAGCCTCTGTAGGTTCTTTCTTCTCCTGCAACTCGACTCCCTCTGGAGAACGAGATGCGGCTGGGAGCCCTGGGCTCTGCTTTCTGCTCTCTGTCCTCCCTTCAACTACCTGCGCCACTTCTTAGCTTCCACATCTCCAAAAGGGATAATGTTCTCCTTGAAAGCATCTTTTGAGGATTAATTGGTGTTTGCTCAGATAAGGAAAACCCCCATCTATTACTTAGCACAGCAGCCACCTGAGACCCCCACCCCTCACAGAAGACCCGCATCAGCATAATACTAACCTAACACCTGGCCCATCAGCTAACCTATTGCCTGGCACATCAGCATAACACTAAACCTATTACCTGGTGCAGCAAGTACCCTATTAACCTGGTACATCAACATAATACTAACCTATTACCTGACACATCAACTAACCTATTACCTGGCAGGCATTAGTCACCTGAGACCCCGCCACTTGGATCACCCCAACTTAATAAAAGTGGGAAAAATTGGGTAGACAGGGCTCAGAATTTGGTGACGAGACCCCTCTGAGCCCCCTGGCGAATAAACCTTAATTCTCCGACTGTCCGTGTGCCGCTCGGTTTGTCCTCGGGACCACTCGCTGTAACACTTGCTGTAACAGCTCTCTGCTTTGAAGACAGACAGAATCCTATCAAGTCGCTCTGCTGTCCTCAAAGCTCCCCCAGTTCCAGCTGGTGGCAGCCCTGTCCAATCGGGACGTAGGGTGAGTGGTCCTCCCACTGGCCGCCTCTCTGGGGACATGGGTTGCTGGCTCTTGCTGGCTCGTTACCCTTAGTAGAGGGGTGATCACCCAAATAGGGAGGAACAGGTCTTCAAGTGGACATTTTGTACCTTGTGCCTTTTTCACGTGGAGAAGGAGTATTTGCATCAGAATGCTCATCCCTTGGGAGGTTTGTGGCCATCTGTGACATTTTCTCATTTGGAAATTGTTCTTTTCTGTCTCTTGTTTTTAAAGCTTTATACACGTAGTAGCTGGAGTAGTTATAATCTGCCACCTCTCAAAGAAGTCCCCATTGCCAGACCATTTATATGTTAATTGCTTGTGGTTTGGGGAGGAAAAGGATGTTACCTGCTCCATGATAAGCATTTTCATCTCAATGAATTCTTTGTTAGAGTTGTTCAGTCAAAGAAATAGAAACTGCAACCTACTTTGGGGAAAGATCCAGATAATGCCTTGTGCGTTTAGAACCTGAGGGCTCTATGGAGAAGTTGGATAAGAAAAAGAAAAAGAAAAAAAAAAAAAAGAGGTTTGTTTTGAGGACAAACCAGACAGGGAATAAAAAAAAAATTAGTCAAAGACAATCTTGTCTTGTCATCATGGAGGACAAGACTGCAGGGCAGGGCCAGCCCAACCGGCTGGGGTTCCCTTCCAAGTCCTGGGACGGGCGTGAGGAGGGATGGAGGATTTGGTGCTGACCCTACCAATGGGGGTGTCAAAGGGGACCCTTCATTTCCCAGTGTTTTTTAGCACCTGATCCTTGTAAAAATCTCTCAAGCACTTGGGGTGGGGGTGGGGGCTTGTTCCTCAGCACAGGTCTTATTAATAGAGACCACCGTTCCCCTCTTCTAAATTACATTTCTGACTTCTTGAAAAATGGAAAGATCTGGCAACCACCAGTAGCTGCTCCTGCCCCTTCAATGGGGCAGTCGGGTGGACGATTTCTGACTCACCAACTAGGGCAAAGGTTGACTCCTCGCCTGTCTGGGAAGTTAATGAGAAGAAAGACTATTAATCTAGAAGCACATGCATGGGCATGTGTGAGTGAGCACACATGTGCACACACAGGTGTATGCACACACGTATCACCAGGACTCAGGCCTGGGGGGATTAACTGTACAGAAAGGTCAGCCCCCAGCATATTCAGGGTGTATAATCTGAACGACAGACTTGAGAAGAGTTAATCTTGGGTGAGGTGAGGAGGATCAGATTCTCACGGCACAATACAAGGTGTTTGCACCCTGTGTGTTGAAACAATGAGTGCCTCTCTCTGTCGGTGCCCAGGGCTTTGGAGCGGCCATGAGGATGAGTGTAGTGACCTGACAGAGGTAGAGTCAAGGGACCTGGATTTAAACCCCTGTGGGCCTGGGACGCCTGGGAGCTTGATAAATACTGTCTAATGACAGCTAGCCACGGGTTTGCTGGGAGGACTAATTTCTCCCTTTTCCAGTTTGCTCATCAGCAGAATGGAGACACTGCAGCAGGGGTGACCAACTCAAATGCCCACAGGGGCCAGGCAGGCATGTAAATGAACCACTGAACATCTGCATGGGAGCAGTAGAACAGGGAGTGGAGGGCACTGGGGCAAACTGGGAAGTTCCTGCCACTACAGGGGGTGTCCGCATTCAACTCCTGCCACTGGCTGCAGGGAAGGTGAGCCCGATGCTGTCAGGGCTCCTGATTTTGCAAGAGAAGTTTGAAATCTGAATTCGTATATGAACTCTAATGACTTTAAATGGAGCTCAGTCAGTTTTCCAAAAGCATAGTGCAGACCAGAGAAAACATACCCAGTGTCCATATTTGACCTCCAGCCCTAGGTTTGTGACCTGTGGGATAAAGCCCTCTCTACCTGGCTGCTGACTGTACTTTGCTGAGTCAAGGGTAGGAGGAAGAAGGTGTCGTTGTGGACGGAGAATGGCTGTGAGGACGAAGTTGGGGCGAAGTTGGGATGTGAGACTTGGCCCACGCCATCACCAGGCCAGACAGGCAGGTCGGGACCCTGCCGGCCTCAGCTAGGAGAGCGGCAGGAGTTGTGCATGGAGGCAGGCAGGAAGGCCAGTCGAGAAAAGGCCACTGGGGGGAAGTGTGGGCGGCAGCAGCAGTGTGGGCAGGAAGGGTGCAGAGGTCGGGGAGGCAGCCCAGGGAGCAGGAAAGGGCAAGAGAGAACTGCCGTGGACCCAGGGGCCGAAGCTGTTCACCCTCTGCCCTCATGTTGCCTGGTGAGTGTGTGCACCCCTCACCAACCACACACAGAGGAGAAGTGTCACCGCCACCAGTGGAAGCTCTGTGCATTTGGCATCTACTGAGATAAGCACAAAACTTGGTTCAGCCCTCGAAAGTTGTAATTGCAGTTGGGAATATAAACCTGTCACACAGGTAGAGAAGCAGAGTAGCACAGTGGTTAAAAAGAGAATAAGGGCCGTGCGGTGGCTCACATCTACAATCCCAGCACTCTGGGAGGTTGAGGCGGAGGATTACTTGAGGTCAGGAGTTTGAGAGCAGTCTGAGCAAGAGCAAGACCCTGTCTCTGCTAAAGATAGAAAAAATTAGCCAGGTGTGGTGATGCATGCCTGTAGTCCCAGCTACTCAGGAGGCTGAGCCAGGAGAATTGCTTGAGCCCAGGAGTTTGAGTTTTCCATGAGCTATGATTGGGCTACTGCACTCTAGCCCAGAAGACAGAGAGAGAGACCCTGTCTCAAAAACAAACAAATAAAAAAACCAATGTACACACACACACACACACACACACACACACACACACACACAGAAGAGAATGAGTTTGGGCTCAAACAACTTGGGTTTGAATCTTACCTTTGTCACTTGTCACTTATGGGCCATGCAGCTCAGGCAAGTTATTTAACTCTTTTGGGGGCTTGGTTTGCTCATTTGGAGATAATAATAGTTTCTACCTTGTAGGGTCATTACGAGGATTAAATAAAAATGAATACCGTAATGTAGGTGAAGTGCTTAGCACAGAACCCGGCACATAGTAAGTGCTCAAATTGAGCTCATTATTGCTGTGAGAAAAACAGTAACCTCAGCTAACTTGTGGTTAAGAATAAAATTCATTGTCTCAGCAGAGAGCTGAGAACAGATGCAGTGAAAGTTTACCCTTCCCCTATTGCAAACACTTTCCTAAACATAGGCTCTCTGGCCCAAGCTCCTGTTGGCCAGGGAAGCGGGAGACATTGTACTCTCCTGGATAAGGGTCATTTACACCACTTGGGTAAGTCAGTGTGTTTGGCCCTGCCGCCACCTGCTTTATATAATGGCATTCTCATTCGTCTAAGAAATGCTTACTGAGCAACTGCTATGTTCCAAGCACTAAGAAAGGGTTTTGGGAATGTTGAGTAGACTAAGACAAGGTGTGGGCCTTTAGGCACTGAATCTTGCATGTAGGCTAAGCCGCTATCACGAAGAGATCCCCAAATGGAATGGCTACATAAAACAGAGATTTATTTACCTCTCAAATAAATACTAGAGTGGGCACACCAGGCTGGCAACATAAGTCCATGAAGTTATTCACGGACTCAGGTTTTTTTTCTTTCTATTTTGCATCTTGAAGTCTGTGTTTCAGGATGTGGGAAGTAGGAAGTGAGAAAGTCCAAGGCATGCAGCTTGCCATTCAGGAGCTTCCACTCCCATCCCATTTGGCTGGAACTCAGTCACGTGACCACATCTTGCTGCAAGGGATGCTGGGAAATGTAGTTTGGAGCAGATGGCCATGTGCTTGGGTGAAACTCAGGGGCAGGGGTTATCATAGACAGGAAGAAAGGAGAATGGATACTGAGGCACAGTTAGCAGATCATGCTTCAGGGACATAGAGAAGTAAATCAATGCTCATAGTGGTTAAGTAAATGCTCCTCTCAAGAGAAATATGAGAAATATGAGAAATAGAGAAATATGTTGTGGTCCTCCTGGAAGCTTGGGCTTTGCAGTCAGACTTCTGGGTTCAAATCCCAGCTCCGTCACTTACCTCTGGTACCTTACCCACAGGGTTGGTGTGAGGATTAAATGAGTTAACCCACATGAAGCTCTTGGGACAGGTTTTGTCCAGAGTAGATGCCGAGTAAATGTGAGCTATTACTGTTGGGGAGTGAGGGTGAGATACGTTCAAGAAAGTCAACCGACTCAAGGATATCTGGAGAATCACTCATGGAGTCACCTCCTCCCTCAGTGTTACAGCTTTCCACAGGCTTTGTCTCCATGGATGCAACAGTGGGGTGTTGAACCCTCGGCTCCTCTTATTATTGAGAAATGTTAATGAAGATAAACTAGGCCATCTGAAGGGGCTGGTGGTTTGCAAAAATAGAATCAATTGGTGTTGGCCTGGGCTGGAGCTAGGGGAGAGGATGTTTCAAGGTCCTGCTTGGCTTTCTGTAGCTTGAGTAGTAGCCAGTGAATGTAGTGCATGGTCTATAGGCCTGTGCGGGAAGAGTGAGTGTCTCTCTTCTTGGGTGTGTCTCCACATAAAGAGCTCTAGAAATTATTTAAAAAGTCCACTACTTAGTAAGGACTCATAGGGGCTGGGGAGATCTCTACTCTTGGGGAAAGCCCTGATGGCCTCTCTAGGGCCCCTTCAGCAAGAGGAGAAAAACAGAAAAGCTGCCTCCGCTGGGTGCTGCACCAGCAGAACTTGGGGTGTCCTCTTACAGGGAGCCAGGTGTCCTGTGATGTGCAGAGGGTATCACGTTTTCCATCTTCTGCAGGTGTCAGGTGGAAAGAGAACCTTCCTCACTTTAGAACAAGAAGCTTCACTTTTCCTTGGCAACTCATATAGTGGATAGATTTTAGCAGGAATAGATACAAACGTTGGAAATGATTTTCTACCGGATTTCTGTCCTGTCTTGTCTTTTGGGGTCTGAGGAGGTTTAACATCTTTTCCCCCCAGGTCTTGGACTTGGACTTCACACTACTCGGGAAAGTAGCCCTGGGTACTGTGTTGCAGTGGGCACCGTCTCTGACTCTCTAAAAGCATCTAATTGACTCATAGGAAATGGATGGACGTGGGAGAAGATGGCACATATTAGAAGATTCAGAGGTGTTCAGGGCTACACCTGTGCCTGTGGAGAGGTCAGCAGAGGGGGGCCAGGACGTGAGCGTAGCGTGTGCGGGCCCAGGTAGGACTAGCTCATGGGCAGGTAGCAGCTGGCTGTGCCTGCCTCTCGTGACCTTAGCTGACCTCCCAGGCTTGACCTCGAGGTGTCACAAAGATCCTATACCTGGCTAGCTGGGCCTGTTGGTGGGCATGGTCTAGGGTTTTCATACACATTTCTTCCATCTCTGTCTACCTCACTTCTTCTCTGTCATGGTTTCCCAGCTGGGGCTTTGCTGTCCTTTCTTTAGCACTGGGCTCAACATTTGATTGTCCTACCATTAGGGAGGGCTTGGGAAGGGAGCTGGGGTACTGGTGGGAGCTGATCTCACTTGGGTTTCCCATTCACAAAGGCTTCAAATGAGACTTTGATATTATCTCTGCACTAGATTATGTGGACAGTCACCAAGATGTTCATCACAAGGTGTCAAATGCATAGTCTGTGCCTGAATCACGTCATCCACAGGGCATTCTGAATTAATATTTTAAAAAATAGATCCTATAAGTCTCTTGTAATCATAATTATTTTACATCGTATTTGAGTTTGTATGTGCATGTGAGAAAAATGTGAATTTGTTGTGTGAGCATCTACAATGTGCCATAAACATTGTGATCCTGGTTTGTATTTCTTCTTCTTCTTTTTTTTTTTTTTTGAGACAGGCTCTTGCTCTGTTGCCCAGGCTACAGTGCAGTGGCATCATCATAGCTCACTGCAGCCTCAAACTCCTGGGCTCAAGCGATCCTCCTGCCTCAGCCTCCTGTGTAGCTGGGAACACAGGCGTGTGCCACCACACCCAGCTAATTCTTTATTTTAATAACCTGGGCACCTGGGCCTCTCTCACCCTCTGAGAGATCCTGTACTCAAACCTGCTAAATCAGTGGTGAGTAATCCTTTTTACACAGAGGGCAATTCTGGAAAAATAAATAAACATATTTACGGGGCATGTTTTTCCTCCTCCAATCAAAATGAAGAGAGCTTTATTGCCCACGACCCAGGAGTGGGTGAGGTGTCAAGGAGTGTTTAGTCTTACAGTTTACTCTGCTGAGTAGGAGAGCATCAGTGAGAAAATGGGCACTGCGTTGAGTCGTTGAAAACTTAATATCCAGGCATTTAGAGACAGTTTTTTAACTTTTCATTCTGAAATTAGACCTGGATGCCTTTGTGATCCCTATCACTGCATGGACTATAACCCTGTAACCCACGGACCAATGTTTCATTTATCTCAGTACCCCACTTGCCCAACATAGTGCCCAGCACACAGTAGGGGCTTCATAAATGTTTATTAGGAAACAATATGGTAGAATGGTTAAAAGCACAGACTCTGTAGCCAGACTGCCTAGCTCTGTCACTTGTTAGCTGTGTGACTTTGTGCAAGTTACTTACCCTCTCTGGGCCTCAGTCTCAGTCTGTAAAATGGGGACTATATCAATCCCTACTTCATAGATGGGGATTGAATAAATTAATATATGTGAGCTCTTAGAGCAATGCCTAGCCTCTGTACACTATGCATAAATGTTAGTTGCTATTAGTAATGTAAATATTATTACAGAACAGAATGGAAACCTAAGTTTGCCTGTGATGCCAGAGCCTCACAGTGATTTTTTTCCATCTCTGGCTTCCATTTTGTTGCCATTGATCAGATCTCTTCTCCAGTCTTCCTTTGTGCAAACAGATTTTATTTCCATATAAAATAACTCTGCTTTCCCCCCTCATTCCAAACGATTTTTTTTAAAGGGGAAGCAAAAGCAAAAAAAAAAAAAAAAGCAAATCCCCAGATGTTTCTGAAGCAAACTTGACCCAGCTGGAATTGATAGTATGTAGAGGCTGCACACCTAGCTTTTAGAAACCACTCTCTTCCAAAGAAAGAGCCTCTTTCTCTGTCCCCTTCATCTCTTTGCACAGAACACTCGTCTTCCACACTCAACTGATCAGTCTTTGGATTGACAGGGGCGAGTTCCCTGGAATGACACATGCCAGACTAACTATGGCTCCAAGAGCCTCGGCCACCTGATTACTTTATCTTTAATCATGGTTATTTCTGTTTGTTGCCTTATTTTTTTAAGTTTTAAAAATTGAAGTATAACATATATACAGAAAAGTACACATATGTTCACTCAATAACTTTTCACAAGTTGAACATGCTTGTGTCACCAACACTCGGATTAAGAAACAATGTGACGGAACCTAGCTGTGCCCCCCACACTTACCACAGCACTCCCTACCCAGTCCCACCAAGGGTGACGATGCTGATTCTAACCACGAGTGGAATCTTCTAGTACGTCCATTTTGGTGTCTGGATTTCTCCCTCCACATTGAGTTTCTGAGATTCACCCATCATGTTGGTGGTAGTTGTAGATCATTCTCATTGCTGTATAGTACTCTGCTATGTAAATATAGCATGACTTATTTGCCCATTTTACCCTTGACGAGCATGGGGTAGATTCTGGTTTGGGATTCTGTGAGTAGCACTGCTAGAGACATGCCCGTGCATGTCTGTGGAGACCGCAGAGTGTGCATGCCTTGCCATGGAGTTGCTGGGTCATAGGCCAGGCATATGTTTAGCAGATGCTGCCACTTTTCCAAAGTAGGGGTGCCAATCACCTGCTTGATTTTGATGGAGAAAATTATTCTATATTCAGATTCGATTTGGGTTTTAAAGCAGAATACCCTTACACTAATTCTGCTGGTTTTACCATTCCTCCTCTCCTGTCATGCTTACGGGCCATATGGTAACCAGGTAAATGCACTCAAGTTGCTGTAACTGCTTCTGTTCAGGGAGGCTCTTGAAAGACTTTTGGAACTGCTACTTGAAATAGAAGTTTTAGGATTTTCTTTTTCCTAAAATTTCTCCTTTTTTTCCCCCAGAACAGAAAATACAATCACTACGCTCCCTACAAAAGAAGTCTCCCCTGTCCCTCCACCCCACCTTTTACTGAATGAAATTTAGAACTTAGGGAACTTTTGAGTGAAACTCAAATGCCAATGAGATTACTGATTTTTCCAAAATTTGATGGTTGGATCATTCCTCTCATAACTTCCATTAGTTACCCCTCTTTGGAGTCTGACAAAGCCAGGCAAGTATAGCAAGTCTAAAGTTCCTCTGTCCAGTTCCTGACTTTTCCTTGTAAACAACCATAGTGCACGGTGCTTCGGGAATGCAGAAGATAGAGGGTCTTCCCAGCCAGCCCCAGATACCTTGTAAATAGGGACCTCTGTGTCTCAGAGGGAATTTAATTAATCTGTTACTTTTGGCTTATGCTCCCTTCCCTGACCCCCAAACAACAAGCTAGAAACAACATCCCAAAGAATAACAGTAAAAATATTATTTCACACACTGCTCCTTCTTAAAATTCCTTTCCAAAGCACTCTCAAGTCCTGCAGCCCAGGGCAGTTATTATTTTATTTTACAGATGGGAAAATGAAGACCTGCAGAGTTGACTTGACACAGTAAGAACTGGAAGAACTAGAGTTTGGGAGGCAGACCCACACCTGGGGACTTGGACTTCTAGGAGCAGAGGGTCCCTTTACTAAGGAGAATTTCAAGGATGATGTGGCCGTATCAGGAATTCATCATCATCTATGTAATGGATGACATTCCCATCCTGGTGCTTGGCATCTTATCTCGTTAGAAAGTGGTCTTTGGTAAGGACATATTGTCGAGGAATTTATTACTTTTTTGTTTGTAGTGGCCAAGAATTGAAACTGAGTGAATGCTCATCAGTAGGGGAATGGTCCAATAGCTGTGATGTCTTTATATTATGAATCATAACAGAATCCTAACAAGGATTTTGGCAAAGTCTGGCAGAATATAAAAAGAGGAAGAAGTGTGTGTATAACACGTAATTGCATTTTTGTTAAACAAACAATAAACACCCCCCACTGCCAAACTCCATTGTGTGTGTGTGTGTGTGTGTGTGTAAAATTACATGAGTATGGGGAAAATTGTGAAAGGACACAAACTAAGATAATAACATGGGCTACCTGGGCAAGCAGGAATGGGGTGATTCTGTGGGAGGGTGGGGTACAGGAAAGTAGCATAGTGATATAATGCCATTTGAGTAAGTTATATATATGCATATATATGTACAAATGCACAAAATGTGTGTAAATAAAAAAAATCAAACAAACAAAAGAGTGGCTGTAACAAGAACAGGGCTCTGAGCCCCGCACGGGCCAGTTATCCTGGCAAGGGTGAGAGCCAGGTTCTGCGGCTCCAGGCTTTACCCTCCAGGCCGGGCGTGTGGCAAGTGAAGGACGCTCATCAGAAGCGGGAGGCTGAGCACAGCACACCGCTGCGTCTGGCGCACCAACAACTGTAGCTGCCATCTTTGAGGTGTGTACTATGTGCTGGTGTCCTCATAATTTCTCAAAGTTGGATATTTTTATCCCCATTTTATGGATGGGGAAAAACAAGGGCAAGTAACTCCAGGCCACAGATTGAGTGAGTGGTGCTGAGATTCAAGCCCAGGTCTGTTTGAGTCCAGAACTCCTGCTTTTGAGGTCTTATTTCAATGCGCGATCACAGCGGGAGCTGGCCCCCTGCCGCTCTGATCCCAGCTGAGAGTCCTGCAGGGCCCTGCCACCCCTGTGAGTGCTAAAGTGCGGGTTTGCTGCTATTGGAATGAACCAAGCCACTCCCTAGCGAGCGTTTCCTGTGTGCACTCGCTGGCCTCTTTCCTGGTTTTGGAGGGCAAAGCTGCTCACCTCTGTCCCCAAGAAAGCAGGGCTACACAGCAAAGTAGGGCATCTGGTTGTCCTACCTCAGGACAGGTGAAAGACAGACGGGCTTGTTAAAAAGGAGGACAGCTTTACCAAGTGTGACATCTATCCGGCCCTTGAGCCCTGTCACCAGCCACCTGGGGTGCAAATGTTCCTGTTTTCATGGGGAGCTCTCTTCCACCTCTGGTTGCCACGCCCCCAGCCCCACTGACCACAAGGAACTAACAGTAGTGGCTTGTTTGGTGGCCCAGTAATGTGACTTCCACACAAATATCACTGAGTGCCTTTGCTGTCACCAAAGGTCCCCCAAAGTGAGTTCTTAAAATAAAAATCACAGTTCTGCAAATTGATGTCACATGGGACCCTTTCTCTTTTCTTTGCCTTGGTTTCCTCATTCATAAAATGGAAATCTGATTTTTCTCCTGCTTGCCATTAAGAGAAGATATATGATGTGTATTTTGTTTTCTAAACAGGAGGAGACCTGTCATATGCTAGAAAGATAAGGCCAGTTTTGTGTCTTAGGTTTTAGCTGAAAACAATAGTGCTGCTGACACCAATAGTTAATTGCCATTTTTTATTTAATAAGTCTGGATGTTTCCAGTGTGCCTGGACCACTGTTTTCTACAGGGTGCTGGGTTTTAACAACGGCATCGGTGACTTCCAGGAACAGGCCTGTTTCGTAAAGGTTAGCTTGACTGCAAAGGTTAGCCGGCTGCAGGGACGGCCTTCCCTGGGCCTCCTGCCCTCTCTGTGGCAGATGGCCGCCATGCCCCTGGTGGATTGGCACAGCTGGCGCTAGAGCCACTGCCTGCTGCCTTCCTTCACTGCTCCTGGAAGCCGCCACAGATCCCGGAAGGGGAGGGCGGAACGAGGAGAAAGTGTGCTGCAGGCTGGGGTCTTCGCTGCAGGCTTGGGGCAGGGACTGCCCACGACCAGGATGTTTGCTCTCTGCACAGAGACTGTAGACTGAGCCTCATGGCTGTGGACAAACTACCTGGTCTTTCAGAGCCTCCGTCTGTCTTTCTTTTGAAAGATGTCATGATTTTGGACAGTGACCAGGTCTCTGGTATCTGGCACAGTGCCTGGTGAATAGTAGGACCCCAAAGAAATGTGTTTCCCTGATATGGAACCCCCTATAGATCCATGGCTGGGCAGCACAACAAGTAATTATTTAGGAAATACTTTCCTTCTTCCTTTGCATTCTTCCGTGCCTGATAAAGTGTGGGATCTGTTCACCTTTCCTCCATCCTCATTCTTGTTTTCATTTATTTTGCTTAAAAATCATTTTCCTTCTGACCACTTAAGTAGACCTGATAGGACCCTACCACACGCCACTCTCCTGTTCGCACCCTGAGAGGGGATGTTGAAATGTGTTCTGTTTGGTTCGGCTGAAATCTAGGAGTGGATTGACCAGCGTGGTAGTGTTACAGCAAGTGTTACAGAGAGTGGTCCCGAGGACAAACCGAGCGGCACACGGAGAGTTGGAGAATCAAGGTTTATTCGCCAGCGGGCTCAGAGGGGTCTCGCCACCAAATTCTGAGCCCCGTCTACCCAATTTTTCCCACTTTTATTAAGTTGGGGTGATCTAAGGGGTGGGGTCTCAGGTGACTAATGTCCGCCAGGTAATAGGTTAGTTGATGTGTCAGGTAATAGGTTAGTATTATGTTGATGCACCAGGTAATAGGGTAGTTGCTGGATGAGGTAATAGGTTTAATGTTATGTTGATGAGCCAGGTAATAGGTTTAGTGTTATGTTGATGTGCCAGGTAATAGATTAGTTGATGGGCCAGGTGTTAGGTTAGTATTATGCTAATATGGCTCTTCCGTGAGGGGTGGGGGTCTCAAGTGGCTGTTGTACTAAGTAATAGATGGGGGTTTTCCTTATTCGTAGGAGAGATTTTCTTCATCCTAGAGCTGCCCCCGTTAGGAATGTAGAGTCTTTTGAGGTCTCTGGACAGTGCAGTTTACCCAGATCCAGATTAGACAAGGGCTGGAGCTCCCAGTGGGCTCCTGGGCACTGGATGAGAGGGTGTCCTTTAGAGAAAAGGGGAAAAAAATCCACCCAGATGGAATGATAAAGGAGTGACATCACAGTAGGCATGGCAACCGTGGGGTAATCACAATCTCCCCATGAGGTGGTCAGAACCCCAGGGGAAGACCTAGTTTCATCGAGCTCTCCTTTTCCCTTTACAGCAGGCAGGAGCAGGGAGGCACGGAGGAGGGGATGCTTATCCGACAGCTAGGACAGGCCAGGGGTTTTGCGTCTCACCCCAGAACTGCCCTCCTGCCCTGAAAATCCCTCTGGGGCTGGTGGTGTGCCACTTCAAAGCATTCACATTCTGCGGCTTTATCATCCAGGGTTGCCCTGGGAGTTTGGCAGGAGAGAGGGAGCAAAGAGGGAGAGGGACGCGCGTCATTGGAGGGTGAAGTAGAGATAGGATATGATCACCAGGAAGTTCTGCAGAACCCCAGAGCTCCCTCCTCGGCGACTCCTCCCCAGACGCTCTGACCCTCTCTGAGATCGCACGGTCAGTGTCCTGTGCCTCCCTGGCTTCTCCGGCCGGCAGCTCTGCAGAAGATGGTGTTGCACTGCCCGGAAGCCATGTAAGTTGTGCCAATTCCAAAGCCACTTGTGTCTCCAGCTGAAAGAGACAAACCCTTCTGAATAGCTCCTGAGGCCCCTGGGTGTAAATAAAGAAGCTACACGTTGAACGTTTGCACTCAGGACAGCTGGGAACGTTGTCTCAGGGAAGTGTATTCTGAACGCTGTGATGGGTTTTAGGTGTTGAAGAATTGAATAAGGAGGTTGAAACAGCAGGTTGGTATTGCAGGGCTTCTGGGTGCCCCTGGGCCCAGAAATCATTCCTCCTTTCCTGTCAGTGTGGGGTGACTATGCCCAGGTCTGACCTGGTTGCTGTCTCTTTGGGTCACATCATAGCTGTGTTACAGCAAGTGTTACAGTGAATGGTCCCGAGGACAAACTGAGTGGCACACGGAGAGTCAGAGAATTAAGGTTTATTTGCTGGTGGGCTCAGAGAGGTCTTGTCACTAAATTTTGAGTCCAATTTTTCCCACTTTTATTAAGTTGGGGTGATCCAAGGGGTGGGGTCTCAGGTGACTAATGCCTGCCAGGTCATAGGTTAGTTGATGTGTCAGGTAATAGGTTAGTATTATGTTGATGTACCAGGTAATAGGTTTAGTGTTATGTTGATGTGTCAGGTAATAGATTAGTTGATGGGCCAGGTGTTACGTTAATATTATGTTAATGTGGGATTTCCGTGAGGGATGGGGGTCTTAGGTGGCTGTTATGTTAAATAATAAATAAAAACTTTTTTTTATCAGCTGCTTGTTTGTCTTCCTGCCACCTGGCATTTTCGGGCTCTTACAAGTGGGTGAGCTGCTCTCAGGAGGCTAGATGATCTGTCTTCTACTCTTCAGCAGAGCCCTGCGTCCCCTGCTGTGGGTATGTGAGGACATCGAAGGGTCCCCTGGGAGGCATGCTCTTTGCTGCTTTAGCCAGAATATCTGGAGTTCCTGCTGCACGCAGGAGAAAATGCTTACCCAGCTCCTGTGGCTCTGGGCAACTTTGTAAAGTGAGTTTATGTATCATTTAATTTTTTTATTGACATAAAATTTACATAACATAAAATTCACCATTGCAATTATTTTAAAGTGCATAATTCAGTTTTTTGTATATTCACCATGTTGCGCAACCATCACCAACATCTAATCCCAGAACATTTTTATCACTCTAAAAAGAAATCCTGTAGTTACTAAGCAGACACCCCTCATTCCCTATTGCCTCAGCCCCTGGTAACTACTAATCTACTCTCTGTCCCTATGGATTTCCCTAGTCTGGGTATTTTGTATAAATGAAATCATACAATATTTGTGGCCTTTTGTGTCTAGTTTCTTTCACTTAGCACAATGTTTTCAGCGTTCAACCATGTTGTAGTGTATATCAATATTTCGTTCCTTTTTGTGGCTGAATAATAGTCCATTGTGTAGATAAGCCATACTTTATCTATTCATCTGTTGGTGGACATTTGGGTTATCTTAACTTTTTAGTTATTATGAAGAGTGCTGATATGAACATTCATATACAAGTCCTTGTGTGGACATCTGTTCTCAGTTCTCTTGGGGATATACCTAGGAGTGGAATTGCTGGGTCGTATAATTCTGTGTTTAATGTTTTGAGGTACTGCCAGACTGTTTTCCACAGGGGCTGCAGCATTTTACATTCTCGCCAGTAATGTATGACGGTCCAATTTGTCTACACTCTCGCTGACACTCGTGATTCTTGTCTTTTTTTTTTTTAACTTAAAATTTTCTTTTAAGAACCAGTGAAATAGAGAAATGTCTTTTTGATTATAGCTATCCTAGTGGGTATGAAGTGGTATATCATTGTGGTTTTAATTTGCATTTGTCTAATGACTAAAAGATGCTGCATATCCTTTCATGTGCCTATTGGCCATTTGCATATCTTATTTGGAGAAATGTCTATTCAAATCCTTTGCCCATTTTTAAATTGGGTTGTTTGTCTTTTTTTGTTGTTGGTGAGAAGTGCGTTTATTTTAACACAGGAGCGTTCCTTCCCCCACTCCAGCTTGGTGTGACCATCCTGTGGAGGTGGAGGAGTTTAGTGGGTCACTTAAAAGCAGGCACAGGTCTTTGCCTCTTAGGCCACTCCTCCACGTTTTGGAGGGTCTCCTCTTCCTTGGCTACCCTTAAATGTTTTTTCCCCAGAGTTTTTATCCTTGACTCCGTCCTTGTTTTGCCCTCAATTCCCCCCAAGCTGACCTCGCCCACACCCATGGCATCCATCACCACATTGTGCTGATTACTCCCAGATGCCTGTATCTGTCCTGGACTTCCCTCCGGAGCTCCACTTTTTTTTTTTTTTTTTTTTTTGAGACAGGGTCTCACTCTGTTGTCCAGGGTAGAGTGCCGTGGCATCAGCCTAGCTCACAGCAACCTCAAACTGCTGGGCTCAAGCAATCCTCCTGCCTCAGCCTCCCAAGTAGCTGGGACTACAGGCATGCGCCACCATGCCTGGCTAATTTTTTCTATATTTTCAGTTGTCCAGTTAATTTCTTTCTATTTTTTTTAGTAGAGACGGGATCTCGCTCTTGCTCAGGCTGGTCTCAAACTCCTGACCTTGAGCGATCCTCCCGCCTCGGCCTCCCAGAGTGCTAGGATTACAGTCGTGAGCCACCGTGCCCAGCCTGGAGCTCCACTTCTACCTGGCACCTCAACACGGCCAAAACTTATCACATTCCTTTGCTATCCCTTCACCTTCTGATTCTGTGCCTGGATGAGCACCATTGTCTTCTACCTTGACAGTCACGCTGGAAGTCATCTTGGACTCACTCGTCTCTCTCCCAGGTACATCTGCCCTCTTCCCACCAGTGCTGTCCATTTGCTCTTTTCAATGGCTCCTTCTCATTTGCCCTCAG
Source organism: Lemur catta (assembly GCF_020740605.2). NCBI lineage: Eukaryota > Metazoa > Chordata > Mammalia > Primates > Lemuridae > Lemur > Lemur catta. The sequence continues at coordinate 26,918,135 of NC_059128.1, forward strand.
TTCTTCACTCCCACTGTGGCTGCTTTAGTCCAGGTCTTTGTCATTCCAACTAGACTTCCTTGTTTCAAGTTTCTTCCATCCATCCAGACTCTGTTAGAATGATCCAATTATATCACTGCCTTCTTAAAACTTTTCAGTGACCCCTTATTTCCTGAAGAATAAGCTTCTGACTCCTTTTTTGGGAGTATGGGCCTTCTTGGATTTGACCTCTACTTATTTCTCCAACTTCTTATTCCCCTGCACACCACCCCCAGTCCTTTCTCCAGTCATAAGGAATTCCTTGAGGTTTCTTGAATGGGTTGTGTTCCCATAAAGTGCCACGCCTTGAATGCCATGCTATTGGTAAGAGCTTTATTTATGTGGCCAAAGGTAGATTTTCAGGGCTGTATTATGGACCCCAAATGGCCTGAACTAAATACCACTATGGATAGAGAACAATGGTGACTGTGTGTTGGATGTAGATATTGATTCAATCATTTATTCATGTGAAAGAAGGATTTTCATACTGAACGGAAATTAAACTGCATTGTATTGCATTTATGAACCACCTGTATTGCAAAAGTGATGGACTCTTCTGGAAATTTTCTGACATTTGCCCCATCCATAGCCCATAGTTACTTTATTTACTTTCTGAACCCAAACCAGCAGGTTACAACATGTGACAAGCATATGTGTATTTTGGAAGCTGATGGGACAAAATATTTGAAGCCAGATTTGGTTCCCAAAGGTTGTCATAGCAACTGACTAGTATGAACACCAGCATCCCATACTTGTTTGGAGTCCTACACCTTTAACCTCCGGATGTCTTATAACCTTTTCAGAGGATATTAGTCCCTAGCTAGACAAATAGAATGCAACGGAAGGAGTGATTCCCAGTCCTTTCCAAATAATTTTTTTAAATATTTAATTTACCTTAGATTATTATTTAGTGCTTTCTCTTTCTCCCTCAAATTTTTATTTAGAAAAATTTCAAGCCTTCTGAAAAATTATGAAAATAGTACAATGAATACACCCCTATCCCCTTTGCTTAGATTCACCATTTACTAGCGTTTTGCCACATTTCTTTTCCTCTCTCTCCCCACCTTTTATGCACACGTGCGTGCCTGTGTGAGTGCACATCTGTATTTCAGGAAGAGCGAGAGTTAGTTTGTAGTACAGCTTCTTCTTGGTATGTTTTCAAGCTTCTGGTGAAACTCAGCGCCAAAACCGAAGCCTTGAGTTCTTGGCTCAGTGCTGCCGCTGACTGGAGCACACTTGGATGATCCTGAGAAAGTTCCTCCCCTTCTCCGAGCCTCAGTTTCCCTGTCTACAGCATGAGGGCTTGGGTCACCTGCTCTTTAAGGCCTCTCCCTGTGCTCGACATTCTGTGGCCTTGTGATGGTGAGAAAAACTCAGGCCTTTGGGAAAATCGTAAGAAGATACTTAATGTACTTGTGAGATGAACCCCAGAAATTTATTGCTGGCTGGGCTTTGGCCAGGACAGTGTCTGGTTTATAACAAGGAGTATTTTTCCCCTTGAGAGAGCCACCAGCGCGGGAGGCAGGCTTGGTGGGGGGACTGAGGAAGCAGCAGGAACTCTGACCTGCTTGCTGCCAGTGAGTAGCTGGGGAGGCTCAGAACCCCCCTCCCCCGCCACATTTCCTTGAGGTGCCTGCGTGTTTAATTTGCTGTTTGCCTGGCTTCCCCCCACACCCTTTTATAGCTACTTTTGTTCAAGGATCTTGCCACCTCCTTTTTCTGTCCCTGGCCCACTTCCAGGTTAAATATCTGAGAAGGACAGAGGCAGCCTGAAGACGTTGATGACATGGGTGACTCTCGTGGCTGGATGTGAACAAAGGCTGCAGTCTCATAGGTAGGGGTGATCGATACTGCTTGCTAGAGGCTTCCACGGTGTTCCTACCCACGGGGCCCAGGGCAGAGGTCCCAGATGGGCCAGACTGATTTGATGGGTTTAATTCCCATGAGTAGGATTGGAGAAAGTTCTCGTAAAGGAGAAAAGGACTAGGGGTTGAGGAAAGGAACTGGTGAGAACAGGGTGATGGGAGTTCATTTATTCATTTGATAAGTGTTTCCTGAAGACCCACTTATTATGTACAAGGTCCTTTTACCCAAAAAGATGACCTTGGGTAGCCGTTATTAATGTGTACCAGACACTGTGCTATGTGCTATAGAAGTGGTAGAAATAGCGTTAATGATTGTCGTACCTCCTCTCGACAATCACATGCTAAGTGTGTTACATCTTTTCCATGTAATCCTCCCAACAACTTTGATGTTGTAGTGTTGTCTCCTTTCTGTTTCTCCTTTCTCCTCCTATGAACAGGGAGGCTTAGAGCTGTCCCTTGCTCAGGAATTAGTAAATCAGATTTCAGATCCCACACTCTTAACCTCTGTGTCCTCTTCCCAAGTTTATGGACTGGTGCCAGTCTGTGATAGTTTTCACTGTTCAAAAATATAAGGACAACGTAACTAGATTTCTAATATAGCTTACATTATTTTATTCAGTGGTTCTCAACTGGGGTGATTTTGCCCCAGGAGACCTTTGGAAATGGCTGGAGACATTTTTTGGTTGTTACACTGGGGAGTGGTGCTGGCATATTAGGGGTAGTGGCCAGGGACACTGCTAAACGCTAAACCTCTTACAGCACAGGACGGCTCCTCTTCCCCCACCCCCCCCCATCCCCGGCCCCCTGACATGGCATCATCCAGTCCAAAGTGTCTGAGGTGCTGAGGTTGAGGAACTCTGATTTAATTTGAAGGTTTATCCTTAATCTTAAAATTTTATTATTCTGACTTTGGGGATATGTATTAGATGTCCTTTCTTTAAAAAAAAAAAACAATGGTGTTAAAAAAAGTTGTCAAGACTGTGATGATCCCTCCAATTTTTTTTCTTTTTTTATTAAAAATGTCTTGGACTGTGAAATTCAAACATCTATGAATTATTTGATCTAGGAATTATATAAAAATACTGTTTATTAGGGATTAAAGAAGGAAAGTGTCTCATGTTACAAGTGAGGCAATGCCTGCTGACTGGTTCTTGGACTCCTGGAGTTTGATTTAATAACAAACATTTACTGACCACTTACTGCCTTATATTGTGCCAGGCCCTATGGGAAGTCAAAAGAAGTTTTGCCCTGATGATCTTAACGATCTCCGTAGGACAGAAAATGAACACGTGTAAAGCAAGGAACAAGGAAAGCCTGGCAAATGATGGTTCAATTTATTCACCAGCTGATGCTAACGTGGCAAACCAAGGGGTTTCCACTAGAAGGAATTTTAGGTTCTTGCTTTGCGTCTGCCATCAAGTGACTTATGTGACCTTAGGCAAAGCACTTAATTTTTTCTGCCTCTTGCTTTCTTATTGGTTCCTTCTCTTGAACGAGAGCCCTGCAGGCCCGAGTGAGAAAGCTGTCCCTGGTGCCTCCTTTTCCTCCTAGCCCCAGTGGGACACCCAGGCCTACTGATTCTCTTTTAGAAATGTTTCTAGAGTCTGCCCAGTCTCTTCCTAGTCCAGTGCATTCTCCACCCAGCCGCCAGAATAATCTTGCTAAAACATAAATCCGTTCATGTCATCCACCTCTGCTTAAAACCTTCAGTGATTTCCTCATTGCCCACAGGATAAAGTCCAAATGCTCTGGCAAGGCGCTCTTGGCTCTGTTGTTTCTTTCTCAGCCTCGGCCCCTCACCGTGTGGCCTGGGCGCGCTAGATGGCTCACTCTTCTCTGAGCACAAATTGTTGACCCACCTCCCTGGATTCTCCTTTCCTCTCTTTTCCATTGGTGAACTCATACTGCTCTCCTAGGGCTTAACTCCATCATCTCCTCTGGAAGCTGCCGCAGACCCTGGAGACGGAGTCCAGTTCCCCATCTCTCTTGAGCACTGGCCTGTGAGCCTGTGGAAGGCAGGACCTGGGTTTGTCTTGCTCTGTTGTGTAGATGACATACCCATCACGGCGCTTAGCATGTGCTAGGTGCTCAACCATTGATTGTTGCGTAGAAAACAAATGGATAAAGGAGGAAAAATTTAAAGTGGAGATAATAATGTTCACCTTTTGTTACCAACCAAGGTTGCTTGTGGCATGAGCATGAGATAATATTTTTTGCAGAACTTTGAAATAACGTAAAGCTCCACAAATGCAAAACAATATATTCATCATTGTTTTCAGAAGTAGAGATTACTAACCTTTGCACTATGGATGAAAAACTGTAGAATTTCCTCCGTTAATATCACCATTACCTCCTGTATTCCTAAGAGTAAAGGGAATGGTTGTCGAGTACTTGGTAGGCCATGTAGAAAAATCCAGGTGGCCTGAATTTTGTACAATTCAGCAAAAATATGGCTTGAATTGTGACTCAGTGGCTTAGACCTGCCCAGAGACCTCTAGTGACAACAGGTCCTTTTCTTTTCCAGAACAAAGGCTTAAAGTAGAGAGCTGCGGCAGGAGGGAGGGCCTTGGTTTTCTTTCTCTTTCTGAAAAATGGGTCCCATTTTCTTTCTTCTCTGATTCCTCTGTTTTCTGAATATTGTGTGTTTTAGTCACCCCAAATCGAACACGGTACATGAGAGAAAGAAGAAGTAAGAAAACTGGACTTGTGTAGCACTTTGCAAAGGCTGCTGTGCTTTCACGATTGGTATCTGTGACTGTGTTTTATTCCTGGCACCACCCAAGACTGTAATTCCGTCGAGGGTAGGTATGTTCCTCGAATACTTTTGCACACTCTGCGGGCGCCTCGCAGGCAGTGGGCACACGGGAATGTTTGCTAGCTGAACAGAGGAACTCACTCAGTAAGAACGAAGTTGACCTCTTGCGCCAATTCCTTGGTGCACCATGTCTCTCTTTTGTTTTTTTGTTTTTTTCCTAAAAGGAGGCATTTTCCTCCTTTTACCCAGATCAGGATAGAGGCAATTTTCTTTGACACTCCCTCTGGGCAGCCTGTACTGTCACCCACAGGTTTTGTTCTCCTCTGGACACCACCTGGGGACTCTGAGCCTTGAGCGTTGAGCCTGGATTCCTCTGCCTCTCAGACCCCCCCCCCCCCGCCCCCCGAAGGTTGCTCTGTCCCAGAAAGTCACAGAAAGGGGGAGTGAGGAGTAGACAGAGTGCAGGGAGGAAGCCTAAAGGATTAATTGGTTAAACTTTATTACAAAGGCTGGTCCTATTGTTTACAGGCCATTTAAAACCATTATCATCTTCCCAGGCTAGGCAGACAGCAGCTAGCTGCTTTGATGCATGTCTTAGAGAGATAAGGAAAAATTTATCCCTTGTTTTGACTTCAGAATTTCTTCTTGGTTTATTATCTGACATGCTATTCAACTTTCTGTTCAAATGTCCCTGATCTCAAGACAACTTTTTCAAGTTGTTGGCAAGGGAGTTTCAGGTTGGAATCCTACAATTTTGGAGTTGGAAGAGACCTGCGAGATAAATGACTGTCCCTAACTTGCCTCCTCCCTTTCCCGCCCCGCCCCCATCCATGGCAGAGCAGTTCCTGGACTCTCAAGTAATTTGCACTTATTGATCTCTGAGCAGGGCAGACTTTTCTCATGACCTTCAGCTAATCCTCCCACCTCCATGGCCATGTCTTCTACTTTGAAGACTTCCTAGAGCTTCCCTGCCGCACTCCAGATGACCAGTTCCCTGCTTAGTTTCCCCAGAGGACTGTGCATAGATGAATGAGTTGTCTTCACTACCATCTTCTGTGATAGGTATATCCACGGTTCCCTTGGGTGGGCTGGGCAGAGCCCTCACCCCCATCCCAGGCAATCTGTCTGCCCCAGCAGCCTTCTTGAGGGTGTGACGTTGCAACTGGACAGATACAGGCAAGGCTGTACCCACCCTGCAGTGTGCAGATTTTTGCCCAGTGATCCTGGGAGATTTTCTACGTCTTAGAGCTGAAATGGAAGCCCTCAAGTGCCACTGAACTTACTTTTAGCTGGTTGATTAAAGAGTTCGAGTGTGCTCTGTGAGAGGCTGAGCCAGCTTGGCAGATACTATGCGCTCCTCACATGGTTGTTGAACAAGTGAATGAATGGATGTAGGAATCAGGAATGTCAGCCTGTGCCAGGTCGCTCGCTCCCTGTGGGTCTGTGTATTCAATTCAATAAGTGTATTTTTTCTTTTCCTGGATTTCCTTTTATTTTAATACATTTGGGGGGTACAAGTTGAATCCCATTACATGTATATATTGCAGAGTGGCGAAGTCTGGGCTTTTGGTGTACCCATCACCTGAGTAGTGTACATTGTACCCCATAGGAAATTTTTCATCCCCTCCCCCTACTCCTTTGCCAGTCTCCAGTGTCCATTATACCACGTGTGTGCCCTTGCAATAAGTATTTACCAGGGTCTGCTCCGGGGAGGAGTTGGTGCTGGGGGCTGTCAAAAAGATGCTTAAGACCTGGTTCTTGACATTGCAAAATTCACATCTAGAGGTGAGTGAGGCTGATTATAAGACAAAATAGGAAAGCACAAATGGAAAGAGAGATACAAGCAACTTTTGAAGGATCATAAAGCATGGTGGCTTGATTCTGAATGAGGGTATCAGGAGAACTTCACGGAGGAGAGGCTTTCTAAGGATTTCAGTGAACGGGAAAGAGAGTGGGGAAAGGAGATCCAGGCTGGTGCTGGGCCACTTATCTTGCCACGCAGACCAGTCCTGGCAGCCTCAGTCCAAAGCCACATCCCTCTTCCAGCCAGGGTGGCTCCAAATCCATCACAGACAGCACCAAATAATCCCAAGAATTTTTTCCAGGCATCTGACCCCAGGGGCAAGGCTCAGGGCAGACATTCCTTTCCTCCACTTTCCTCCACCTCTTTTGCTCACTGCTGCTGGATTTTGCTCTCCTTGGGGGGGTGCATGGGACAAACTCAGGGAGGCCTGGGGGAGGAGTCGGTGGAGGTTGACAAACACCTGATCCCTCAGCTTCCACAAGACATTTTTTCCCCTCCCCCAGCCTTCCTCATTGCTGCCTTTCCAGGCTTTGCTCACTCTGTTCTGTCTTCTAGAAGGCCTTCCTCCCATTCCTGTTTGCTCCAGCAGCGCAGCTTGCCTACAGCTGGAAGGAAGCACATCTTTTCTGAGCCCTTAGAGCGTATCCCCTGTTGAGCGCAGGGCCAGACATCCGACGCTCCCTATTTCTCACAATGATTGCCACTGGGTGGCTGTCCCATAGGTGAAGGAAAGAATGGAGCTTCCTACTCCCTGTTTTGTTACAACAAATACCCAGGGTCCATGTGATTTTTAACACATTAAAAAAAACTCATAAATCTGCCACCTCCCCGATTTTTCCATGTTCTCAAGGTAACTGCTTAGTTACATTCCCGGGAGTGGGAGAAAGCCAAGAAAGAATTCTCGGTTTTGGGGAGCAGGATCCAGTACAGCGATGTCGTGGAAATGGAAGATTCCCCTGACTCCTCGCTCTGGCAGTGCTGCAGCCCATATATAACCGCGGGCGAGCTCCCCCTCGCCGCCTCGCTTATCTCTGCCTCACATTCACAGACTCCCCAGCCTGGAGTCTCTCTGGATGTTGGCCAAGCCAGTTGGGAATGCATAATAGCTGAGATATGGGATGGGGCGAGCCCGCCATGTCCTTGCGTGCCGCAGTGAAGGTCTCCCTTCTCCTCCCTTTCCTGCCTGTTAGCCTTTTGTCTGGCATCGGGAACTAATCTTTCTGGTCTAGCCTCTCTGATCTTTGAAAGAAGGGAGACCCAGATTCCATGTTTGCAGGTGGCTGTGCTGGTAATTACGGACATCCCTTGGAGAATGGTAGGGAGGTTTGGGTGAGCAGATTTGGACCAAATGGCGTTTAGCTGCTAGCTGGCATTTTGACACCTCGGCCATAGGAGCCTTGTGAGCTTAAAACCTTCCCTGCAAACCGCCCGCCCCTGCGCCCTCACTCAGCCCCCAAAGCTCACTTGGTTTTTATGACCAAGACTTTGGTTTTGCTTTAGTGTCCTTCTGTTTTGCTTTTTGTCCTGTTACCAACAGAGATGAGAAAAGGAAAGGCCTCTGGAGAAGATTCTAGACTGATGGGAGCAAGAGCTTCTGGGAAATTGGGTAAAGTCTTCATGGGGCCATGTTGGTGCTCAAAAAGTTTTGGATTTTGGAGCATTTTGGGTTTTGGATTTTTGAATTTGGGATGCTCAACCTCTATTGGGATTAAGACTTCAACATGAATTTTTTGGGGGACCTAGTTCAACCCATAACACTCCCCTTCCTTCTTAAAAAATGTGTGTGGTGCGTATGTGTGTGTGTGTATATACATATATATGTATTTTTTGTGTTATTTTTGAAAAAGAAAAACCTATATATGGTAAAAAAATTCAAACACTACAGAAGAGCAAATTGGGAGAGAAAAGTAAATCTAAGTTTCCCTCATCCCTATTCCCACATCCTCAGACCCTGGTCTTCCAATACAGACTTGCCTGCTTTGTTTCTTCCCTATATCTTTCTGGTGATGTTCTATGAACATAAAAATATACCTATCCTTTTGTTTTTTTCTTCTTTTAAATCATAGTCCAAATGCTCTGGTCTGCATCTTGCTTTTTAAATTTAACAATATATAGCACAGAGATTACTCTGTATCAATAGGTGTATATCTGTGTACCTTGGCCTCCCAGAGTGCTAGGATTACAGATGTGAGCCATAGCACCTGGCCCATCTGTTCTATTTTTAACAGATGTGTAGCATTTCATTGTGTGGTTATACCATGATTTATTTAATTTCACTTCTCTCTCTCTTTCTCTTTTTTTTTTTTTTTTTTTTGAGACAGAGTCTTGCTCTGTTGCCTGGGCTAGAGTGCAGTAGCGTCAGCATAGCTCACTACAACCTCAGACTCCCAGGCTTACATGGTCCTCCTGCCTCAGCTTCCAGAGTAGCTGGGACTACAGACTTGTGCCACCATTCCCAGATAATTTTTTCTATTTTTAGTAGAGACGGGGGTCTCACTCTTGCTGAGGCTTGTCTCAAACTCCTGACCTCAAGTGATCCCCCTGCCTTGGCCTCCCAGAGTGGTAGGGTTACAGGCGTGAGCCACTGTGCCTGGCCAATTTCACCTCTCTTGATGAACATTTAGATGATTTCCAATCTTTGCTGCAATTGAAAAAATTTATATATACCTCTCTGTACCCCTGAGTGTAAGTCATTTGCACATCTCACTCCTTCCCAAGGTTCTTATATAGTATATAAATTGGGTACATTGAAGAAATATTTGTTAAGTTTGTACCATGGACAATATTTGATATTTTATCATACTGATGTTTACTAAGCCCAATGATGTATCCTAGACTGTTTATTACTGCTGGAAACAATCAGTAATGAAAATTCTGGCATATAAATCTCTAATTTTGATCACTCATCTTTGTTTATTCCTTAGCATAGGTTTCTAGAAGTGGGTCAAATAATCTGAAAATTGTTAAGGTTCTGGACCTTATTGCTGCTATGTTGTATTTTAGAAATATATCAGTTTATACTTTTACCAGTAGAGTGTTCATCTCTCCCTATAATATTAGTATTATCATTAATACAAAAACTAAAAAAAAAGACTAATTTGGTATATGAAATATGGCATTTCATTGTTTTAATTTTTTACATGTTTATTAGCTATTCTTATTTCTTTTTTTGTGGCTTGTCTGTGTCCTTTGCCCATTTGCCTATTAAGATCTTAATGCTTTTTATTCAATTTGTATGGCATTTTATATATTAAGGAAATTAACTTGTCATATTTGTCACATATGTGGCAAAAATTTTTACCAGTTTGTGGTTTGTCTTTTACAAAGTTCTTTTAAAGCCAACTTTGCCATGGTATTGTTTATATTCAATAAAATGCACTCATTTTAAGTGTACAGTTCTATGAATTTTGACAAATGCATATATCTATGTAACCATAACCACAACAGAATATTTTTATTTTCCCCAAAAGTTCCCTGTGCTTCTTTGCAGTCAACCTATCTCTGTCATTATAGATCAATCAGTTTTGCTGGTTCTAAAATTTCATATAAACAGCATTATACACTATGTACTCTTAAATCTAGCTTATTTCACTCAGCCTTTAAAAAAAAGTCTTATCCATGTTGTATATATTAGTAGCTTCTTTTTATTGCCAAGAGTATTCCATTATATGAATATATCACAACTTTTTATCCATTTACCAATTGATGGATATTTGGGTTATTTTCAGTTTTGGGCTATTATGAATAAAGTTGCCATGAGCATCTGCATATGTTTCTCTTTCTTTTTTTAAATTTTGAACATAATTTTCCCCCCCATTTCTTTTGGGTAAATACTTACTAGTGAAACTTCTCAATCATATGGAAAGTGCATTTTTTTAATAAGCAACTGTCACACTCTTTTCCAAAGTGGTTGCATCATTTTACATTCCCATCAGTAATGTATGAGCATTTTGGTTGCTATACATCCTCACCAGCAGTTGATATTATCAGTCTTTTTAATTTTAGCCATTTTAATGGGTGTGAATAATATCTTGTAGTTTTAATTTGCATTTTCCTGATGACTACCGATGCTGGTGTATTTCATGTGCTTTATTGGCTGTCTGTTTATCTTCTTTTGTGAAAGATCTGTTCAAATCTTTGCCCATTTTTTTTCATTGTATTGTCTTCATATTACTTAGTTGCTAGGGTTCTTTATATAGGTGGATATAGAGCCTTTGTCATATATGTATGTACCTATATATACTATATGTACTGTGTATATGTATACATATATGTACCTATGGATATATGTGCTACATATATATATACACTATGAAACCTTTCTCCCAGTCTGTGACCTGTCTATTCATCTTCTTAACAGTGTCTTTTAAAAAAAAAAGTGGTAAAATATATATAACATAAAAGATGCCGTTTTAATCATGTTGAGTATACAATTTGGTGGTATTAATTACACTCACTCTATTGTGCAGTCATTACCTCTATCTTTCACAGTGTCTTTGAAGAGCAGAAATTTTTAATTTTGGTGATGTCCAAATGATGTTTTTCCTTTCAGGGTTCTCATTTTTTTGTGTCCTAAGAATCTTTGCCTGTACCAAGGTTATGAAGATTTTCCTTAAGTTTTCTTCTGAAAGTTTTACAATTTTAGCATTTCTTTCATTCTGTGATTCATTTTGAGTTAATTTTGGTATATGATGTGAGGTAAAGGTTGAGGTTTATTTACCTAGAAATATGGATATCCAGTTAGAAGAAGCAAAAATAAGTAAATGTTAAACGATCACTCATTTTATTCTCCTCTGATTTATTCAGAGGAGCTTAGAAATTCCAACCCCTATTCACCTATCAGATAGGTATTCACCTATATAATGTGGAGTTTTAAAAAGGTAGTTATTTTTTTATCCGTAATTCTTTGAGTCCCTTGGAATATGTTTGGGTTATGTAAGAGTTGAGGATCTTATTCCATTTCCTCTCCTCCCACAGCTGGTTGAATAGTGGGAAAGAGAGTTCCAGATATAGTGGAGGCGTAAAAGTGGGAAGAGGGTAGAGCTTCTGGGAGGCAGCTCTGCTGAGGCTTACCTGGGTGGAGGGGTCGTGGGAGACAAGCCAGAGAGCTTGGCTGGGGCGGCCCCTAGAGGACCCCTGGACTCTGTCCACTGGGCGGTCGTGAGCCTCTGAGAGATGTGATTGGTTGGTGCTGTAGCATCATGCAGGTTAGTCTGACTGGGGAGAGACCAGGGGGATGAGGACTGAAAGTGGCCACTGGCCATTTCTAGCTTTAAAGAGGGACTGATGGCAAGAGAGATTGAGGGTTGGGAATTGCCAGTTCTTGATTTTGGAAACGGTGAAGATGGGAGGAGGAATTAAAGATAGACCTTGAGATTCAAGTTGAAATGGCGGGTAGAATGTCTCTGCTTTAACCAGAAATAAAGATGACAGGAGGAGAAACTGGCTTTCAAGGGGATGAAGTTTAAAAGAAATGACAATTATTCACTTCTGGAGAAAATTTATGACATTCCTTGAGAGTATAATCAGAACAGTTCTTTATATTTTGTGCAGCATTTTAATGTTGCCAAAGTGCTTTTACACAATACTGCCCCCCTCCCCAACTTTTTTTCCCTCATTTATGCCTGGTGTGATAGGCAGGGCAGGAATTACCCTGTTTTCCATCTTGCAGATGAAGAGGATGAGGCTCAGCTAGGTTCCGGGCTTGCCCAAATTCTATTCTCTGAGATGATAGGCACTTGTGGTGTTGAGGGTTGGAGTGGGGGAAAGATTCTGATCTTGACTTCTGCCCACTTGTTGTGTCAGAAAATAACTCAGTTTGCAGAGGGGTTGATAGTATGGGATTGAGAATATCTGCACCATTAGCCTTACACAATGGGGAAGGCCAAATAAGATAACCTAAGTGAAAGAATGCTGATAAATATAAAGCAGGATGCAAACATCATCCTTATTAAGCTCATAATTTCATCATACTGGGGCTGGGAATCAGCTGGTCCCAGGGTGGGGGGATGAGGAGGTCCATGATCGTGCCTGGCTCTGTGGGCTGAGCTGCTGGTGTGGTATGCGGAGGCAGGGGAAGTCTCCTTCGGACTCGGGTGGGGGTGCAGGGCCCTGAGCCACGGTGGAGATGTCCTTCCAGCCTGGGGCCTCCAAGGTCAAGGCAGGGAAGTCTGAGGACTCACATGTACTAGGAAAGACTCTGGATTTGAATTCAGAGGCCTTGGGGTTGAACATGATTTTCACTGTGTTCTGGACCTTGGGTAAGATACTTGATCTCTCCGAATCTGTTTCCTTATCTTTAAAATGTTACGTTACACTCCCTGGAAATATGGAACTACTTATTAGTTTCCCAAAGTCACTGCGCCTCCCTGTGCCTTTGATAATTTCCTGCTTCTTCAAGGAGAGGTTAAGAGAGAGAGAGAGTTTGGAAGATGCAAAATGGCTGGCTTTGGAGAAGGGGCCACAAGCCAAGGAATGCAGGTTGCTTCTAGGAGCTGAAAAAGATAAGAAAACAGATTTTCTCCTCAGAGCCTCCAGAAGGAACCAGCCCTGCCAACACCTTGACATTAGCTCAGTGAGACTAATTGTGGACATTCTCACCTCCAGAACTGTAAGATAATAAATCTGTATCATTGTAAGCCACTGTTGCTGGCAATCTGTTATAGCAGCAAAAAGAAACTAATACAACGGACTTAGGATTCATCCATGGTATTGCGTATATGGATGCATTCCATTGTTAGCATGTATCACAACTTGCTTATTGATTTAACCAATTGAGGAACATTTGGGTTGTTTCCAAGTTTTGGCTGTTATGAATAAAGCTGTTGTGAACATTTATATATAAGTCTTTGTGTGGACGTATGTTTTTATTTCTCTTGGGCAAATGCCTAGGAGAAATGAAAACACAAGTGTATGTAAGAAACTGCCAAACTGCTTTCCAAAGTGGCTGTACCATTTAGCATTCCCACCAACAGTGTTTGAGAGTATAGTTATTCTATATCCTTGCCAGCGCTTGGCATTGTCAGTCTTTTTAATTTTAGCCATTATAATAGATGTTTAATGGTATCTCTTTGTGATTTTAATTGCATTTCCCTGATGACTAACGATGTTGAACATTTTTTCACATGCTTTTTGGCCATCTGTATCTCTTGTGAAATGTCTGTTTAGTTCTTTTGCCTATTTAAAAAAATTGGGTCATTTGTCTTCTTATTATTGAGTTTTGGGAGTTTTTCATATATTCTGACTAAATGTCCTTTATCAGATATATGTTTTGCAAATATTTTCTTCCAGTCTGCGGCTTGTGTTTTCATTTTCATATTAGTGCCTTCCAAAGAGCAGACGTCTTAAATGTTGATGAAGTCCAATATACCAATTTTTTCTTTTATGACTTAGGCTTTTTGTGTCCTATTTTAGAAATTTTTGCTTAATCCAAGGTTACAAAGATTTTCTTCCAAGTTTTCTTCTTGAAGTTTTATAGTTTTGGCTCTTATATGTAGCTCTATGATCCATTTTTGAGTTAATTGTCTTATAGGGTGTGAGGTAAAGGTTAAAGTATTTAAAATAAAGTTTTTTTGTTTTTTTTGTAATGTCTTTAACTGGTTTTGGTATCAGGGTAATGCTGGCCTCATAAAACGAATTAACATTGTGCTGGGTATTTAGGGAATTACAAAGATAAGAGTCAATCCCTACTGGTATTTTATGCTCGCGCGTGCACACACACACACACACACACACACACACACACACACACACAGACACACACACACTCTCATCCCCCAAGTATGATAGTGGCAGAGTTTGATGAGCTCATAAGAGAAGTACGGATCAACCACTGTTGGCTTTCAAGGAAGGGAGAAGCCATGGGCAGCCCCAGGATAGTCTTCATGAAGGAGGTGACACTAAAGAAAGGCTTTAGTAGGGCTGCAACTTTGCCCAAATCTGGGGGCACCACTGAAATGATAGTCTATTGAATGATGTTCCCTCCAGGGCACACAGAATGAAACATAGATGGTGCCCACTTGGAGTTTTAAAAGAAATTGGCTCTGCTTAAAAAAAAAAAAAAAAAAAAAAGTCTACCAGCCAAGAGACTATCAGTTGGTAGAGATGGGAGAAGTAGGGCAGCGTGAGCAGGAAAGGACATACTAGATTAGAGATGATTCCATTAAACTCGGCATTGCTTGTTTTATATCAGCATGCTTTGTCTCCCCAACCTCTGAATTAAACTCCCATTGTAAATTGGTATTAACTGATCAGCACTTATGTGCACATATAGTAGTAACATTCATCGGGTGTCGGGTGGGTGGGAGGGGGGAGGAAGGGGGGTTATAATCACCCCTAATGGGAGTGGTGCGCACCGTCTGGGGGATGGACACGCTGGAAGCTCTGACTTGGGTGGGGCAGAGGCAATATACGTAACCTAAACATTTGTGCCCCCGTAATATGCTGAAATAAATAAAATAAAATAAATTTAAAAAATACTCCCATTGATCTGCGTCCTTCCCGATGAATATGGTGCCAGAGGATCCTGGAGGGGAAGATGGGAAGGAGGGGGCCCAGCCCTCATGGAGCTCACCTGCCTCTGTGCCCCGGACCCGGCATACACCATCTCATTCAGGCCTCCTATCAACTCCTCAAGAGTAGCTTCATTATTTCCATTTTTGCCAGTTATAGAATAAGACTCATAAAGGTTAAGTGCCTTGCCTGGGGTCAGCCACTAGCGAGTATTGGAACTGAGATTGTGGTCCGGCCCGCTGGCTCCATTTGGCCCCTGCAACAATATCTTGCGCTGCTCTTAAGACTTCATTTCTGAGGGAGTCCGTCATGCAGACCTGAAAGGAATGGGTGGCGGGGCAGGTCAGGACGGGATATTTGTGAGTGAGCTTGTTCTGATGTAGCAAAAACACTCTTGGCGCTGTGGGCTGGGAGGTGGCTGCATGGTCAGTGTTGCAAAGCTTACGCAGATCCTTTTGCTAGAGGGGCTTTAAAAGCTGCAAACTCTCAGCAGTTTCTATCTGCTGGGATTCTTTCCCTCCAGATTGAATCCCATCAGGGTTTTACTGGCTCATCTGTTCCCAGAATGACGCGGCGTCCCCTCACCTGAGCAGCACGGCCAGGCCTCCCACCGTACTTCCTGTCACCAAATGGCTCAGGGAAGGAATTCTTCACCAGCCCTATCTTTTGGCCGCAAACTCCTCTTGCTTCTCCAAGAAGTGTAAAGTCGAGCCCATCAGGAACAAAGGAACACCAGGACCTTGTCTTGATGTCAGATTTGGAGGTTTGCTCCCCTTCCTGGTCTCATGTTTTGAAACATTTTCAAAGGAGCCCCTGAAAGACAGGCATGGTGTGGAGAGGCTAGTGCCAAGAGGAGATGGAGCGTGTCTGGGAGATCAGAGGGCCCCTGTTGGCAGGTTCCCACTGTCCCGGCCCTATATCCCTGCAAGTGCCCCAGCCCCTCCTTGGGTGTGGCAATACCCTCAGACCCCTCTTGCCTGCTGGCCTCTGGGCATTTGGCTTCTCATCCTTTGTTTGGTCACCATGGGCCCTGCCCCTGCCAACTCAGGCAAACAGAGCGAGGGCCCAGCCCTGGCTGCCGGCCTCCCGGACAGCATTACACACCGCTCTGCGTCAGCAGAAAAAGTATCTACCACAAGTGGCATTCTACAGCACCCTCTCCCCCACAGCCGCGGCCATGAGGCCTCAGTGCCCTGCCCAGCCCTCCCCACCAGGCCAGGCTCGCTCTCTGCCCTCTGTCTGCCAGGGCGCTTCAGGAATCCCGAAATGCAGCTCGGGTGGCTCTCGGTGACTTCACGGGAAGTGCTCTGGGTTGGTTCTACTCGCCTCCACCTCCTTCCCAGACTTGCCAAGGATGATGCCTTCAAGCCCCTCCCAGCTCCCAAAATACCAGCCCTGCCCTCTGGCCCTGCCAGAAAATGCTTAGCACATTAGCGGGTTTAGCTGCCACAGTGGCTGTCATTTAGGAGGCTGCAGAGGCACATAGCTTTCATTCTGGAATTCTTTCCAGCTCCTCGCTATTTTGACAACACCAGGCAGCACCCGGAACCTGCCCTGCCTGTGAGGGGGAAGAGGCTGGGGGCCTGGAGTGGTGGTGGGGAGAAGGCAAGGCGGGTGGTGGGAGCAGCAGGAGCAGAGCAAGGGATGAGAGAGAGGGTGGACTGCGCCAGTCCCTCATGGTTGCCTTCGTCTCTCACAGGCCTACCTGGCTGGCCTCCCTTCTTGTCTTCCAGAGCTTGCTTGGAACAAACCTTGGATACAAGTTGCCTCAATGTAGCAGCTTCTTTTTTTGCAGGAGGCAAGAGGGTCCAAGACTGCTAGCAAGGCTGCAAGACAGGCTGCAAGGAAACAGCCACACTAAATATACTCTTAGGCTCAGAAGACTTTGCTGCAGTTCCTTTTTTCTGCCACTTAGTAGCTGAGTGCTCTGGAGCAAGTCACCAACTCTGCAAAACTCAGTGTTCTCATCTGTAGAATGGGAATACCAAGGCCTGTCCTTCCCACCTCAATGTAAGGCTGAGGGATCTACAAGAGATGATGTAGGTCAAAGTGTTTTTTAAAGTGTTAAAGTCACAAACATTTGTATACTTGTGAGCTCCTGGAGGGCAGGGACTATGTCTTTATCTTTAAATTCCTCCACAATATCTGGTTTATTGGGTAGAAAAGTGAATATGGTGACTTTCTGGAAGTTTCTGACTTGCCCCATTGGTGCTCAATGTGGTGAAGAATAATAAGGCTCTGAGTGTATTAGTTATTTAGGGCTGCTATAACAAAGTACCACAGACTGGATAGCTTAAGTAACAGAAATTTATTCTGGCATAGTCTGGAGGCTAGAAGTCTAAGATCAAGGTATTAGCAGGGTTGGTTCCTCTTGAGGGCTGTGAGGAAGAATCTGTTCCACGCCTCTCTGCTAGCTTTGCTTCTGGTGCTTTTTATTTTTATGTTTTGGAGATGAGATTTTGTTCTGCTGCCCAGGGTGGAGTGCAGTGGCTTGATCATAGCTCACTGCAGCCTCAAACTCCTGGGCTTCAAGTGATCTTCCTGTCTCAGTCTCCTGAGTAGCTGGGATTACAGGCACGCACCACTGAACCCGGCTAGCTTCTGGTGCTTTGCTGGCAATCTTTGGCATTCCTTGGCTTGTAGAAGGAATCTGATCTCTGCCTTCATCTTCCTGTGGTAGTCTTCCTGTGTGCCTGCCTCTGTGTCCAGATTTTCCTTTTTTTATAAGGATACCAGTCATACTGGAGTAGGACTCAACCTACTCCAGTATGACCTAATCTTAACTGATTGTATCTGTAAAAATCTGCTTCTAAAAATAGTGGGCAAGGGTCTTCTGAGCCCAGGGCCCAGCTCCAGGATAGGGGAGGTCAGGCACTGTGCCAGGCCTGGCTGGAGAAGGAGGGTTCTTCTGATGAAACACTGATGTAGGTGCTTGCTGGGTGAGGGACCCCGTTTTCTACTCCCATTCTTAGATTTTTGGAAGATCTTTGTTTCTTAGAGTCAGTTTTAGTTTTGCCTTTCTGAGTAGAGCAGAATTACCCCATTTTTGTGTTTACACGCAAATGCAGTACCTGTCCTCACTCTTCACACCCTTCTTGTCCACGCCCCTCTTTCCCTTCAAGCTGCAGACCTCATGCACGAATGGCCCACCTTCCTTTACGGCTCGGAAGCTCAGTACATAGTGGCTGAGGTATGATACCTCTGGTGTGAATGGGGTTCAATTCTCCTCCCCCTCCCCTTCTTCTTTTGTCATCCACTTTGTGCTGGACCATAGTGTCCTTCCAACTTGTATCTCTGATGGGGGAACCCTCCATCTGTGGGCGCTCCCATCTGACCTGGGTGCTGGCACATCTACGGGTATGTTCTGAGTTGGAGGGATCAGAGTGGGTCTGTGCTGCACCACAGTGCTGGGGATGGTCGTGGGAGGGTGTGGGGATATCTTGGCACCCTGCGGCCCTGTGTTTGTTGCTGTCGTTTGCGGTTTCCCCATGACATGCTCCAGTTTAGTAATGGAGTGACAGGACAGAAGGCATTTGTGTAAGTCACCCCCTGAATGGTAAGGGCGGTTGACTGGATCCTTACTGTGTACCAGGCACAGTGCTAAGTCCTTTCTATGCTTTTCCTCCTTGTTCTTCTCAATAATCCTAAGCAGCAGGTCCTTTCATCATCCTCATCTTACAGATGAGCAGTTGGGGTTTAGACAGGAAATGTAAACTGCCTAGAGTCACTCAGCTGGCGAGGGGCTCAAACACTCATTTCTAGAACCTCCAGTTGCACTCTCTTATCCACAGGGTACCTCCAAGGGAGGGCAGTGGCCACTTAAAATCAGAATTACCTGGAGAGCTGAGTAAAAAGTCAGGTTCCTGGGGCTTCCCCTGATCTACTAAATCGCAAGAGACTGGGGTGGGGCCCAGGAACCTGTACTTCAAACCTACTCCCCAGTGACTCTGGTACACACGGGGCTGAGAACCACTGCCCATGGGGCCCACCACCCAGGGGACCGTCTCCCCAGTGCTGCTTTCCCTTCTTGTTCTACCCAGGCTGCCAAGAACCTGCCCCTTGCCACAGACAGGGTTCTGGAAGGAAGGGCACGTGAGACCGGCTTCTCCACGCCCTCCTTTTCTCCCTGGTGGCCCAGGGAATGCTGGTGGAGGGTGGGCAATCAGGCCTGCACATGGGGCGGGAGGCGGCGTGTATGGCCCTGCTGACCTTTCTGATCCCCGTGTCCTTCCCCTGAGCCATTTAAGGCCCTGGGTGGAGGGGCCAGGCCTGGTGTCAGCAGGCAGCGGCCAGGGCGGCCGGGCAGGCCTGAGCCTTGTGTGATGATGACGTGGAAGCGTGTCCCTGCCTTACTCTGTTCTGTGTTGCTGTCGCAGAGTACCTGACACTGGGTAATTTATAAAGAGAAGCAGTTTAGTTAGGTCATGGTTCTGAAGGCTGAGAAGTTGAAGGCCATGGCTCCAGCTTCTGGCCAGGGCTTTCCTGCTGCCTCCTAACATAACAGAGACAGTCAAAGGGGAAGTGGACACGTGCGAGGAAAAGAGGAGCCTGAAGAGTAACCTGGCTTTGGAACAACCAACTCTCGCGGGAACTAATCCATTCCCGCGAGAACTAAGCCAGTCTCTCGAGAGTACGAATATTAGAGCGGAAAGGCGCTGTCAAGTTAATCTTGTCGAGAAGGACCAGATGAGCAAACGGAGGCTCAGAGAGGTGGCATCACAGCAAGTAAGTGGTGTGGTTGGAACAAATCAATAGCATTGTTCTTCGACTCTCAAGAGTGCCAAAGTCTAAGCCATGGCTTCTGAGAACGGATGTCCTTGCAAGCCCAGAGACCTCCGGCTGGTTCCCTGGAAGAAGCAGCTGTGCAGACCCCTCTCTCTTTCTGGCCCCCTCTCTCTGCTCTGTGCATCTGGATAGAAGCAACAAGCTGATTTTTCCCCTCCCAGAATAGGCGGCATCCCTGAAAATGCTGGCGTGGATTTCCAGGCTGACATTCTAAATACTACCTCATCCTGAGAGTAAATGGTGAACTATTTTCACACACTGTTAAAATTTTAAGTTGGAAAACTCCTGTCCTTGGAGTGCAAAATTCACCAGACATTTTATATCCTGCCTACTGAGCTGGTTGCTAGAACCTTTTTGCGGGTCCCGCTTGTGAGCACCGCTTGTGGTACTGCAGCGAGGACCCTCAGTGGGATTTGGTCAGCGTAGGGTTACAGCAAGTGTTACAGCCAGTGGTCCCGAGGACAAACGGAGCGGCACACGGACAGTCGGAGAATCAAGGTTTATTCGCCCGAGGGGGGGGGGGCTCAGAGGGGTCTCGCCACCAAATTCTGGGCCCGGTCTACCCAATTTTTCCCACTTTTACTAAGTTGGGGTGATCCAAGGGGTGGGGTCTCAGGTGACTAATGCCTGCCAGGTAATAGGTTAGGTGATGTGTCAAGTAATAGGTGAGTATTATGTTGATGCACCAGGTAATAGGTTTAATGTTATGCTGATGTGCCAGGTAATAGGTTTAGTGTTATGTTGATGTGCCAGGTAATAGATTAGTTGATGGGCCAGGTGTTAGGTTAGTATTATGCTGATGCAGGTCTTCCGTGAGGGGTGGGGGTCTCAGGTGGCTGCTGTGCTAAGTAATAGATGGGGGTTTTCTTTATCATAGTGACTTTTACTGTTTGAATGCACAATGTCTTGCTTGTTTTAAAATGTTCACTCTCTACTTCCACCTGCCTCCAAGTCACAAAACAAGACAGTTGGATGCTGTAGTAGGGGGTGGTAGTGAAAAATGAAAGTTATTAATGTGACCATCAACCAGTTGGTTCTAAATTTCACCTCCTTTCTGCCACCCTCCCACCCAACCCATACTCCATTTCTGATCCTCCCCTTTCCAGACCTCAAATCGACCTTTGATCTCCCCCCTCCCCAGTTTGCACTCTCCCTCTGACCTTTGCCCCGTTCCTAACTCCCACCCATCCCTGTCCTATCTCTGATCTTTTCCTTTCCCTGAGGTCAGGGTGGGAGTGACCCTCAGGGAGGGAGTGAAGGCATCTGTTTCCCACATGACCTGGTATTTTTTAAAAAGCTGAAAGTTTAGTGTTTTTTTTTTTTTTGAAGTATTGTCAAAAGGCCCTTCTGTCTAAACTAGCCAAGTCTAAGGGGCAATATCAGAGTTACACTGGAATCCATATCAGGTACCCCTTTGAACTTGTCAATAATAATAATAATGTAAGTATCAGCCTCTGCTAGGTATCAAACATAGTGCTAGGCACATTCCCTAGTACTCATTTGTCAAATCCTCACAATAATCCTAAGATACAGGTATTTCAATCCTTATTTTATTGATGGGAAAACAAACAAATATTTTAAGGAGTTTGCCCGAGGGTGTACTGTTAGTAAGGCAATCACAGAATTACTAAGTGACACAAGCTCATTGAGTTTGTATCCTGAATAGGTGAAGTGTTTGCTTCAAGGTCCTTGGATGTCCAACTTGTGGGCTTGCTTGGAAGTTTTAGTGTTGTCTGAAGGTGGCCTCTGAAGTGCCCAGGGTCAGAGAAAACTCAGCTCCTTGACCCTGGAGGTAGGCTGTGCTAGAAATAAACCTGGGACCAGTTTTCACAAGGGCAGACTGTCTGGAGGAATAGAGGGGGCAGAGATGGGGTTTCCAGGAGCAGGCAAGCAACTGGTGCTGAATTACTCCCTGATCTTGTTGCATTTCAACAAATATGTAAAAAGAGATCAATCTATTCTCCAAGCCCTCCAGGAGCCCCCAACTTAGAAGAGACTGACAAAATGAACTCCGTAATAAAGTAGACAAGCAAAGTGTGAAGGGAGAGCTGGGCAGTGAGTGGAGAATCTGGGGCAGGAAAGACACACAATGCATGTCACAGTTCTGGAGCATTTTGTTGCATTTCCATTAGAGGTTTTCCACACTTCCAGAATAGTCTTGGTTGCAAGAATAGGCTCTCCTCTTCCCCAGTGCAAACATTTTTCACAATGTAAAGTGTTTTTCCAAAGTTTACAGAATTGAATTTTGTTATTACAAGAGGTAATGATGAGTGTGGAGGTGTTTTGAGTCTTTGAAAGCCCCTTGCTGACACAGATGGGAGTTGGAGCCATGGGAGTGAATATGGAGAGACGGGACAGGGCTCTGGTGGGGTCTTATTTATTGTTCTGTCCTCACCACCTAGCACAGGCTCAGGAATGCTTGGGGAGGGAACTAAATGAATGAGTAGAATCAAGACTTTGAGAGTTTCAAGGAGTGCACGGCTAATACTGTCATATGTTGTCAAGCAGCCTGACCACCGGGAGTGGCCATTGGATTTGGCAAGAAGGAAGAAATTAGTAACTGTGAAAAATTAGCTTCCGAGCAAGGATGGTTAAAAGCTGAGGGGAATGGGCAGATAGGAGGATTGTGTATTTGAGGAACTTTTCAGTAAATGTAAGGAATGAAGTTGGATCATCACTAGATAGGCCCTTTGCAGACATAAAAGAATTCTCATGAAGTCCCTGTGTTATGTTTCATTGAGAAGGTGAAAAGAAAGGAGGCTGAGGAGTGTCAAGGCTGAAGTTGCCTTAAAGCGAAGGAAGAAGCCCTGTGAATTCCAGAAGAGGTGGGGCCCTGGGACGGTAGTTCAAGAGGAGGGACCGACCCTCCTTTAGAGAGAAGAGAGACCTTTTCCTTAGAAACGAGAAACGTGTTTGAAAACACCAGTCCTACTTTTCACACCCTTGCTATCACCGGGACATGCAAAGGTGACCCTGTGTGTGCCTGGCATGTTGCTTCTGTCCCTTTGCCCTGAGGATTCGGGCTTTTGTTCAGTGTTAGAAGCAGCAGGTCTTCTCCTTCCTCAGTCACTGCCTTGGGGGCAGGTCCCACCTGAGGCTGGGGCTGCACCTTGGATTTAGAAGCACGTGCGTGTCTCCAGGGCTGATGACACTTCCTCATTTTGTACAGGAGGAAGCTGAAGCTCCAAGAGGAAAGTGACTCCTGCTTGGTTGTTTCCCTCAGTTAGTTGCTAGCTTGATGTCCGCATGTAGCAGATAGGGAACACATATCTGTGGACTAAATCAAGGAAACAGCTAGTTAGTGGTAGTGATAGGAGAATTCAGATATTCTGATTTCTTGTCCCTTTTTTTTCCATGACACCATCCAGCGTTGTGCATATTTTGTACCAAAGTCCCTGGAAACTAGTTTCACTGGAGCAGCAAAAACAAATTTCTTTATTAATGGAACAGCTTCACACAGTAGAATCAGATTCAATACATTTGAGGGCTTCCTGTGAGCCATACCCTAGCCATGGCACTTTCTTGTGCCCCACTGTGGCTTCCTTTACTTTCTGCTTTCTTACTGGAAAAAAAAAAAAAATACAGGCCCCCAGCCCCTTCCCCCAGTATTCTATCAATTCCAATGAAAGAAGGCCTTGTGCCTAAATAATCATGTGAAAAGAAAAAATCTCTTATAAATGTGAAAGGATACTGGCTTGGGCAGCATGCAGTCTTTATTTAAATAAGAGATTTTGTGGATTGTTGTTTTTGTTGTTGTTTGCTTCTTGTGGGATAGTATCCAGTATTCCAGTGTTCACGTAATGCCTTGACTTCGCTATCACTTCTCTTAGGATAATTATAGGTTGGCATAATGTACCTATTGTTCTGTTCCACAAAGAAGCACTTTCATAGAATGATGGGATGGGGCTGGAGCGGGGCGTGCAGTTTGGATCTGGATGGGGGCATCTGTGTGTGTGTGTGTGTGTGTGTGTGTGTGTGTGTGTGTGTGGATCCTGGACATTCGTGCTGCATCTTGAGTGATTTTTCTTATTTCCTTCTTGGGATCCCGACCTGCTCATGCCTTATTTCCCCAGTTGTTTGTCTCTTGCTGCCCTCTGCAAGTTCCTGTTTTTTGGCTTCTCTGTACCCTTCCCTTTGGGGTTATCACCGTGACTGGGCATGGTAACTTCAACCATAGATGCTGAGCTAGGGTGTTGAAGGAAGTGTTTAAAATTCTTTCAGTGAAGCTATTTGCCAGAGTATGACAGGCTCAAGGGCTCACAGCATTGCCAATGACCTCAGAGGTCATTCAGGCCAACCCCTTTCACTGGACATGTTTGTGTTCTCCTTTCAGTTATTCAGAAGTCTTTTGCGCTACAAAGCTCCTGATTCTTTCTGGGACATGTTGGATAACGTAGGCATTCATTCATTCATTCATTTATTCACCACAAGCTTGTTGAGTGCTCACTCTGAGGCTAGATGGTGAGTTTATACTAATGAGGGGGAAGAAAGAAAAAAAGACAACGTTCCTACCTTTGTGGCACTTCCACTCCAGTTGCTCACCCCGTCAGGTCAAAGATCGGCAGGTGTTGTTCAGCCCACTTGCCCCTGTGGGATCCAGGGCTGGGTGACATGCTGGGCTTGTCTGCTGTAGCTAGAAATTAGAACTAGGTCTTCATGGCCCACGTGCCAGCCATCATAAGGCAATAACATTTATTTTTGGAGTGAGATCTCTTAGACTGAGATCTCCCTTAGAGGTTTTTATGATAATACCTGTTTCCTTTCTCCCTCTCCCCAGACCCTTCTGTATTGGGGCCGGGAGTCATGTTTAGACATGTTTTTCACTCCAGCCATAAGCAGCTTTTTTTGATTGAGCACCATTGGCACCTGAATGGGATGATTACCTTTGTTACCATTAGCCTCAGAAGCCATGTCCTTCATGCCTCACCCTGAGAGAGGCAGTGGCAGGCTTCGTTGAAGCCAGGGGACGCAGAGGCTGCTGGGCTGAGATTCTGTGAGTACAAGCTTAGAAGGAGAGGAGGTCTTTTCTTTCCTTGGAAGGGGCCTGCGCCTCAATTGTGCTACCTGGGAATGCAAATGTTACACTAAAAATTTATTTGTTCTTTTTCTGACACTCACGTTTTACTAGGAGCCCTGTATTTTGTCTGTCAACCTTACGGGGGAGGGTGGGTGGGTGGAGAGGTGGGCAGCGGGGCAGGGGCCCTGCACCCCCACGGGGTGATGGCGCCAGGGTGTGGTTATTGGGGTGCTGAGGTCCTGAAGGATGGCGTGAGAGTTCCCATGTCCAGGGTATCAAATTGAGAGAGGCTAGAAGGCAAGAGAGCAAAGATCTCTGCCATTTGTGGTCTTTGGCAAAACCACTGCGGAGGAATAGCACTCACATAGCCAAGGGAAAAGAGTCATCTTTAGCCTTGCTGCTCCCTCAGTTTGTGTCTGAAAATACACAAATGTATTCCCTTTGTATATATTTTAAAAAGAATCCAAATTCTTTTCTTCTGGTAAGTTAAAATAAACACCCAGGGGTGAAAATCCATGTGTTCAGGACTGTCAAAAGTGTGTCTCAAGCCTGGGGCTGTTGGGGGCATGTGCCTGGAGGTGTGTACTGACAAAAGAGGTTGGGGGCTTAACATCTTTGCTCCCACTCCCAGGAGCTAATTTTCAGCATTCATATCTGTGTGACTCTCACAAGCATATGTGTGAGTGCTGGGCAGGCCCTTGCAAATCAGCTGGTCTGAGAATCAGGGACTCGAGGACTTAGGAGCTGTGTGGGGCCTCCCTCTACAGATGAGGAAACTGAAGCCCAGAAAACTTAGTGTTGGGCTTCAAGGCCCCAAAGCAACAGAGCAGGATGAGAACGCGGGTGTCCTGCCTCCCAGGTGGTGTACAGTTTACTGTGACTCTGCACTCACCAGTCTAGTTACCTCTTTCAAATACAAGCATGCTGAGGGCAGGGACCATGGGTCCCGGCTGTTCTGTGGTGTCCTTGGGGGCCAGTGACAGCCCTGCATACCCCACCGTTCCTTGGTGAGCATTTGCTTGCTGTCACTCACATGCTGCCATTTGTTGGTGCCACTCTCTTTGCTACTCAGCAGGAATTTATTTTCCATGGCTCATCCCATGCTTGTGTTTTCTTGGCTCTGGGACTGAGTCACCCTGAAGGTGGATGCCTGGCAGGGGCGGTAGCAGCCATGAACTAGCTTCCCTGAGAAGCTAGTTCTTCTTACCTCTTGGCAGCTAGCCTTCTTTGATGTCCCTGGAGTACTGGTGTGTGAAACTCTACTTTCTCCCACGGCCCCATGCCTTCAGTCCCTGGCTGTAAGGACACGTGAGATGAAAAGTCCTCATGTTTTGTGTCTTGTGCCTTACGTTCAAGGCAGCAAACTCAAGGATGAGTGGGTCTTGTCCAGGTGCCAATCAGTATGGGGCTGCTTTTCTGATCTGTCCCCACCGGACACCCACATCCAGAGCAAAGAGACGGCCAAACCCACCTGGCAACATTGTTACTCCTTGGTAATCCCTGGAAGAATTCTTTGCTCAGAACTTTGGGACGACTTCCCAAAGATAACAAATGGAGGAATATGATTCATAGTAGAGTGAACGATGTGTAGTTTTCTAAGCAATTGCCTGAACTGTGAGCGTACAAACCATAATGAATAGTTCACAGTGTGGTTCTGTGTGAGTCACCAATTACCTCCCTGAGGTCATGGTGATGCCTTCAGCCAGGTGGCTGAAGGACAGGCCTTGTTTTGGCTCTGATTCTGGCCTCTATTGCTGCTATTAATATTATTTTTTTTTCTCAGTTCTTTGAACCACCTAGTGTCCCTCACCAGCCAGCCTGGACTCCTCATACCCTTGTTTCAAGGCCAGAGCCTCATGGATACGTTTGTGGATATCTGCCTGCTATTATTCCAAGTCCAGAGACCAAAACTCAGTGCCTGCATTCTCTGTAGCTTTTTCTGTTTCTGTGGCTGCTGCCCAGCTGCAAGTAGATGCTGGTGATTGAGAAGAGGCTACTTTATAGGGAAGCTTTTCATCTGATACAGCTACCTGTGAGTGCCAGGAATGGTTTCTCCTTGTGCTGTGCTATTGGTGATACTGTGTTAACCAGCCTGGCTTGGGAGGGAGGAGAGCAACTATGGAGTGAGAACTACCCAGAGAGTCATTCCCCATTGTTCCAAAGGCCAAAACCATGCTGAAGTCAGTCTGTGGTTATCTCTTTTACCATATTATCAGATGGTCCTCGGTGGCCTGAGGTTTTAATTCTTCAGTTGTGTCATGCCTTTTTGTATGGAGGCTCAACTTGCAAATACATAATCACTTGCTTGCCTGCCCATCCATCCATCCATCCCTCCAATAAAGGATGGTAGACTCATGTATTTAAAGGGACCAGGTGGGTAAAGACAGTAGGGAGTGGTGGGGAGTGGTGAGCTGGAGAGAGCATTTCACTGAGCTGCATTCCCTGGCTAAGATGGCCTCTCAGGTTTGATATGTGGCACCTGACAGCCACAGTGAACCATCCCTATTTCAGAAGCATTTAGGTTCAAGCAGCCTAGAGGTGTTTTGATGGGACCCTGGGCATTTCCTCAGCCTTAGGTGGGAAGCCTATTAAGAAAATCAAATTTTGGGGTGTGCATTAGTCAGGGCTTTTTAAGGTTGCAAGTTGCAAGAAACTCACTCAAACTGCTTAAGCACAGAGCAAAGTGTGTGCTCACGTAAGTTCTTGAGAGCCTCTAATTCACTTGCGCCTAGGTCTAGGGGCCCACCAAGGTCACTGGACTCCTCCATCTGCCCTCCATATCCCAACTCCACTTTCCTTTACGTTGGTGTCCTTTGCAGACAGGCCTGCTTGATGGGTGGCTCCCAGCAGCTTCAGGTATACATTTTTATCTGTTTTTCCATACTAAGAGAAAGAAAGTGCCTCTTTCCCCCAGAAGTTCCAGGATTGATTCCAATTCACCTGCCTTAGACCACATGTTCCACCTTGAACTGAGCACTAAGGCCTGGGTGGGTGGTTTTCTCATTGGCCAGAGCTGGTCACAAGCCAGTCTCTGACTTCAGGGTGTGGGTTGGGGTTGATTTGACACAACTGTTGGTGATGGAGAGGTGGTCCCCAGAGGAAAATGGAGGTTCTTGTTACTAGAAAGAGGTGGGATGGCAGCTGGGCAGGCAGATGACCTATACCCACAGCAGGGATGATGGGTTCATGGGAGGAAGGGGGTCTTACAATTGCACTATAAAGTAAGATCTGGAACTCTGAGCAGAGCCAGAGCTGCCCATCCTTTCAGCCCTACCTCTTCCCACCCCCAGTTAGTAGGGGGTACCCTGACATCTTCTGTCCAGCCCCGTCATCCACAGGAAGAGAGCACACTGCTTGGTGGGCACAGGCTGCCTGCACTACCCAAGGATGCTTGATATAAGGACACCTGATGCTTACTCCAGAACTGTGAATTTCAAAGGTCTTGGGAGTTTTGGGAGAGGACAGTAATCCAAGAGGGTCCTGATATGCCTGGAGCACTCTGTGAACTTCCAACCTGGTTCTGCCATTGTAGGAGCAATTGCCAAGATGAAGAGTTTCCTTTTAGCAGTGCCAGACCTAGGCTCAGAACTCAGCTACACTAATCCCATGACTTGGCCCCAGGCAGGAACTGTGGCTGTGGAAGAGCCATATTTGGAATTTGGAGCCTCTGACTTCCCACACTGGGCAGAAGCCTTTGGAAAAGGAAAGGGACCAGGCTGCATACTCAGCAGCTGGCAGCTCCTGGTGCAGCCTCCTAGGGACCCAGAGTTCTCCATTGGGACTCTGATCTAGAGGATAGCTCTTGCAGGTCTCAGGCCTGACCTTAGTCACATGTAATCCTCAGTGCCAGAAACACCAGCTCTCTTTGGATTGAGCAACAGTTTGCTCCACTATCAAAGATAATTTTAACTGTTTCCTATCTTGGATTTATTTGTTTGTTTGCTTGTTTGTTGTTGAAAATATGGCTACCAGGATGCAGACTATTAAAAGGAAGATAGCAAAAGGGTAAATGGGGCTCATAAGAATATATATTATAAAAACACTAGAAATCATCCAAAAATAAAACTCTTGTAGAGGAAGTAGAATTGTTGATGGTGGAAAGCACCCAAGAGCCTTCATACTCTATCTTCCATGCTACAACAAACCAGTGAGGTTGACAGGGAAGGGTAATTGTCATTTAATACCTATTTTATAGATGCAGAAATGGTAATTACGAGAATTAACAAGGTCTCCATTGGGAGAGTTGAATCTAGAACCCAGATCTCTAAACAATCTGGCCTAATTTTTAATCACTTCACCCTACATTATAAGTTCATGTGAAACTTTCTTTTATACTTGACTAGACTTGCTGAAAAAGAATGTTGACTGTGAAGAACAGAGAAAATGTATTCTTATTTATTTATTTATTATTTTTAAATTTAATTTGTATTTTTCTATTTCAATAGATTTAGGGGTACAAGTGGTTTTTTGATACATGGATAAATTGTGTGGTGGTGAAATCAGGGCTTTTAGTGTACCTGTCACCTGAATAGTGTATATTAATATTATACCTGATAGTGGATTTTTAAATTAGGTAAGTGGTAACCCAATTTAAAAATATGCCTTAAGCCACAGTATCTCAATAGAATTATGTGATCTTATATAATTTCAACTTTCCAGCATATGTCATTTGTTAATTCATAGTTTTATTGATTCATCGATTCAATACTTCAGTTATGAAACATTTACTATCTAATTGTTATATGCCAGGCCTTTTATTGGCTGTTGAGGATAGAGAGATGAAAGAAACACTGATTCCTGCCTGTATCTGTTAGTTTTGCTACTTACCAAAACACCCTAAAGCTCAATGGCTTCAAATAGCAACCACTGATTTTGCTTATGGAATTGTGGGTTGGCATTTTGATCTGGGCTCAGCTAGCTGGTTCTTCTGATCTTTGCTGGGCTCACTTGTGTGTCTGCAGTCAGAACCTGGGTAAGTTCTAGGCTGACTGGTCTACAATAGCTTCAGCCAGGACAGCTTGTCTCTGTTTCATGTCTCTGTGTATTCTCCTGCAGGCTAGCTCAAGCTTGTTCACATGCCAAGCAATGAGGCAGGGTTTCAGGAGAGCAGAGGCCTCTTGAGGCTTGGGCTTGATACTGCCATGACCTAACCTCTGCTGCACTGTATTGGCCAAAGCAAGTCAATGAGTATATCCTAGCAGACTCTTCAGCTGCAGGAAGGAAGCTCTACTTAGTCTCCTGTCCATGTGTAGTGGTGCTTAGGCCTATCTCCTACATGCCTCGCTTCTCTTGTCACTTCTCCATGCCTCACCTCACCCGACGGGGATGACCTACCCTTGTCGCCTTCCTTCTTTTCTCTAAATCTACCTACTTTTTAGATTCTACTTTTATAAAATCTTCTGGGGTGATTCCAGACTCAACTGACCTCTCAATTCTTTTTATCAGCAATAATATTTGTAGCTTGCATTAACCACTCATAGGGTATTTGAGTTAGGGGCTGAAGATGCAAAAAATATTCCTGCCCTCAAGAGGCCTACATTCTAGGAAAATGGGAATAATAAACAGTATCTACCTCATAGGGTTGTTGCTAGGATTAAGTGAATTAATATACATATAGTATTTAGTATATGAGGCATAGTACATGCTGTATAAATCCAATATGCCGAGGGTATTATGTGATGTTTACTGTGTGCCAGGCATGGAGTGAAAGATTCTGCATGCATTTTATTCTTTATTCCTTATTATTCATGGACCCTGCAAAGTTAGCACTTCTAGTTGGGGGAATGGAAGCTCACACAGATACTAAGTGGTAGAGCTGAGATTTGAACCCAGAGCTGTGTGGCTCCAAATCCCATGCGTTTAGGCACCATGTGCTTTATTCTTTCAATTTTTGTCAAATTTTGCTTCAATATTTTTGAGTTTGGAGCAGAACGATATTTCCCCCAGTTCCTCACCATTGCTTTGACAGTATTCAAGTATGCTTTGCGGCAGAGCCCATCTTGGGTAGACAGAAGAACGGCCCCCCAAAGATGTCCACATCCTAATCCTTGGAGCCTATGAATATGTCACCTTATATGGTAAAAGGGATTTTGCAGGTGAGATTAAGGATTTTGAGATGGGGAGATTAGCCTGGATTATGTGGGTTGGCCGCCCAATGTGGTCGCAGGGGTCCTGGAAAGAGGGAGGCAGGAGGGCCAGAGTCCAAGCAGGAGATGTGATGACGGAAGCAGAGGTTGGAGTGATGCAATGGCCACAACCACTAAATGAAGACAGCCTCTGGAAGCTGGAAAAGGCAAGGAACCAGATTCCCTTGGAGAGCTTCCAGAAGGAATGCAGCCCTGCTGAAACCTTGATTTTAGCCCTGTAAGACTTGTTTTAGATTTCTGACCTCCAGAACTGTAAGATAACAAATTTATGTTGTCTTAAGCCACTGAGTTTGTGGTAATTTGTTACAGCAGCTGTAGGAAACTAATACTTATTTTTCCACACATACTATTGAATATTGCAAAGTTCCACCCTGCTGTGGATCCTCCTCCTTTGTGACCCAGTGCCCTTTAAACAAAGGTGATGGATGCCTTTGACCCACTTCGGGCAGGATCTGTGCTATGACTATGTTTCTGCTGGTCGGGATGGTTTTGCACGAAATCATCTGCACACTCCTGGCTGTGTTCTGACCACTGGCCCTATTGGCCAGACAGCTGACTGGGGTAGTGGTGGTGGCGCAATCTGGAACAGTGGCATTGAGTTTTTATTTTTTAGTGCCTTCTGCTCCTGCTCATTCGTGTGGACAGAGAGGCCCCCAGAACGGATACTACTCTCTGGGAGCTCAGAGTTAGGGAGTTAGCTGCCTTTTTCTGCCACTGGTGGTGGCAACAAGTGGAAGGTGGGACCTCGCATCATAGTAACAACAGCTAATATTTGCTGATCACTCACAGTGAGGTTATCTCATTTGTTCTTGTCAGTGAGCCTATGAGGAGGGTTCTAGTATTATCCCCACTTTACAGATGAGGAAAGTGAAACTCAGAGAGGTCAACAGGTATGACAGCAAGTAAGTGAGGAGCTGGGATTCAAACCTTGGATCCCCAGGCTGGACACAGTGGCTCATGCT
Source organism: Lemur catta (assembly GCF_020740605.2). Taxonomy (NCBI): domain Eukaryota; kingdom Metazoa; phylum Chordata; class Mammalia; order Primates; family Lemuridae; genus Lemur; species Lemur catta. The sequence goes on from NC_059128.1 coordinate 26,949,998, forward strand.
TGTAATCCTAGCACTCTGGGAGGCTGAGGCGGGAGGATCACTTGAGGTCAGGAGTTCGAGACCAGCCTGAGCAAGAACGAGACACTGTCTCTACTAAAAATAGAAAGAAATTATATGGACAACTAAAAATACATACAGAAAAAATTAGCCGGGCATGGTGGTGCATGCCTGTGGTCCCAGCTACTCGGGAGGCTGAGGCAGAAGGATTGCTTGAGCCCGGGAGTTTGAGGTTGCTGTGAGCTAGGCTGACGCCACAGCACTCTAGCCTGGGCAACATAATGAGACTGTCTCAGAAAACAAAACAAAACAAAACAACAAACCTTGGATCCTAATGTGAGTGCCTCAGCACTTCACTGAAGTGCTTTGCTCTCTCCCATGTGGGGCCTCATGGCATGGAATAGGACTCCTCAGATGTTTACTGGCTGGGTAAATGAATGGCTGCCACTCAGATAGGCCAGGAGCAGCTTCATGAAGCCCTACCTAGAGGCGGCAAGGTGGGCTGAAGTGGGGCCAGGGAACCCAACTGGGCATCAAGGCATTTTCTCTTGCAGGTGTAAGGATCATACGCAGCTGGCTGTGTTCCTTAGGCTCCCGTATCTGGACTCATAGGCAGGTCCAACTAAATTCTTGTTGAATTTGCCAGCATCCTTCACACAGGGGAGCTGCTGGCAACAAGCGTGGGATGGGGATGGTGGTCTCCCAATGTCTCTCTTTCCCCTGGGGCTCCCTCCTCCCATCCCTGGATGCTCTGTATGGCCAACTGGGGATCCAGGGTGGATGTTGGATGCAGTCTTGTTAAATTCCTTTCTTCCTCCCTGGATATGAAAGAGAGATGGCGGCAGAGTGTGAGGATGGAGATAAACTTGGTGTGAAGCTGCAGGGGGAGCCCATATGGCCTTTGCCTGTCTGGAAATTACCAGTGACTTTAATAGACTTGCAGCTTGTGTGGATATTTTCTTCCTTTTACTTTCTTTTATGTCTTGCTTTTGCAAGAGAGAGGGGGAGAGAGAGAGAAAGAGAGAGAGAGAGAGAGAGAGAGAGAGAGAGGGAGAGAGAGAGAGAGAGAGAGAGAGAGAAGAATTTAACACCAATGAATCTTGTGCCATTAGATGAGTAGAAAGCAAGAGACCTTGTCTGTCTCTCCCCTCCTTCTGTCCCCAGGAATGTCTTGTCAGCTTGAGTGGTCTTCTCCACCCAGACCATATGGGGCAATACTGCTTTGTTAAATGGCCTCATGGCTACTGTGTCATACTTTTGGTTTCCTTCCTCCCCAAATCTCCCTTAAATTATTACTTCATTTGTAACAGTGGTCAGACCAACCCAATTCTATTGATTTTCCTTCTTTTATTCTCAGTTTCCCTATAGCTTAGTTGGGTCTAATCATGGCTGCCATCCTATCTTTAGGGGGAATTGAATTTGGTGCTTAAATGGAGGGACAAAGAATATTTTTGATTGGATTGAGAGTGTTCAAATTCTAGTAGTGTGGGTTGGGTGTGGTAGCTCACGCCTGTTATCCTAGCACTCTGGGAGGCTGAGGCGAGAGGATCGCTTGAGGTCAGGAGTTTGAGACCAGCCTGAGCAAGAGTGAGACCCTGTCTCTACTAAAAATAGAAAAAATTAGGCGGATGTGGTGGGATGTACCTGTAGTCCCAGCTACTTGGGAGACTGAGGCCGGAGAATTGCTTAAGCCCAGGGGTTTGAGGTTGCTGTAAGTTAGGTTGACACCACGGCACTCTAGCCTGGGTGATAGAGCAAGACTCTGTCTCAAAAAAAAAAAAAAATTCTAGTAGTGTGGAGGAGATTTTAAGATGATACTTAGTTCTGTGTTTCAGTGGTGCTTTGTTTTTTTATTTTAAAGAGCATGCTCCATTCTGGATATTTCCCCACAGTTGATAAATTGTTATGGCAGTCATTCCCCTAGAAAAGTCTCATCAATGACCTAAGATTTGGAGGGATTGGGGGAGAGGAGTTCAGGGCATCTTTGGAGATTTGGTCCCATCTCACACTGAGTCACTGCAAATGGCCTCTGCTAATTGGACCGTGTCCTGTCAGGGCACAGTAGACGGGGCCACACTGGATGGGGAGAATGGTCTGTAGGAGCAGGCGTTACCGCTGCCTGGTCCTTAGAGTGCTTTGCTATTCTGGGGACTAGGGGCTGGCCAGCCATCACGTGGACCCAGGTCGGGATGCTGTGCTGAGCTGGGCTCTCCAGGAGCCTGTGAGAGCCAGAACCAACGTTTAGACTATTTTGGGCTGTGTTGAGGCAGCTTTGTGGGTATGGGTGTGTGTGTGTGTGTGTGTACGCACACACGCACGCGTTCATGCTCACATACGAGTATGAGTGAGTATGTTTGCCTCCAAGAATTGCTCCTAACGCTAGAAATGTGGGATTTTTTTTTTTTTTTGCCATTGCCTTCGGAAAAAGCCAAAGCCAAAGCCTAAGCCTTTGATCCTTGAGTGACGTTAACAGGGAATGTGCTTTTGACTGCAGGGAGGACTTCAGAAGCACAGTCGGCTCCGGGTCCTGCAGCAGGAAGCCTTCCCCCTTTCTGTGCCACTCTGTCCTTCAGACTTTCCTTGTGACTGTCCTGGGCATGACATGGGGGTCCTTGCCTGCAGGCCTGTTGTGTTGAAATGCTGGTATGTGCCCAAGGACAAGCATGGGGCTGGCTCCACAGGAAGGAGCAGCGGGGGCCTGAACCAGCCCCCTGGCAGGGCAGCACTTGCTGTGGCCACACTGTGCCATGCTGCTTGGGCAAGGTGGAGCCTTCCACACTCTTCCTAACTCTCACCCTCCTCCTGGTCACGGGTGGCTGGCATTTCTGAGTTGCCCGCCGTGGCTGGGTTCGAGTCTGTGGCCCTCCTGGTGAGTAGAGGGATTGGCCATGAGGCTGTGCAGTGGTGGGAAATCAAAGCCTGTAGATTTGGGATGACCTGTGTTCTGACTCCAGTTCTGCCACTTAGTGGCTTTGTGGTTTGATTAAATTCCTTAACCTCTCTGAGCCTCAGTGTCCTCATCTGTTAATATCAGAGGGAATGTATGCAAACGGTGGCCCAGAACAGAACCCAGCACGTAGTAGATGCTCTACAAATGGTGTTGCGATTGCTAAGGCTGTGAGGTTGGCTTTGTTCGAGCTACCAGTACACCATCTCAGGGGTCCCCCAACACTCTGCATGGGAGATACCTTGTCCCAGCATAGGGGATCCCTGCGTTGTACCTGATAACCCCAGCTTTCATCCTAGTCTGGGCAGACAGCGTGCCGTGGTCTTTACAGGGCTCCCCTGGAGCACAGTTTCCCTCATACTACCTCAGCGGTCAGCAAGTGGGGTACGGGGCTGCCAGGGCAAACCCTCAAGCCAGCAGATCAGCATTTATTTATAGGTCTTGGAGGGAGGCGGCAGCCTCAGGCACTGAGGAAGGGCCTGTGAGGCTGCTGCAGTAGCGGGGGCAGGGAAGGGGCAGCGCAGTGGAGGGCATGGGGAGGGCAGAGGCCAGGTGGCATTCGCGTGTTGGGGTGTCAGGGTTCCAGCAAAGCAGCAGCTTCATGCGGGGTAAACTGAGGTGTGTCCAGAAACATGCCTGGTTATTGAAGTGCGGCAGGGAGACGTACAAGGGGATGGTGCAGAAGCCTGGGGTCAGGTCACTGCATCGCAGAGCTGGCTGTATGGAGAGGGCTACCCCACGGAGCTGTGACCTTCAGTAGATGATGCAGCCACCCACAGCGCCCAGCAAGGAGGGGCTGGGGGAATGCACACCCCGTTTCTCTCTAATCTGCTCCTGGCATCTGCTGTTGGCACAGGCCACCAGAAGCAGAGGGAAGGGGACAAGTGGCTGGCCATACAGGACAGACTCCTGCAGCCCCGGGCAGTGAGAAGAATGGTAAGAGAGATTTCAATGGGGAAGAGGTGGTGGGTGTTCAGAGGGGAAAAGTAAGGCTGGGGACATTTTAGGGATACAGGGTCAGGAGAGTTGAGTTGCTAAGAGGAGCCAGCCAGAGGCAATGAGTAAGAATGATTAATATCCTGGACTCAGGGAGGCTGACAGAATGGGGGTTGAGTCTTACTCTATTCTGTATGGTCTTGGGCAAGCTGTGTTACCTCTCTGAACCTCAGTTTCCTCATCTGTAAAATGGGAATGATAAAGACAATATTCTCTACCCCCTAGTGGGGTACAATGAAATCCTAACATACTCAGCAAGATGCTTGGTACACTGTAAAGTCTCAATAAGGAAAGGAAGAACAGATAGAGGGGTTTACACGAAAGAAAGTGTCCAATTAAGTAGCCAACTGTATTGCAGAGGCCCAGTGAGAACATCATACAATTCATCACTGAATTAATATTTAATCGAGTGCCTACTATTGCCAGGTACCAGTTTTGGGAACTGTAATACAGGGTGACAAAACTAGACTAGTCTTTCTCCCAGGGAGCTGATGTATCTAGTAAGAAAGTCAAATAGTAAATAAACATATAAAAATTATTTTTGATAGTTGGCATAGAGCTAAAAAGACCCTAAACCAGAGGGATGGGTAAAGAGTGAGAGGTGTAGATAAGGACTTCCGGGAAGTTCTCTCTGGGGGGTTGGGAGTGGGTAGGCCCTAAGGAGCAGAAGCCTCTAATCCTGCCAAGAAGGAGGGGAGAGTATCTGCTAGAGGGAGCGCAGGTGCAAAGGCCCTGAGCAAGGAGGAGGTTGGTGCTAGTGGGGCAGGGAGGTGGCTTAGGGCGTGGAGCCTTGAGCTGACAATGGCCCCTCTCTCGCTGGGATGGATGCGATTAGTAAGTGGAAAGCTCTTAGTGCTGTGACTGGCACCTGTGCATGTCCAATGACCATTAGCTGATGGTTATTATTGTTACTATTTAAATAAAAATTATTATTTTAGAAAAGGATGGCATAAATAAGTGGATAGATACAACACGAACTGTCCCAATGGATCAGCAAACATTTACTGTAGAGGCAGTGTAGCATGGAGTGCTTAAGAGCCCAGACTCTGAAATGACACCGCCTGGTTAAATCCTGACTTGGCCACTTACTAGTCCACTTACTAAGTGACCCTGAGCCCAGGCTCCTCATCTTGTAATGGGGGATGGTAATAGCATCTCTCTCATAGGGTTGTTGTAAAGATGAAATACAAGCCAGGAAGCCAGATGCAGTGGTGCGTGCCTGTAGCCTCAGCTACTCAGGAGGCTGAGTTCCAGTCCAGCCTGGGCAACACAGTGGGACCCTGTCTCTAAAAAAAAAAAAAAAAAAAAAAAGATGAAATGCATTACTGTTTCTAAGCACTGAGGACAGTGCCTGGCCTGCAGTTAGGGCTGCCTGAGAGCCATCATTGCTGCCCAGGCTCCACAGCAGGGTACGAGGAGATGCACACCAAGGACTCTGCTCCCCAGGAGCTCACAGCCAGGGCTGGGACTCGCATTTAGAGCTCCAGCCACCCGAGGCAGAGTATGATGGTTAGGGAATAAGTAGCCAGACCATTATTGGTGGGAGGCATCACTGAAAGGCTGGAATAGGCATGGGAAGGCTTTGAGACAGGACGTGAAGACAAGAAAATAGAATGAATACTAACCTGATCTGATGGCATTTGTCAGAAGAAGATAAAAATATCAAATCCCTCTGCCCCAAAGCACTGCTCTGCCCTTCCCACACAGCCTTTGGAAACAGCCTATACTTCTGTAGGCCTGGCCTCAACTTTGTGGGGAGGGCTCTTACCTCTCCTGTTTATGCATAAAGGATAACCCCCCAACCCTTTTGTCATCTCCTATTGAGCTCTTAAAACTGCTGGAAGTTGTTGAAAGCCTTCCACGCTCAGCTTTCCCCTAGGCCAGCCAGGCAAAGGGAAGTCAGATGTCAGGGGCTGCCAAACCGAAAGGAGTCAGGGAGCATTGGGGAGACGGGGCAGAGGTGGAGGGAAATGTTGATGGAATTAACTGGAACTCTGTGTGTCTGGCAACTGGCAGATTCTTCTGCTAAGATAAGTGGAACCCTCTGCAAGGTAATTATTAGAGAGCATAAATTCCCCAGATAACCTGTCCTCCGAAGAGATATTGATGGCTGTGGGGCGTGTGCTGGAGGCCATTCTCCCTCCACCCACATTGACTCCTTCTCCAGCCTTCTTCCCCCTCCTCTTCCGTCTCTGTTACTTCTTTCTCTAGCTCCCTGCCTATCCCTCCTCCCTGTCAGACCACAGCCTCCTGCTCGAGTTAGCTCTCCTGGACCTTTCTTATTGCTTGCCTCTGGTCTCTCTTAGTGACACGCAGGCACATAGCCTGGCCCTCTTGCCCCCCTGTGGTTCAGCAGGATTGGTGGCAGAAGTACAGCCTTGTGGGCAGGAGTTTCCTCAGAACAGGAGGTCTGAGCTCCGCTTGGTCCAGGTCCCCAGAATGAACACTTAGCCAAGTGTGTGCCAGTCAGTGTCCGGCACTGTGCAGGGCTGGGACTGTACCTTGTCCCGAGGATCAGGTGCTTGGCACAGCCAGGCAGGTGGGAGGTACCTGTTGGCACATCTCTTTCCCCATGCCATGCTTTCCAAAGCCCCTCTTCTCCCCAGAGCCTGTGGGCCTCCTGGGGAGCTCACACTTTGATATTCCCTAAATATTTGTTTGACAAATGTAAGAAGGGGTGAGGGATTTGTGCAGGGCAAATGGAAAAGCAGGGCCGCCAGATTTAGCCTCTCCTCTCTTGTCCTGAGCAACTCAGTTCTGGCCCTAGACCTGTACCCCAACTCTGGACCAAACCGGACCTGTCTTCCTTAGAAGCCCATTTATTGGCATCAGTGTCATGTCCAGCAGGTATGTGTCTTGCCCCTCTCTGACTCCAAATAACTTATCAGTAGGATGAACTTATCATTTATCAGCCAAATAAGGGCAGTTTTGAGAGGGAAAGGTGTAATAATAATTATGCTGGGACCTTGATGTGAACCAGGACTGTTTTCATGAAAACTGGGTCCCATTCATCAAAGTTCTCCACCTGAGCCGATGTTGGAAAACGAAAGCCTCTCCAGCTTTTTACATTCCTGCTGGTGATTTGATATGACTTAGACACTGGACCCTGGGTGGTGCCTGGCTGGCCTGCCCTGCCCTTTAATTAGGCTCTGCACATATTCCATAATTTGGAATGTGGGAGGATAATTCTTTCCATTTGATGCATGGGAGCCCAGGGCCCAGAGAGGTTGACAGATTTGCTGAAGACCCCTCAGAGTCTGCTCCAGGGAGAGGGCAATGCTCTCAAGTCTCCAACTGCCTCAACAGTAGCCTTTAACTCAACAGGAGGAAATTAGGGCTGTGCACCTATCAGAAGCATCATTTCACCCATTGGCCAACAGTGTTTTCCCAAAGGAAACAGGGATTTCAAGGAAGGCTGGAGAAAAATGAATTTTCAATGATGAATTTTGCTTGCTGTAGTTAATAATAATTGTTAAATAGGTAGGGTGAGCCAGTGCTTGTTTTCCTTATTATTAACTGTATTTATGGGTTTTCATTAAGTTGTAACAAGCTGAGATAATTGTAAAACTATCTGCTTAAGCTGTGTGACTCTTAGATCTCCTATTCTATTTCCTTTCTTTCTGAGGATAGAGACTTCATTATTCAAGCCTTAGGCTGTATACTAAGAGTCAGCAAACTTTTTCTGTATAGGTCTAGAAAGTAAATATTTTAGGCTTTGCAGTCCATGTAGTCTCTGTTAGAACTACTCAACTCTGCCATTGTAGGATGAAAGTAGCCACAGACAATATGTAAACTGATGGGCATGGCTGTCATCCAATAAAACTTTATTTATAAAAATTCTTAGTGGACCAGATTTGGCCCAGGGGCTGTAGCTTGCAGACCCTCACCATACATGGTGGAGAAATCCCTAAACCTAGGGGTCTGGACTGAGGATCTAATCCCACCTCCACCTCTGTGTGGCTGGGGGACATCACTTTACCTCTCTGGTTACCGATTTTCTTTGCAAGATCAGACTAGACAGTCTCTGACATTCTGGGATTCTTCAATCTGACCCTTTAGTTTATGACTTGCTGGCATTTCTCTTTTCCTGCCTTTAGTCGATTTTCAGAACCACAGAGCCTCTTACAGTCCATCACCCCATGCTCACATTTGGGGTGGATTTGGTTTCTAACCCGTGTAATAACATTTTGTATTTCTCCGATGGTATCTTTTCAGGAAGCCCCATCCTCCACTCTCTTTGAGTTACTGAGGGGTGGCTCTGTGATAGGAAGGCTTATCTCTGGACTATTTGACAGTTTGGGAAACTGAGGCACAAAGAAGAGAAATAGCTAAGATTACCCAGCAAACGGTGATGCTCTTAAAAACCTAGTGCCTCTAAGAAAAGCAGTGTTCAGGTTATTCTAGTTCCGGAGGCAAAACTCACTGTGAAAGGGCAAAAGTGCCCTCATGAGAGGCTGATGGTGCAGTAGCCAAGCGCAAGGTTCTGGACCAAGACTGCTTGGACTTATATCTTGACAGTGCCACATAAGTCCCTAGGCAAATCACTTAAGACTCTCTCCGCCTCAGTTTGCTAATCTGTCAAATGGGAGGAATAATAGTATGGGTTTGTATAAGGATAAAATGAGATAATACATGTAAAGTACTTAGCACAGTGCCTGGCACATATAGTAAATACTCAATAAATATTAGCTATATGCCACTTTTCTTATTATGACCATCATCCTGTCATTCTTCTGGAACTATATTGAGGGTGTCTTCTCCTTATTTTTATGCCAGATTTGTCTTCAGCTTTTGGATTGGAGACTTGGGCTGACTGCTTTGCTCCTGACCTGTATGTTAAGTGACTCTTGATGAGGTGGAAGGATTGGGAAGGAAGATGGTGGAGGGGAAGGCATGGGAAAGAGGGGAGGATGGGAACTTGGGAAAATCGGTGTTCGAGGGAAGGAGAATCAGATTCTCAGTTCAGTCAAGCTGCCTGATAATTTTGGGGATGGGAAGAAAAAAGAGATCTCTCTTAAGCAGTACAGAGGTTTCAGTATGCTTTGTCATTATTCTGGGACGCAGAGGTGATGAGGGCACTTCCAGGGTGCACTCAAGATTTGTTTTGGTCTTCTTGGTTCCCAGCATATTTTCACTTCTTCCACCAGAGAACTTAAGTTTGGGGAGACAGTCAGCTTCTTGGTCAGTCTGGCTTTGTTCTGTCTGTATTAAAAGGTGTAAAAGTATGTGCCTCAAAAAAAATGGTGCACCTGAGACAGTTTTCTTAGGGGGCTGCTAAGAGAAATTGGGGTGACTGTCAACCCTGTGGCAGGTTAAATGAAACTCAGTGCTGCTTTGTCTGACTGGGTGTCCCTTAGAAGGGCAGCCTGGAGATCATTTGGTGTGCGGGGCATTTGCTTCTGCAGGCTGATTGTAACCAACTCTGACAGGAGGGCAGAGGCCCCCAAGCGAGGTCAGGACCACAAATCCCATCCCAGCAGGTGCATGATGGGGAGACAGCGCCCTCCGGATGACCTTCAGTTCCCATTGATTTCCTGTCAAGCAGCCTCCCCACCCCCATCCCGTTGCTGCCCCTGGCACCACCTCTGGGCTCGGGGCTCTGCAAGAGGACATGGATCAGCTCTCTGAGAAAGAACAGGCAGAGGTTAATCCAGAGGGAGGCCCTTTCAGGGAAATGGAATGGTGCCTTGGAGACCGTCTTCTGGTGCTGCTACTTTATAGTGCCAATATCAGGTCTAGAATGTCCCTTTTGGGCAGAGAAAGTAGTGACTGATATCATGAATGGTCTCATGTGTCCACTTGACCCCACCCCCCTCCAGATTTTGGGGTGCCTGGTTGGTATTGTGGAGCCATGAGCACAACTGGAGTACGGACTGTGGATAGGCCACTGGCCTGCTGTCATAGGCATATTGGGCAGGGAGGGTGAGACGTGATGCGGTGGCAGTGTGGTTCTCATTCCCTGTGCTGGGTGCCTCCCACCAGCACTGACTTGTCGCCCTCTAGAAGGCCAGGCTCCTACATCCAAACTGTCTGTTGCAGGTAGGCCTAGATCTTTCATTTATCTGTTCAATGATATCTGTTGAACATTTCCCACATTCCAAATCCTGTGTTGGGGGCTGGGGGTTTGGTGAGACAAGGACCCTCCTCATGGAGCTTATAATTGAGCTGTGTAGAGACCATAGGCTGGCAAAGAGAAATGTTTCGATAGTGGCAAGTGTTATGAAAAAACCAAAGTAGGATATGAAATAGCTAGGGGTAGGGCAGAAGGAGGGTAGGGTGGGCCACTCTAGATAGGGCGAGTCAAGGAAGGCCTTTCTGAGCCAACCATGGAGGATCTGGGAGAAGTGCGTGCCAGGTAGAGGAGACAGCATACACAAAGGTCCTGGGGTGAGGTGACCTTGGTATATGAGAGAAACAGAAAGGGGTATAGTGAGGATGGAGCCTATTGGGCTTGGGGGAGGGGACAGAATGATGTAGGACAGGTGAGCACAGCCAGACTGTCTGGGCCCTGTAGCCATGGGAAAAAGTTTGGGTTTTGTTCTGAGAGCAGTAGGAAGGCACTGGATATATTTTAGTAGGAGGGAATGTCATGGTCTGATTTTCATTTTGAAAAGACCACTTGAGCTGCTGTATAGAGAACTGATTATAGAAGGACATGTTCTTTGTGGCTGTGTTAAATGCCAGACCAATATTTCCTTTACTGAGGAGGGCAGCACTGAGACCCTTGTATTCCAGGAGCAAAGATGGGGGCTGAGGGTCTATTTGTCTAAGAATTGCCTCTAATCAATGGTTTGCTTCTGCAGGTGATCACACCCAAGAGAAGACACCGGTGCCCTGCTCAGAGCTAGGGTTTCAGAAAGGACTCAGTCTAGGGAAACTAAAAATGCTTTCTCAATCAATGAAGTTTCTGTGATGGATGTGTGTTTTCTTTCTAGGTATGATTCACCCTAGATAAAGCAAGGTTCCCCCCACCCCCACTTTTGTTGCATTCTTTAGCCTCTGGAGGAGAGATTTATTTTGCCACGTCTGGATGCCATTTGAAAGGCAAACCTTGGATACAAGAAAAGCAACAGTCCTTTTCCTCCCTGGGGCACCCCCCTTTTCCAGCCCTCCCCCAGTTATTTACTGGAAGGAATCACACTGCTTTTCTCCTGCCTCCAGTCTTCTGTCCTTGGCAGCCCCTTGACTTCAACCCCGAGATGCGTATGTCATCAGAACACCCAGTGGCAGCTCAGAAATCATGGCCAGGTTCAATATAAATTCCGTCTTGCTTAGGCAGCTTTGCATAATAAGTCCCTGAAAAGTCTTCACCAGAGTAGATGGTGGAAGAGGGATTTGTCGAGTCTAGTGGGCCTGAACATCAGACTGAGCTGTGTTTAAGTGATGGTGGGAGTTTCAGGGTCCAAGTTTTTTGTCTGACATGACTTTCACAAGGGATACCCTCAACCCCAATGTGCCCTTCTTGTGATGTTATGAAGGTCAGAGCCCCCGACAGAATGACTCCTCTAAGGATGTGTGGATCTTCTCCATACGTTTGCCTTGACCAGACCTCTTGGACATTTTGTTAGGGATGAGGACTTCTGTGGGTTTAGTCTGCTATGGTTTAGTGCCGCCAGGTTAATCCAGGCCAGCTGCCTGAAAGAAGTTTTCCCACAGGAACAAAACCAGCTGAGTGAAACAAAGTCAGCTAACTGGGCTGTCTAGGTCTGCCACTCAAACATGGCGGCTGAAGAGCACCACAAGGCCGTCTTGTTCATGCTCTTGTTTTAGAGGTTGGGGAGCTATCCTTCGATCAGTGAGTCTGTATTTCTCAAACTCACGGGGGGAGCTGGGGTGTCTGGGTCACATCCCAAACCTCCAGAATCAGAGTTTCACAGCCTCCCACCCATTAGTGATTCCCTCACAAACCCAAGTTTGAAAGCCACTGCCTAGACCATTCTTTTGGAGAGTGGGGTAGCAGCATTCTTGCTAAGTACACAGGGGCATTTCCTGTACTTAGCTGGTTCTCCTGGGGTAGGTCTGATGTCATCACAGTCGAGTATTCAGTGAGCTTCTTGTGAAGTTCAGAGAAGGGGAATGTTAGTTCTGTGGCATCCTGCAGGGGGCATAAATTGTGTAGATGGTGAAATGAAAATCTCGAGAGCTGAAGTGACCTTTTTTTAAGGATATGGGAACAATTCAGTAGGATTTGAACTTGTAGGATGTCTGTTTTCAGATGCTCAATCCTGCGCTCCAGAGAAGAAGCCGGGTAACTTCAGGCTCACCTCATGTTCATGTGGAAAGAGTTAGAGCATCTTGAGCATCTCCCAACTGTGAAGCTTCCATTAGTTTGCTGAGGATATCATGGCATTTCAGTCAAGCAATCCATATTTATCACGGGCTTCTATAATATATTCCCAGCACTGCACTTGGTTGGATAGCATGCGAGTACATAGTTCTGTCTCTGTCTTTAAGATGCTTACAGTCTAACTGAGTGGGGAGAGATAAGGAGGTGGCAGAGATCGGCAAAAACCAAATGAGACTGTTGGGTAGCTCAGAGAAAGCAGGGAGCAAGCAGGGATAACCTGGGAGCCTTCCTAGAAAAGGCAGGACTTCAGCCAGCCCAACAGGCTAAGATCAGCCAGGGCAAGGGCAGAAGGCAGGAGTTCCAGGCAGGAGGAAGGACAATGAGTAAAGTGTTTTGTTGGGGTCCAGGGGTGGAGCTGTCAGCTTCATATATGCAGAGAGGTCAGAGGAGGATTCATTCATTCACTCATTCATTCAACACAACATTGCTGGGCTTTGGGCTAAAGCAGCAAACAAGCCATGTGAGCTCTCTGCACTTAGGGCAGCCTTTGGGTGGACGGTGGGGTCCTTGTGCACCAGCTGCTCAGCTCTCCTCTATGCCTGAGCTGCAGCTTGGCGACCTGGCTGCCTTCTGTCTTGGGAAGGAGGTTTGGGTGGGCCTGACAGCCCCGAAGACACTGCCATAGTGAGTGTGGTGTCACAGGGGGCAGCATCAGCCTGCTCAGGCAGAGGCTCATGCCACAAAGTGGCAGAAAATACTGCTCTTTGGGGAAGGAGAAAGGAACAACTATTGATTGTAGGCATGTGTGCCAGAGGTTCTCTCTCATTAAATTCTCTCATAGTCCTGAAATAGGGGTTATGTTACCCATACTGCGGGTGGTGGAATTTTAGGCTCAGGGAGGGTAAGTAACTTGCCCGGGATTGTGTAGCCAGTAAGTGGTGGAGCTGGACTCACATCTGCCTCATTCTAAGTCTTTCCACTCTACTCCAATACATTGGCTTTCTGAGAGCCTCATTGGCCTGGTAGAGGAATTTGGGCAACATTGGTAACCAACTTGGGTTCTATACTGAACAGTGAAAGACTAAAAAGTGGGTCTGAGAGTGACATTTTTTTCCTGAGGTTGCAAGTAGACAGCCACACAGTCTAATAAATCACCAACCTATGTGTGCAAAAGACTCTAAAGATTGTGCACACACATGCCAAGTAATGCTTAACTGCTTTCATTTAAATGCTTGCCCTCAGTGAGTGGAATAGGAGTTGTTGTCTAATGCAACTCAATAAAGACTTACTGGTCACCTACTGTGTGCTGGGCTCTGTGCTGGTCTCTGAGCGTAAATCAGTAAGAAGGTCAGGTATGCAGGGCCACTGGGCTATACAACTTCAGGGGGTGGCCTTTACATTGAAGTTGGTGTGAATGACACCTCTGGAGTTGTTCAGTGCCCCGCCAGAGTGACTGTGTGCAGTGGTCCCGTAGATGTAGTCCCTGCCCTTGTGGAGTTTGTGGTCTAGTAGGGAAGACAAATATTAAACATTGAATTGAGTTGAAATTGACATTATTAATAATGTTGTTATTATTGTCTTTGTTGGAAGAAGATAAAATAAGGGAGGAAGGGGATTGAAATCTCTCTCACCCATCCTCCTTAGCCCTTTCCTATTTGAAACATCTAGAAACACCACCTTAGTCAGCTCCCACTGCCATAACAAAATATCATAGACTGCGTGGCTTAAACAACACTTGTTTCTCACCGTTCTGAAGGCTGGGAAGTTCAAGATCAGGGTGCCAGCGTGGTCAGGTTACTGGTAAGAGTCCTCTTCTTGGCCTGCATACAGCTGCCTTCTTGCTGTATCTTCACATGGCAGAAACACACACACACACACACACACACACACACAGAGAGAGAGAGAGAGAGAGAGAGAGAGAGAAAACACACTCTCTGTCTCTTCTTACATGGGCCCTAATCCTATCATGAGGGCTCTACCCAGTTACCTCCCATCTCCAAATACTATCACATTGGGAGTTAGGGCTTCAACATATACATTTTTGGTGGGGATGGCACAATTCAGTCTGTAAAAAACACTGAATTTGTTTTCTTTCAAGGGCCTCTTTTAGGCACAGTTACAGCTTCAAGGAAAATGAAAAGGTTCCCCCACCTTGCTAAATATTGCCCCCTGCTTGCCATTTATTCTAAAAAACTAAACAGGAGACAGAGCTTTCCATGCATAGTTCAAGTTAAACATATTTTAATGCAAATAGCGGGAAGTCATCATATTGGTGTAGATGAGCTTTAATGTGTGTCTGTGGGTGGCTCTGGAGGTAGGGGCAGCTGAGTGAGACAGCAGAAAGACCAGGTGGCCACAGAGAAGAAGAGGCACCACTGGGGAAGGAGGGATCAGAAATCCTGCCACAGGCCAGGCTCCTCTTTATCCCTGTTTATCTCTCCTGTGTGCACAGATAGCAGTGATGGGCCAAGGTCCTATTTTTATAGCAAGAGGGGACTTGTGGCCACACACTGGGAATGGAGAGAAAAGATAACTCCCTGAGAAATGAAAGATCTCAGTGCCAGATGGGATGAAGACAAGGGAAGAGTCAAAGCCAACTTGCTAGGGGGATGGAGAGCAGCGTTGCCTCAAGCCCCAGCCCTAGAAGAATGGATACTTGGGGAGGGAGCAGGCTTCTGGCAAAAGATGAGGAATTTGCTTTTGGACATACATTTCAGGTGTGGCAGGACACCTGCCCTTGTGTCAGAACACAGAACCAGAGGGACAGCGTGAGGGAGGAGCACAGGTGTCTGGGTTGGAGAGCTGGACTTGAGGGTCATCTCAGGGCAGTGGACATAGAGTCTGAGAAAGCCACAGAAGTCTTGAGAGTGGCGGGTTGGATGAAGAGGAGCAGAGGGTCTTAGTGGGGGTATGAGAGGCTCTGAAAATCACATTTGGAGCCTGGTTGGCAGTCATTTTGGAAAAGTCTCATTTTTCCCACCCTGAGTCTTCTTTGGCTCCCTGGAATAATCCATTCTCTCCACAGATATGCTCAAGGCAGGTCACTGGAAATCTCACATAGCAATGCTCACCTCTCAGAGCTATCCTCAGGCCAGATGGGATCACAAAGGGATCCCACCCCTTGCAAAGCCCACTAGGACCATGCAGCCATTGCTGCTCCAACCAGCAGGCCATTGCGGTGGGAGGGGGGGTGGTCCAGCTCAGCTCCCTTGGAGAACTCAGCGATTTGTTCCTCTTGCCTTCCCTATTTCTGATTGTAGCTTTGGGTAGCCTGAAGTCAGTTGTTGATGAAAACATCATTCTGCCCTGCCTTGTGCCAGCTTCCTTGGGTCCAAGACATCGATCATCCTTTGGCCGTCCAGCCCTCTCAGTTGGTACTAACAGGTGGTGGCTGGGGCTGGTCTGTGGCTGACCTGACTGGGGACACATTGGTTACCACCCCCCAGAAGCCTTTTCCTGCTCCCTTTGCCCCTTCCAACTTTAATGCAAATGTCACTCCTGAATCCCATCATTGAGGGATTTATTTTTTTGGTAGAAATACCATATCGGAAAGGACATTTGTCCTCTCTACTGTTTAAATTGCTTGCTACGGGTTAGTAGTGAGACCTAGCCATTGATTTTCTTCTAGAGAGTGTAGCAAGCCCTGTGAAGATTTTGGCTAATTAACTTTTGGAGAAGTGTTACTTGAATTTATCAAGGAGGTTGAAGTCTCTTTTCTCCTCCTATATCTTGAAAAAGGCTTTAAATTTTGGTTCTGAATCTCTGCTAACACCTGGTCTGTTTGAAAGTGACTTCCCTGGAGGCGATGGAAAGGGGCTGCTGAATGTCACGTTTTTGCAGCTTCGATCTTTAATACAGTTGTTCTAGCAGAAAGTCTCCTCTGTTTACATAAGAGAGGTATCATTCACACAAAGATTACATTTAAAAATATACATGTCCCCCCAGCATGCCTGTTACTAATAACATTGCATGTTATGAAAGTGGAGCGTCTTTAAGATGAAATTCATTTTCTCCTGGCATGCCACCTTGTTTGACTTTCTCAATCCATTTGGTGTGAAGTACCAATGTTGGCCAATCTCTCTTTCCATTTGGAGCAAGTTCACTTTCTTGTTCCTCTTGTATGGATTGAAGCTGTTGGAAGTGAGTTACTAGCATATCAGGAAAAGTGCAATTTGAAATCCTGTGTAGATTTCTTTTGTATTGGCTTCCAGAAGTTGGTTTTGAAATTGGAATCCTGTTCTCTCCAGTTGATGAGTTTTAGTGTACAATTTTCTTCTTCTTTTTTTTTTTTGGACCTGATTTTATGGGTTCTTTTTTTCAGCAGAATTTCTGGGGCTAGAATAGTTAACATCTTTTTTGGCAGCCTGTCAAAAGATCGTGGGAAAGCAGGTTACTGTTTTGCACATCGGACACCTCTCAGTCACATGTTCTCATCGATGTGGCGTGGCTGGTTGCTGTTTTGTGGATGGGCGCTAAAGTGGCCAGGACACCCTCAATAGGCTGTGTCATCTTGTCTGGGCCAGGCTGCCTGTGAAAGTTCTGTTCCACTGAGCTACATCGCCTTAGCAGAAGGCATGTAAGCTGAGGTGACACAGATGAACACTTTGTGGAAAATGGTTCTTTATTTTTGATCAATCTCATGATCCTTGTTACCAGCTTTGATTGTATCAGCTTACGTGCCATTCTGCTTTCCAGCATTTTAATGGGCTTTCGTCTCCCTTCCACAATTCATTTCCAGCTGTGTGACTGTTATAATTTGAATACAGTTTGGTTTTGCAACTGCCAGGACACTTTCTGAACATGTTATGCCTTCCTTGTGAAGATGTTCAGAGGTAAAAAAGGAGCAAAATATTTTTTTTTTCTTTTTTTCCCAGACTCTTGTCAACAAGTAATTTCCAAATGATGCCTCAGAAGCTTCCATGGTTGTATTCTCCCATAATAAGATATTTGCTTTAGGCTTTTTGGTAGAATCTGACTCACTGATTTTCTCAAAAGGGTATAGACAAGTCCATTTAAAACTTTGCTTTCTAATAAGTTGTGGTAAGAATGTGAAGTAATTGGAACCCTGGTATACTGTTGGTGGGAGTGGAAAATGATACAACCACCATGAAAAACAGTATCGTGGTTCCTTAAAAAATAAAAAATAGAACTACCATATGACCCAACAATCCCACTCGTGGAATATACCCAAAAGAATTAAAAGCAGGGTCTTCAAGAGATATCTGTACACCCGTGTTCACAATAGCTAAAATGTGGAAGCAACCCAGGTCTCTATCGACAAAATGGGCAAGCAAAATATGGTATATACACACAATGGAATATTATCCAGCTGTAAAAATAAAGGAAATTCCTACACAAGCTACAACATGGATAACTTTGAGGACATTATGTTAAGTGACATAAGCTGGTCACAAAAAGACAATACTGTACAATACCATTTATAAGAGGTACTACGAGTAGTCAAAATCAAAGAGAAAGTGGAATGGTGGTTGCCAGGGCTGGGGGGAAGAGGGAATGGGAGTTTTTGTTTAATGGGTACAGAGTTGCAGTTTTGCAAGATGAAAAGAGTTCTGGAAATGGATGGTGGTGATGGTTGTACAACAATATGAATTTGCTTAATACCACTGAACTGTATGCACTTAAACTGTACATTTAAGATAGTAAATTTTATGTTATGTGTATTTTACCAAAATTTAAAAAATTGAAAAAAAAAAAAACCCCAGCTTTGCTTTTTTTTAATTCCTCTTAAAATACTTAGGTTATAAAATATTATTTTTAACTTAGAGACTTTCCCTCCCAGATTTTGGCTTCCTCAAATCTATATAGAACGAAAACAAAGGGACATTCATAGTGTTGCTTCAAACTGAGCAACTGGATTCTCCCTTTTGCCCCTGCAGTTCCTGTGTCTCCTCCCCTTCTCACAACCCCTCTTCCTGCCACCCCCAAATAAGAGGCTCAAGTTTACCTGGTAGAAGTTATGTTATTACATTTGAATTTTCTTGAGCCATTTACTAGCCTCCACTGTGTGCCTATGTTTTGTTTATTATGTATTTAATTTCATTGATTATTTTTGTGCTTTACATTTGATCAGTTATATCGATGCTTTCTTTTTGGTCTTTGGAAAGGACACTATCTTAAAATTAATAGCATCACCACATGTCCAAGGATGCCAAAGAGTCAGGAACATAAAATTTACTGTGCTTAATCAGATCATCACTCCACCAAACCAGAAAGGTCTTTCTAATTGTGTTTTAAACTCCAGGAGTGGAATTGTTTTGAATTCAAAATTCAGCTATTATTATTTAAAATGATTTTAAAAGATTGGTGATTGTCCCTCTATACCTTCTTCCCCTACAATAGCCCTACTTTTATAAGGATGTCTCCTGCCCTTCTAGGCTTTGTTTATAGGGAGTGTTTCTCTTCCATAGTAATGGAGATCTGGGTATCTTTGCTGGTGGTTAGGGTTCATCTACAGTGTCTTTGCTGGTGACCTCTGAGAACAAAGTGTGGCTGATGGGGGGGGATGTTAATAAGAGGGTTCTAGAAGCTTGATGTCCTCTAGATCCCATACAGAAGTTTGTTCCAGAGCTACTTGCTTCTGGAGCAGGACTTGTCTCTCTTAGTAGTGGTTTATTCTTGGGGTCCTAGGCTCTCCGTTAAAGAAATTTCTAAGTTACCTGATGGATTTAGGATAGGAAACAGAAACTGGTGGAAACCTGACACTGGGTGGCATTCTGCCCACTGGCAAGGCTCTTGGTGCTCACTGCCTTGGTCTTCACAACTGGGAAGTCTTCCCAGGGAGGTGGGTGGGTGACATCACTTTCCCTCTGGGTGTGTTTAGGTTTTCCCTGGCCTCACCCCTTCACTCTCTGTCTCTGGCAGGCTTGGGGACCAGTTCTACAAGGAAGCCATTGAGCACTGCCGAAGTTATAACTCGCGTCTGTGCGCAGAGCGCAGTGTGCGTCTGCCCTTCCTGGACTCACAGACTGGGGTTGCCCAGAACAACTGCTACATCTGGATGGAGAAGAGGCACCGAGGCCCAGGTGAGCGAGGCCACTCCTGGGACGTGCGTATGTGTAGGCTCCCAGTCTGGAGGGAGGAGGACCAGAACTCACCTGGGAATCCAGGCAGCCTGGGTGGGGCGGGGGTGTGGCAAAGCTGCACCTGGGCCTCTGAGATGCTTTCAAGAAACTCAGCTACTTTTATAGCTCCTGGCAGGTGTTCCAAGGATTGCAACAAGGATGGTGTGCTGCTGTGGGGCATTGAAGCCATGTGCTGGGGGGGGGGGGGGGGAGTGAAAGAAGTCGAGATGTTTTTCCCAAAGAAGGCAAGACTGAGGATATGACAGCAGTCTTCATCTTTTACCCTTGGGTGTTGGTTAAGAGCTGGAAATCTGCAGTCAGAACTGGGTGTGAGGCTTAACTTTGTCACCAAACTTCTGTCCCTCGGGTTCCTCATCTGTAAAATGACAATATTGTATAAAGTACTTACCACATAGGATTTTGTCTAATTAAATGAACATATTCAGGAAAAACAACATGAGTTTAGTACATAGTAAGTATGTGCTCCAAAAATGCTACTATTGTTATTACTATTATTATTACTTTGACATTAGTTTTCTAGGCTCCAGAGAGCAGAATAAAGACCTTTATTAGGGAGGCAACTACAGGAATGTGGTTTTCTGGCTGTATAGGGATATATTTTTGAAAACTTTTTATTTTGAAAAATTTCAAACTCATATAAAAATGAGACAGTAGTAAAATGAAGTTCCACGTATCCCAGTCTCAACAATAATCAACTCATGGCCATTCTTGTTTCCTTTATACTCACCCCTCCTTTTCCTCCCTGACCCCAGATCAGTTTGAAACAAATCCAAGGCAGCACATTTTTTCATCTGTAAATGTTTTGTTATGTATCTCTGAATGGCAAGCACTTAAACAAACAAACCCACAATTGCTATCAAACCTCAACGAATTAACAAGACTTTATATCATCTAATATTTGGTCAACATTCCTTTTCCCCCTGTAGTTTAAATAGAATCCCTACATTGTATTTGGTTGATGTGTCCTTTAAGATCCGTAGGTTTCTGTCTGTCTCTGTCTCTCTCTTTCCTCCTTACATGTTATTAGTTGAAGATACTGGATTGTTTGCACTCTAGGGTTTAGCAGGATCTGGGTTTGCTGATTGCATCCCCATGGTGTTATTCCGGTGAATTGGCGGTTAGGTCTAGAGACTTATTCAGGTTCAATTTTTTTGGCAAGAGCAATTCCTAAGTGGTAGTGTGTACTTTGAACACGAGGCTCACACAGTCTGGTTATCTCTTTTACTGATGTTAGCAGCCCTTCATGGTAATTGCCGAGATTCTTTATTTCATTAAGGGTTGCAAAAAGGTGACATTCAATTTGATGCCATCATTATGTCTTCATTTATTAGCTCTACAACTTGTATAAAGAAAAACATGCCCTCATTAAAATTTTGGTTATTGCGAGTACAGTTCACAAATGAAAGGCAGGATAAATGATTTTTTCCCCTTTATTTGCCAGTTTTCAAAATAATGAGTTAGTTCCCTAGCATTCTTTAAAGGTGATCAATAAAGTTATTTTTTTTGAGCACCATCATGAACTCACAGATTTAAACGTATTTGATGTGTTTTAATCCATTGCAGCTACTGTTATTATTGATGCTTACATTGTCCTATCTTTTTGACCATTAGGGGTTTTGGGCAATGCTGGTGTTTTGAAATAACCTCAGTAGTTTCTGATAGCCTCCGTGTTACCCTAATATTCAGACAAGATGTTTCAGGCTCATTTTGTATACTTCCTGCCCCAGGCCTGGAAGCAACTATTTTTCTAAGAAATCCTGGTTCCTTTTCATAGGGAATGTTATTTAGAGACCATGTTCTGGTGGTGGTCATTGCTTCTGGGTTGGTTGGTCATTGTTTCTAGACCTTGTCAGTGAGTAGAACTAAGAAATAGGATTTTTTTCTTTTTCTTTTTTTTGAGAGAAAATACGTTATAAAATTACACTGATATTTCCAATTCAATTCAGTTTTTTTCCTTTTTTAAAATTTCTATTTCTCTTCAGTGTTCAATTCAGTTTAAAACAGTTTATACTTAACTATCTTAATTCTGTATCTCCTTTCTCCCACACCAAGAAAAAAAATCCTGGGTATTAATGATACTTACATAATTACTTATTTGCTTTATCCCATTATACACACACACACAGACACATACAGTATCAGAATAATAAGTAAGACTACCAACAATAAGGTTACTGAAAAAGATTTAAGATTTTTTTCTTTCTTTCTTTCTTTTTTTTTTGCAATTCTTTTTATCTTTAGAGTATATTCCATTAAGGATAGAGAGTCAAATTACTCTGCTTTAAGGTCAATTGAGACAGTTCTTCTGTGGTTGTGCCACTAAATATGCAGTTGGATTTATTTATTTCACTTTGCTTTCACTTATCAAGGATTATGGGGGGTTCATATAATTTCTTCTTCTTTTTAAAATTAACTTTTTTCTATTTTAAAATAATTATATATCTACTGGAAGTTGATATAGGACTATATAGCAAATATAGTCCAGAGAGATCCCCTATACTCTTCATCCCACTTTGCCCCAAGATGAACACATCTTAAAATATCAAAACCAGGCATAGCTCTATGCAGTTTTATCACATGTATAGATTTGTGTAACTACCACCATAATCAAGATACAAAACCATTCATCACAAAGAAACACTCCTTTAGAGTCACAACCCCATCATTCAGATCCCTTTACTTTCCCCCATTTGTAATAGAGGTGTCTTAAACATTCCTCTATGTACACTGAAAAATACAGTAGTGTTAAAATGTTTGCTTCAACCATCAAACATAATTTAGAAAACTGAAGGGAAGTGTTTATTGTATTTACTCATATTTTTACTCCTTCATTGTTCTTTCTTCCTTCATGATATTTCAAGATTCCTGTTCTTTTATCATTTCCTTTCTGATGAAGTACTTTCTTTAGCCACTCTTTCAGAGTAAATCTGCTGGTGACAACTTCTCTTAGTTTTCCTTGATCTGGGAATGTCTTGATGTTGCCTTCATTCTTGAAGGATATTTTTGCTGCATATAAAATTCTGGGTTGACAGTCCTTTTGTATTTAGCACTTGAAAAATATTTTGCTACTTCTGATGGTTTGTGATAAGAAATCTGCTATCATTCAAATAGTTTTTCCTTTATAGATGGGGTATCATTTTGCTCTTATTGCTTTTAAGCTTTTTTCTTTGTCTTTAGTTTTCAGAAATTTGATTTTGATGTGTCTTGACATAGATTTCTTTGAATTTATCCTTATTGGAATCGACTCAGATTCTTGAACCTGTATGTCTGGTTTTTGCCAAATTTGGGAAAATTTCAGCTATTATTTCTTTGCATACATCTTCAGCACCACCCTCTTTCCTCTCTCCTTCTGGGGGTTCAGCAACACAAATGCTAGATCTTTTGTTATACTCCTTAGAGTCCCTCAGGTTCTGTTCATTTTTTTTTCATTTTATTTTCTCTCTGTTGCTCATCTTGGGTGATTGATTTCTATTGTTCTTTCTTCAGGTTCACTGCTTCTTTATTCTGTCTTTTACATTTTGCTGTCGAGCCTATCTATTGAGGTTTTCTGTTTTGTTTTTTGTGTTTTTTTGTTGTTGTTTTTCAGTTCTCAAATTTCTATTTGCTTCTTCTTTATATTTCTATTTCTTGTTGAGACTTTACATTTTTTCATTGTTTCATGTGTTCGTAGTTGTTTGTTGAAACATTTCTATGACAGCTGCTTTAAAGTCCTTGTCAGATAATTCTAACATCTGTGCCATTTCAACTTAAGTTGAGATTTTCCTGGTTCTTTGATAAGTGATTCTGAATGAATCTTAGACATTTTGGCCATTATGTTGTGAGATTCTAGATGTTATTTACATCTTCTATTTTAGCAGGCCTCCTCTGATACTGTGCTAATGGGGCAGGGGATGTGCCCCTCATTACTGTGAGATGGGTGTGGAAGTTCAAATGCCCCACTTGGCCTCTGTTGACACCCCTGTGGGGGAGGAGCACCATGTTGCTGGTTGAAGTGGAAGTTCAGGCTCCCCAGGTCCTAGAGTCCCTAGCTGGTCTGCCTTATTTCCTTCACTTTTCAGTATTTTTAAATGTTTGTTGTCTGAATAATGTCCATGATATTTAGTTGTACATAGTGAGAGGAATATGGAAAAGTTTATCTACTCCATCTTTCCAGAAGCAGAAGTCCCTGAATTGCTTTTTCATTAAAAAAATTTAACAGCTTTAATAAAGTATAATTACATATAATAAATGATACATATTTAACATACATAATTGGATAAGTTTTCACATTTGTGAAACCAGGTATTTTGATAATTCTAGGTCTTCTATATAGATTTTATAATCTGTTTATCAATTTCTACAAAAATTTGCTGGGATTTTGATTTATATTGCTTTGAATCTGTGGATCCATTTGGGGAAAATCAATAATTTTCATTATTGAGTCTTCCAACCCATGAATATGGCATATCTCTCCATTTATTAATGTCTTCTTTAATTTTTCCCGTGAATGAGTTTTAGTTTTCAGGGTATAGATCTTTCACATTTTTGTCAGATTTATCTCTAAGTACTTAATATTTTTTGATACTATTGTAAATGAATTTTTAAAATTTCAATTTCTAATTTTTCTTTACTAGTATACAGAAATACAATTGATCTTGTATATTCTTCTTTGCCAAACTCATTTATTAGTTCTAACAGCTTTGTGTAGATTCCATATCATTTTTTACATGGTTGATTATGTTAGTGAATAAAGAAAATTTACTTCTTTTTTTTTTTCCAATATGGATAACTTTTATTTATTACTTATCTGTTGCACTGGCTAGTCTGTCCAATATAATTTTAGTTAAAAGTGGTGAGATTAGACATTTTTATGTTGTTCCTGATCTTAAGGGGAAAGCATTTTTTTTATTACTAAGTGTGACATTAGCTGTAGGTTTTTTGTAGATATTCTTTACCAGATTGAGAATGCTGCCTTCTATTTCTAGTTTGATGGTTTTTTTTTCAGGAATGGATATTGGATTTTGTCAACTGATTTTCCATATCTATGGAGATGATCATGTGGTTCTTCTGTTGTGCTTTGTTAATATGATCAGTTATGTTGATTGATTTTTGAATGTTAAACTAATAATTGCATTCCCGTATAAACCCACTTTATTGTGATGTATAATCTTTTTTTATATATTGTTGGGTTCATGTTGCTTAAGTTTTATTAGAGTTTTTGCATCTATGTTTATGACAGATATGGGTCTTCAGTTTTCTTGTAGCATCTGTGTCTGGTTTGAGTATCAGGATGCTGCTGGCCACATATAGAGTTGGGAAATATTTTTTCCTTTTTAGTTTTCTGAAACTTTATATAGAATTGGTATTATTTCTTCCATAACTGTTTTATAGTATTTACCAGTGTATCTATCTTGACCTGGCAATTTTTTTGTAGGAATGTTTTTAACTATAAATTTTATTTCTTTTGTAGATATAGGCCTGTTAGGTTATCTATTTCATTTTGAGTAAGCTTTGGCAGTATGTGACTTTGTCTATTTCATCTAAGTTGCCAGAATGAGTTACACAAAGAAGTTTATAATGTTGCTGTGCTACCCTTTTTTTTTGAGATGGTGTCTAGCACTGCTTCCCTAACTGGAGGGCAATGGCTTCATCATAGCTCACTGCAACTTCAAACTCCTGGGCTCAAGCTATCCTCTTGCCTCAGCCTCCCAGAGTGCTAGGATTATAGTTGTGAGCCACCGTGCTGTGCCTTGTTATCCTTTAAATACATGTAGAATCTGTGGTGGTATATCCTTTTATTCCTTATATTGGTAATTTGAATTTTCTTGTTTACCTGATCATTCTGACTAGAGGCTTATCAATTTTATTGATCTTCTCAAAAAAAAATAGCTTTTGGTAGAATTGATTTTCTCAATTGTTTTTTCTGTTGTCTATTTTATATTAATAGTTTTCTGTTCTGATCTTTATTTTTATTTTTCCTTTCTTCTACTTTGGATCTGATTTGCCCTTCCATTTCTTATTTCTTAAAGTGGAAACTGAGGTCATTGATTTGTTTTTTTAAATCCCCTTATCTTTTAAGTGAAGTCATTGATTTGAGACTTTTCTTTTCTACTATAGGCATTTTGTAATATAATTTCCCCATAAATACAGCTTTAGCCTCATTTTACAGATTTTGACATTGGGTTTTTATTTTCAGTTAAAAATATTTTTCTTTTGGTTTCTCCTTTTACCTGTGGATTATTTAGAAGTGCATTATTTAGTTTCCAAACATTTGGGGCATTTTTCAAAGATGTGCCCATTATTTATTTCTAATTTAATTCCATATGGTCAGAGAATACTTTGTATGATTTGAATGCTTTTAAATTTATTGAGGCTTGTTTTATGGCCCCAAATATGGTCTATCTTGGTAAGTGTTCTCTTTGTGCTGGAAAAGAATGTATATTTTGCTGTTGTTGGTTGGAATGTTCTTTAAATATCAGTTAGGTCAAGTTGGTTGATAGTGTTGTTCAAATCTTCTACATCCTTACTGATTTTTCTGTCTATTTATTCTATGAATTATTGAGCAAGGGAGTATTAAAACTTCTGATTATAACTGTGGGCTTGTTTATTTCTCCTTACAATTATATTAGTTTTTGTTTCACATATTTTGAAGCTCTGTTATTAGTTACATAGACATTTAGGATTGTATGTGCTCTTGAAAAATTGACCCCTTTATCATTATGAAATAAATTTCATCTCTACTATTATTTTCTCTAAAATCTACTTTGTCCAATATTAATATAGCTACTTCACCTCTCTTTTGACTAGTAATATCTTTTTCCATTCTTTTGCTTCTAACCTAGTTGTGTCTTTATGTTAAGAGTCGTTTTTTTTATTTTGTAGACAGCATATGGTTGTGTCATTTTTTAAATGTAATCTGACAATTTGTCTTTTAATTGCGGTATTTAGACAGTTTACATTTAATGTGATTATTGTTTAGTTAGCTTTAAATCCATCATTTTGCTATTTGTTTTCTATCTAGTCCATCTGTTTGTTTTGCTTTTCTGCCTTCTGGTTAATTGAATTTTTTATGATTCAATTTTATCTCCTTTTAGTTGACTTATTAGCTATAACTCTTGTTTTGTTATTTTAGTGATTGCTTAGTGTTTATAGTATAGATCTTTAACTAATTACAGTTAACTTTAAAGTGATATTATTCTACTTCATGAATAGTATAAGAACTCTACAGTAGTGTTGTGATAAACAGAATAATGCCCCTCCCCCTGCCCCTGGACATCCATGTCCTAATCCCTACAATCTGTGCATATGTTACCTTACATGGCAAGAGGGACTTTGCAGATGTGATTAAGTGAAGGATTCCGAGATGGCAAGAGTATCCTGGATTATCCAGGTGGGCCCAGTGTAATCGCAAGGTTCTTTATGAGAGGGAAGCAGGAAGGTCAGAGCCAGAGCAGGAGCTGTGATGTTGGAAGCAGAAGTCAAAGTGATACGAAGGTAGGAAGGGATCATGAGCCAAAGAATATAGGTGACCTCTAGAAGCCAGAAAAGACAAGGACACAGAATCTCCCTTAGAGCCTCCAGAAAGAATGCAGGTCTGCTGATACCTTGATTTTAGCCCAGTGAAGCTGATACTGGACTTCTGACCTCCAGAATTATAAGATAAATTTGTGTTGTTGTAAGCCTTCTTGGTAATTTGTTAAAGTGGCAATAGGAAACTAATACAAGTGTACTGCTATTTTTCCCCTACTGACCTTTGCACAATTATTATACATTTTATTTTTACTTGTGGTATAAATCCCATGCTACATTGTCATTATGTTTGTTTAAATAGTCAATCATCTTTTAGAAAGTTTTAAATAAGAAAAACAGCTTGTATAATTACTCACATACTAAACCATTTTTGATGCTCTTCATTCCTTTGTGTAGATCCAGATATAGATCTGGTGTTACTTTCTTTCTGCCTAACATTTTAAAACATTTCAAAACATTTCCTTAATATGGGTCTGCTGCTGATGAATTCTTTCAGCTTTTGTATGTCTGAAATTATCTTTAGTTTGCCTTAGTTCTTAAAAGATATTTTTGTTGGGTATAGGATTCTAGTTTGACAGGTTTTTTTTTTTCTTTTAGTAATGCAAGGGTGTTGAACCACTCTTGCTTGCATTGTTTCTGATGAGAAATTATCCTTATCTTTGTTCCTGTATATGTAACATGTCTCCTTTTTATGGCTGCTTTGAGTATTTTCTCTTCATCACTGTTTTGAGCAATTTTGATTATGATATGCCTTGCTATAGTTTTCTTTATGTTTCTTGTTCCTAGTTTTGTTGAATTTCTTGAACATATGGGTCAATAGTTTCAATCAAACTTCAGAAATTTCCAACTATTATTTCTGCTAATATTTTTCCTTCCCCCCTCTTCAATTACATGCATATTATAAGGCTGTTTGAAGTTGTCCCATAGTTCACTGATGCTGTTCTTCTTTTTCAAAAATTCTCCTTTTTCTGTGGCTTTCATTTTGGATAGTTTCTATTGCTGTGTTTTCCAGTGCACTAATCTTTTCTTCTGCAATGCCTAATCTGACATTAGTTCCATCTGGTATGTTTTTCATCTCACACATTATAGTTTTCATCTTTAAGAAAATATATATCCCAAGTTTTTACTACACTTTTGAACATATAGCTTACAAAACTGTTTTAATGTTCTTCCTACTAATTTTAATTTCACTTTAAGTTTTGGGTTTATTTCAATTGATTGATTTTTCTCTTCATTATGGGCCATATTTTCCAACTGCTTTACATGACTTTTAATTTTGGACTGGATTCCATGCATTATTAATTTTTCCTTGTTGGATGCTGTATATATTTTTTTATTCCTATAAATATTCTTGAATATTGTTTTGGGACACATTTAAGTTATTTGGAAACAGCTTTATGCTTACCTGTTTTGCTTTTAAGTTTTGTTTTTATTTTTAAATAAAAAAGATGGGGTCTCGCTTTTGCTCAGGCTGGTCTTGAACTCCTGAGCTCAAGTAATCCTCCCACCTTGGCCTCCCAGAGTGCTAGGATTACAGGCATGAGCCACCGTGCCCAGCCTTGCTTTTAAGATTTGTTAGGTGACTGGGAGCAGGACTTAGTCTAGGGCTGAGTATTCCCTATTAGTGAGGCAAGACCCTTCTTTGAACTCTACCTAGTAGTACCCCATGAATCATGAAGTTTTCTGTATTAGCTGGTGGGAACAGACTATTCCTGGCCACTTGTGCACACCAGGCACTGTTACCTCTAATCTTTCAGGGTGTTTTTTCCCCTAGTCTTGGGTATTTTCCTCATAAGCATGCACTGATTAATACTAAGCTGAATATTTGAAGGGGATCCTCTGTGGATCTCCACAGTTCTTTCTCTGTGTAACTCTCTTCTGTTTACTATTATGTTCCTTGAGTTATAGTCACTGTGGCCTCCTCAGACTCTCAGTTCTTTCTCTTCAACTTAGACTTAGGGAGTCTGCTGGGCTCTACCTAATTCATCCTATATTCCTCCTCCCTGTGCTACAGTCTGGAAACTCTCAAGGCTGTAAGCTGGGGCTATCATAGGGCTCATCTTGTTTGTTTCCAGTGTCTCAGGGATCACTGTCCTTCAATGCCTGATGTCCAGTATCTTGAAAACTGTTGTTTCATGTTTCTTTCTTTCTTCTGATTTTAGGTAGGAGCTAAATCTGGCCTTCATACTCCATCTTAGTAAGAAACAGATGTATGCTTTTAATTTTACTTTATAATTGTGTAAAATAATTTGCATGGTTCTAAAGTCAAATCTATAAAGCATGGTATATTAAGAGAAACTCTAGTTGTTTCTCCCTTTTTACCCTATTTCTTCCTTCTTGCTATAGGCAACTTCTTCCTTCTCCTCTTCCTCCTCTTTTTCTTTTTGTTACTATTATTGCTCTTTTTCTTAAGTATATTTTTTTGTTTTTGATTTATCATCCCATTAAAAAAACCTATGCAAACATAGAACACATGTTTATGTATGAATATGTGTGTGTCCCCATTTGTTAAATAAATGATAGTATATTATACATACTACAGTTGTCCCTTAGCATCCACTAGGGATTGGTTCCAGGACTCCTGCAGATACCAAATCCCATAGAAATCCCACAGCTGTTCAAGTTCCTGATATAAAATGGTGTAGTATTTGCATATAATCTACACACATCCTCCTGTATACTTTAAATCATTTCTAGATTACTTATAATACCTAATACAATGTAAATGCTATGTAAATACTTGTTATACTGTATTGTTTTCTAAAATTTATGTTATTTTTAATTGTTGCATTGTTATTTTTTATTGTTTTTTTTCCCCCAAATATTTTGAACATGTTTGGTTGAATCTACATCTGCAGGACCTGCAGATATGGAGGTCATGTTCACTTGACAATATATCCCATTGCAGTATATTCTTCTCTGTCTCTGTCTCCCTTTTAATAGCATTGTAATAATCCATTGTGTATATATATATATATATGTATATATATATGTGTATACACACACACACACACACACACACACACACACACACACTATTGTTTATTTAACAAGATCCCTTATAGATGGAGATTCGATTGTTTCCAGTCTTTCTCTAGTATAAAAAATGCTACAGTGAACATATATTTTCATATTTTTGCATATGACTCTGTGATATAGATTCCTAGAAGTTGAATTTCTGGGTTAAAGGGCAAATAAATATGTAGTTTTGCTAGATATGCCAAATTCTTCTTCATGGGGTTGTGCCATTTGTATTCCCACCAGCAGTAGATGAGAGTGGTAGGAATACTTCTAGCAACGGAATATTTCAACAGCATAGTAGACTGCCTCATGTCAGGGTGAGAATTAGGATTATTGAAACAAGGGCCAGGTTAGGGGACATTTGACAGGGACATCGTAGAGGTGATTCTTGTATGAGGTAGGAGTTAGACTCAAGAAGTTTTAAGCTCCCTCCTCACACTTATAATTCAATTTTTCTAAAAAAATTCTCCTGATGAATTTAGAAAGTATGTCCTAGTAGTTTTTCTGCTTCTTCATCCATTTTATATTCCTTATTATGATGCTTTTATATTGCCAGGGTGCATTTCTCTCTGAGCAGTTATAGCTGGTGACATGTTAGCAAGAAGTGGCTTGATGGGGGTGGGTGGGTGGCTGGGGACTGGCTTTGGTGTGGAGAGCTGTTTTCCCATAAGGGCAGGACTCTGAGTTTCAGTCCTGCTGTGTCTGGCTCAGGGGGGATTTAGGTAGGAGAGTGGAGAGGTTCTGAGCATGGGCTGTGGACTAGACTCCCCTTCAGAGCTGTGACCTTGGGCCAGTTACTTGATCACTGTTTGCCTCACTATCCTTAGCCTTTAAATGTCTCATAGGGTTGCTGCCAAGATGAGATAGTAGTGAGTGGAAGGTGCCAGCCTCATACAGAATAAGAGCTCGGTAAATAGTAGCTATTGTTACTGTGTCAGCTTTGAGTGTGATGGGTCCAGTGAAGGGCCTGGGAACCCCTGGGACAGAAGAGGTGGGCAGAATTCTGGACTCAAGGTCTACCTTGTCTGGGTGGTCTTTGCACAAGGAACACCGGAATTGCATCTTAGAGAAACAGAGGGAAACTCCAAGACAGCAACAGGAAGGCAGGCAGGAAGGGGATGGTTGCTGAGCAGACAGAGCCACACTGAGCCCTGGAGTGTGGTGCCAAGTGCTCAGGACTCCAGATTTCCAGTGAAGGGAAAACACTGTTGTGGCCTAGGATGGCTCAGGAAGGTGTCACTGAAGATGTGGTCCTTCTAGTTAGGACAGTTCTTAAATAAGCCAAGAGAAGAGGGGAGGGTAGAGCACCGGGGAAACGCCACTGGTATAAGTGCTTGTGAAATAATCTTGCCCACTCCTCAAGCCCTCCCTGGGGGCTTGTTATTCGTCCCTCCAACTCTGTAGAGGTGGTCCAAATTGGTGTTTTCAACCACAAACGTGGACAGAACACCTGTTGTGTGCTTGGTAGGCCCTGGGGATGTAAATATGAGTAAGATTTGACCTGGTGCAGAGTTCCTTATGTGGGAGTTTTTCCAACTACAACTGCCTCAGTGTGTCTCTGATCTGCTGGTTCAGTAGGACTGCGCTGGGGCCCAGGCATTTGCCCTTTTCAATAACTACTTATACACTGCTGATGCCCAGTCTTGGTGACGAATCCCTGGTTCATGTCATTATCTGTTTATAAACATGGAGGCTGTAAACGACCCATTGCGGTGACATGGTGGGAGCAGGACATGGAGGAGTTCTTTAAAGGGTGCTGATGGCCTGGAGAGGAGCCTCCTTTCCTACCTAGGACCGGGTAGGATGGGGGTAGATAAGGAAAGGGCAGCAGAGTTTGGATTCTTAATTTGGAAGCTTTGATCCTGTTACCTGTCTGAGCAGGTGGAGTCACCACCTCTTTCCTCTCTAGTTCCTTGGCTTCTTGGTTAGCTCCCCTTCAAACCCAAGAGGGTATTTGGGATGGAGGGCTGGGACGCAGAGGATTCTTATTCACTATTGGGACACAGTGGACAAATTGACATAAGTTATAGTAAGGTAGATTTTGGTTGAGAATCAGGGTCGTGAATCTCTTTATCACAATAAGAGTTGGCCAACAGTGGGACAGTTTGTCCTGTGACCTAATGAGTTTTCCACTGCAGGGAAGGTTCAATGGCAGCTGCAGGTCCACCTTTCTGAAAAGCTGAAGGGAGAGCCCTTCCCTGGGCAGGCTTAAATGGCCACAGTTCAACTCTGGGTGAGAGAAGAGGAAGCCACTCAGTTCTTTTCTTCCCCGTTTCAATTGCTGTTCCTATTTCATATCACCCTTCCCTCTCTTTTCTGTCCCATTTTATCTTCTGCATTCTTAATAGCTCTTGCTTTGTCAGAGATGTTTAGAACACTCGGTGTCCA
Organism: Lemur catta; assembly: GCF_020740605.2. Taxonomy (NCBI): domain Eukaryota; kingdom Metazoa; phylum Chordata; class Mammalia; order Primates; family Lemuridae; genus Lemur; species Lemur catta. Next base: position 26,982,246 of record NC_059128.1, read on the forward strand.
CCTGCTGAACTTGAGCTATGTGTATAACAAGCTATTTGTCTGGCGTCTGCCGACCACATAGGCATTGAGCCCGTCATGCTGTATTTATCCATGGAGCCAGTTCTCCTAGCAAGTGTGTGAGTTTCTGTGTGTGTGTATGTGTATGTGTGTGTGGGTTCATCATGCTTTTGCTTGCACGTGAGCATGAGTGTTGTAACTGGAGTCGTAGCTCAAAGTAACAGAAAAGCAGTTTGCTCAGTGGGAATGTCAATGGAGGGGTGGTGGTGGCCTTGGTTACCAGGGAGGCCTGGCTTCCCCTCTCCAGCCTCCTGCTTCCTTCCTTCATCCCCACCCCTAGCCCCATGCTTACTCCTCAAGGTTAATTTCCCTGACAGCAGCTGTGACTCCATCCTCCTCTCCCCCTTCCTCCACCACCACACACACAGGCTTTGAGTTATGTGCCTCCTGTTCTAATGAGATAAACAACACAAGTCTCACGAGGCCCGGCTCTTCCCTGTGTAAGTGGAACTCCAGGGCCGAATGTGTTGTTCCTGGGAAGGAACCCTGGTGCCTGTCGGCCTAGCGAGGAGGGCAAGGAAGGGGGCAAGGAGCCCCTAGAGAGTTCTTGGGGCCATTTGCTTGTTGAGACAAGGTGGATTCAAAGCAGACATTAACAAGAAGCCTGTCTTCCCTCCTTGTGGCTAAAGGACCAAGCAGGAGCAAGGTGGGCAGGGTAGGGGGGGCCTTGTCACACTATGTACCACGTGGGCATCGAGTCCAAGACTTGTCTAGGTCAGCTAACTCATGATGATTAACAACTGTCATTTGTCATCTTCATGGTTATAGAGAGCTTCCTTTTGAATGTAAGCTAATCCCCATGACAATCCCTATAAGGTAGCTATTATTAACTCCTATCTTACAGGTAAGAAGACAAGCTCAGAAAGGCGTTAGGATATTTCCCAGGATGCATAGGATGTATGTGCTCTTCCTCTGCACTGTGGAGCTTCCCCAATCCACCAGAGAAAGAATGAAACAAACAGTCCCCTCTTCTGGACATTCAAACTGCTTACTAAAATTGACTCTCCCAGAAAAGTGGGCCTGCAGCTACAAGGGGAGTGGCCTGAGGCTGTCTTCAGGCCTCTGATCAACAAGCACAGTGACTACTGTCTCAGGGAGGATGTAGGAACTGGACAAGTGTTGACCGTTTTGAACTCTTGCTGCTTGGATCTTTTGAGAGCGCTGGTCTGGACTGACGCCTTTTTTACTGACCTGCTTTTGATGAGGTTGGAAATACCATGAAGCAGCCTATATGGCAAGAAGGGAAGCTAAGGCCCAGAGATTGCCATGCTGGGGTGGGTGGGGTGGGCTCTGGGCTTGGTTCTGAGCCCGCTTCTAGAGTCTCTATTGGATGGTTTGGGTCTAGGTGAATGAATCGTCTGGAGCCAGGAACAGCAGGGCTGATGGTCATTCAATTCTTACATTTCTGAGTCTGGCTCTGCTCTGGTTTCTAAGAATCAGAGGGAGAGGGATCAGAACCTCCAACTTGTTCACAGTCTTGGAACCTGTGGGAGCAGCAGCGTGGTTAAAGTGATGGCTAGCACTTAAAGAGACCTGAACATTTTTGTTCCTTTAATGCTGGGATAGTTGACTCTGCTTCGGACCCAACCTTATACAAGGGTAGAATGACTGTTGAAAATGAACGAATGGATATATGGCAATGAAACTTCTGTAGATTTTCTCTGTAAAGGCAAAAAAATGAAGTCAGTTTCCCCTCTTAACTTCTAAGGGCCCTAAAATAGAAGACAGCAGATGAGAATTGAGTCCTGATGTCTTCTGAACCCTGTGGTCCTAGGTGTGTACAGTGATACTCTCACGTGAGGCTGTCTGCATCTAACAGCTGTAATGTGCCACATGTACCTACCGCAGACAGTTCCTACTTTACAGTGAAGCTGGAACATATTCATTCAACAGATATTTAGTTTGGTTTTTCTTTGTGTCAGTCATAGCTGTGGTTCTGGGGATTCTGATTAGAACAAGACAGAAAAGTCTTTTCACAGTAGCAGGGGTTGGTTGGCTTGCTGGTTTATGATGGGGATGTCAGTCTTTGTAGACTGCAAATCACCGAGTCTTAAGCACCTTCTTCTTCTTCTCTCAGTCTCCACCCCTGCCCTTTTCTCTGGGACTAGACTGAGGTCTAGTGCGGAGAGTCCATTTTCCTCCAAAGCCTTTGACTGTCATATTATGTGCCACAGGAGCCACAGAAGTGTTGTCTGATGAGGAAGAAGGCTCCCCATGGGGTGCCTGGCATGACAACAGTGCTGGTGGTGTCAAAGGCCACATACAGATGGAGACTCTTGTTGGGAGACAGTGTAATAAGTAAGCCCAGCCACTGGACTTCTGCCTGTTTCTTTTTGCAAGACCCAGGCAGGTAGACAGGGATCTACAGGCATCCTGGCTCTGTAGACCGTGGAGCCTGCCCACCTGTGTGACCTCTCCTGGAGGTCACCCAGGGGTTTCTTTAGCTGCAGTGAGCTGCCAGTAGCTAACGGTGGATGGGAGAAGCCAGTAAGTATTTTAGATCTGGCTTTTTTGGTCTGTTTCCTTGAAATGCTTCTTACTCCCGGCTGTCCATAGGGTAGGCCAGCTGACTTCTGATGCTCCACCTTGAAGGAACCTGCCTAACCTGGATCTGGACAGAGGGGCAGGAGATGGGCACCCACTGCCTTGGGAACACTTTGGTGCGGTTGACTCTGGGAAGGTTCCTCTTGCAGTCTAAATGTCCAGCTGATGTTCTCCCAGGCCAGGGGAGCAGAACTGGCTTTGGTAAAGATGATGGCTCCTGTTGGCATGGGCTTGCTGAACAGCTTGGTGGGGCAGACAGAGCAAGGGCCCTGGGGTCAGATGACTGAGATCAGCTTTGGCTGTACCATCAACCAGCTGTGTGACCTCGACAAGTCACTTCACCTCTCTGGGATTGAGTGTCCTCTCATTGTGAATGACAAGGTTAGTCAGGGTAGTTTCCAAGGCCCCTTCCAGCCTGGAGCCTTTAATCTTTACATTGTCTTTGTTCACAGGCCTTGCCCCAGGCCAGCTGTATACATACCCTGCCCGTTGCTGGCGCAAGAAGAGACGATTGCACCCACCTGAGGATCCAAAGCTACGGCTACTGGAAATAAAACCTGGTCAGTGCCCTCTGGATCTTGGCTGGGCCCATGATGGGGGAGGCGGGGAGGGCTGGGCTGGGCCCAGGACAAAGCTGGCTTGCTCCTTTATAGAGCTAAGTTTTCCGGGAGAGGAAACATGTCCACATGGAGCTCAAAGGTGTGCTCTGTGCCTGCTTTTGTGTATAGACATGTCCACCAGGGTTTTTCTCCCCTCGGGGTGTCTCGTGCCTTCCCTTTCCTTTTGTCTTCTCTCTTGCCACTCTAGGGGAATAAAGCCAGTAGCAGCAGGGTGGGATGTTCTAGAATGACTTCCTTTCCCAACAGAACTGAAGGAAGTGCAGCTCTTTGGGTCATGTGATACCTTCCTTGTGGCCTCAAGTAAAGAAACTTTGTCCTGGGTTGTGTGTTTCTGAGGAGAAGAGAATATACCACAGACCCTCCCGTTCTTTACCCTGTGTGAACCTCTGGGGCATCTTGCATGGAAACTGTCAATTAGCTAGAAATTGCACTCACCTCCAATGCAGAGATGAAAGAATTTGAATTCATAATTTACCTCTGAGTGATGCAGATTGCTTTGTGGCCACACAGAAGGAATTGGTGGGTTTATCTTTACACTGATCTGTTATTACACTTTGGACTACATGGCTGTCTTACACTATCTACATCTGGCTTGCAGCAAGGCTGAGTGATTGCCCTGGGTCCTTAGCTTTAAGGGCACCTCTGTTTTGGGGGGTGCCAGAGCTGGGATGTGACTCAGCGTGGTGGGAACAGTGCTGCTCAGTGGTGCAAATACACAGTTGACATGCTCCCTTCCACTGTCACCAAAGCATTGCAGACCAGTGGAGGCTGGCTGCCTGGCAATGTTACGTCACTCTTTCCTTTCCACGCCGACCCCTTAGGCCATGTTGGCTCTGCAAAATCTCTACCTACAGTTGTTTGGAATGTTTTCACTCACAGTTCCATGGTTAAGACTGTTTTAATTGTTTGCTTTAACTCAGATTCACTTGTGTAGTTTTATTAGGGGTGAGTGGGGACTAGATTCTCCAGTGTGTTCCATCCCACCCTAGTTCTCCAGTGTCCTTACACAATGTACAGATCCTCGCAAATACTCCAGGGTGATGACTGAGGTTGTCTCAGTGCCACCACGATGCAGCCTGTAGGAGATCCAAGTCTCCTGGAGCAGCACGATCCAATAGAAATATAATGCAAGCCTTCAGTAGCTTTACATTTTCTAGTAGTTACATTAAAAAAGGAAAGACAAAACAGGGGAAATGAATTTGAATAACGCGTTCTGTTTAACCTCACATTTAAAAAGTATTATTTCAGCATGTCATCAATGTAAAAATTAGGAGTAAGATCTTTTATGTTCTTTTTTTTGTTTGTTTCTGAATTCCAGTGTGTATGTTGCATTCCCCACGTCTCATTTTGGACTAGCCACATTTCAAGTGCTCCATAGCCACATGTGGCTGGTGGTGCCCACATTGGTCAGTGTGGTTCTAGAACTATACTCAAAGTGTGCAGCATCACCTGGGGCTTGTTAGAGACGCAGGATCTTGGGCCTTGCTCCAGACCTGCTGATTCAGAACCTGTATTTTATCACGATCTCCTGGAGTACAACCCCAGAACGCACACTGAGGTGTGAGAAACACTGGTCTCAAAGGCTGATGGTAGCTGGACTGCAAGACCCATTGGCATGACTGTGAGGATCTAACAAGCTACATGTGATTTTCTAATTGATATTTTTATATATTTATCTATTTTATCTTGAGTATATAATATAGTTACATGTTTTGACATTCAAAAGATAAAAAGGATATGTTATATAATGAAAAAGAAAGCCCAGTCTCCCAAAAGGTAATCAATGGTACCAGTTTTTTGAGATTCCTTCCAAAGATAGTCTACGCAGGCACCAGGAGTTACATTTGTGTGATTTTTCCCCTCCTTTTTTTACACAGCACAACCACTTTGGATTTTGCCTTTTCCACTTAAAAATGTGTTTTAGATATTGACCATAAAGAGTTTCCTCACTTCTTCATTATAATTACATAATATTCCATTGTATGAATGGTACCACAATTTGTTTAACCGGACTATTCCCAATTTTTGTCTCTAATTTTTCCAGTTTAACCAGTGATGCAATCAATATTTTGCATGTATATGAGGATATCTCATATGTAATTTGTTGATTTTTAATTTTTTAAATAAATACTTGCCACTAATTTTAAATTATTAGTCTTTATTCTTAACATTTACATAAAAAGTCTTTATTAAGAACATTTTATATCAGACTAATTGGGTCTTCTTTCATAGAATCAAAGATGATTAGCACTGTAAAATGCCTTAGATATCATTAGCTTTAATTTTTTAGTTTATTGAGGTCCAGACAGGTTAAGAAACTTGTTCAAAGTTACACAGCAGCAATTGTTGTGGATCTAGCAGAGACGCCAGGTTGCTTGATTTCCTGGTTCAATGCTTTTTCTCCTTCTTTGTGCTGCTGATAGGTATATTAACTTAAAGAAACTTAAACAAGGCCTTTTCTCCTAAAAACTTTATTTTATGATTATAAAACTAATACATATTAATTATTAAACAAGGAGATAGTTGGAATTCCTTCAGTCATAAATCTTAGAAGCTCAAATCAATCTAGCCTAAGCAGAAAAAGGGAAGTTGATTGATGTAACAGTAAATCCCAGGGTTTTTCTGGCTTCAGGCATAGCTGCATCCAGGTGCTCAAACATTGTAGTGAGGGCTATATGTTTCTCTCTACCTCTAACACTGCACTTTCTTCCCACCGTGGGGCAGACAAGATGGCTGCTGGCACTTCCAGACTCAAACGTGTGCCACACTCTTCAGCAGCTGTGGCAGAGAAGTCCCAGGAAGGACTGATTAATTGGCTGGGTTTATATCTTTCCCACAAATCGCTGCCACTCAGGGGATGGGACACTCGACTGAATAATAATTATTATCAGAACCAGTGTCTGAGCAGCGCATTGTAGTTTACAAAGCCCTTTACAAAGCACTTTCTTTCATATCACTTACTTGGTCCCTATCATTAGCCCTGGGAGGTAGAGAGAGGAGGGTGAAAGTGTTATAAGCCCATTTTATGGGGGAGGTAAAGCAGGCTGTGGGCAGAGCCAAGAAGTCTGCTGTACTGCTTGTGTATTGAAGAACCAACTATCCACTGTTGGTGGGACTAAGGCAAAAAATTATGTCATGAGTGTTTGATCCTCTGTCTGCAAACATTTCCTTTGGGCACGCTGGCCTCCCAGTGTTTACACGTTGCCTATGGCTGAACATGCAGCAGCTGCCTTCACAGCTGGCTTTGGACCTGCCAGGGGAGGGAAAAGGAACCCGAGGGCTGGGGGTTTGCTGTAGCCAAGTCCCCACCAGCACATAGTGTCTGTATCTGTGATCATTCCAAAGGTCGCCTCAGCTTCTGCCCCAAGCGTGAGGCAGAGTGTCTGTACCAGGTTCCAGGAAAAGGCCCAGCCCCAGAGATGGTCAGGGTCCTGGGGAGGGACCCTCTCTGGAGAGACAAGCTCCATCCTTTGTGAGGATGAGCCCTCTGAGGTGCAGCCATATCCCAAGGTGGGAAAAATTGGGCCCCCCCACGGCAGGTTCACTCCTCCACGCCAGCACGCAGGTGCTGAGATATAATATAAACAGCCAGGGCTGGAATAAATAGCCTTTCACATGACAGAGCTCCTTCTCAGATGCACTTGTTCCTCTCTTTGGGTAAGCAGACCTACTGCTAAGCCTACTAAAAGCACAAACAAAAACAAAACCCCAAAAGCCTTTGGCCAAATGTTTGTCATTTCCCGATCCTGTTCTGAGTCTGTACCACCGGGGCCAGGCCTGGCTCTCAGAATGTACCATCACGCCAGCCTGCAGCTGCAGGTGGTGAGCGACGACGCCCGGGGAGCGCCCGGGAGTCCGTGATAACGAGGTTCAGCCTGGCGCCTCGGAGCAGTCAGGGCCCATCTAGAGAATGCAAAACAGCACAACTAAAGAAACCGCTCTCTTCTAGCAGGGATACAAGTTTGCATTTGAATTTTTGTACAAGCCAAAATTTCAGAAAAGCACCTTCATCCAGGGCCTCAGCTAGCCCATGTGGTGCATTTGTGCAGAAGTAGAAGGGCAGCACCCGCTCTGGGGGAACATTCACAAAATCATGCCCCTTCTGTGGGTTACTAGAGCAAAAGCTGGGTCTCAGCCCCTCCTCTGTGCCCTTGGCAAGTGTCCCTGTGCAGGCACAACCTGTCCACCTTCCAGAGGCTCTGCCCCCGTCATTTATAAATTGCACAGGGACATTTGGGGGGGAGTATGTCCTCCCTAGTGACTTATTTTTTAATGACTATCTCTTATTTTTATTCCATTTGACTTGCATTCAAGGAGAGCTTGGTTTTTTGGTTGATTTTTAGTGTGACTCAGAGTAGAGTCACTGGCCAGAGTCCCTGGAGAACTTGCTGCAGATTCCTAGTAGGTGGGGGCAGTCGGCTGGGTAGACTGAGGCTTCCCAGGGACAGAGGAGCGGGGAGAGGAAACAGATGGAGATGGAGGGAGAGGCTAGGGATGTGTTTGTTCTCTTTTACACTTCGCAGTGGAATTGGTTGTAACCTTTTTGAAGGACAATGAAAAGTACCTACTAGTATTTAAAACTCACATACCTTTGACCTAGAAATTCTATTGCTAGGAACTTAGCCTGTGTGTGTGTGTGTGTGTGTGTGTGTGTGTGTGTGTGTGTGTGTATACACACACAGACACAGACACATACTCATTCACTACCAGAAGGTCCACGTATAGAGGACTAGTTAAATATATATTATAGTACATTCATAGAAGGGAATACTATTCTTTTAAAAGAGTGAGTAGAAAAAAATGGAAAGATGTCCATTTGCTAAGTGGAAAAAACCCAGCAAATCACACAAGATTATATATAATCCTCTTTGGGCAGAACTTGCTGAAAATCAGTAATCAATCTGTCCATCCTGTGCTGAATCTCTTTAAATTTATGGAAACTACAAGACTGAGTTTATGTTGAAAGAAAACCAACCCACCCACCTATCCTTTGGCACCCTCTGCCACCCAGCCCCTGAGGATGCCTGTCCTTTCCTCAGTCTGCCTCCCAGCCTCCTGGTGTGGGCCCCCCTGGGTGCCCATTGGCACTCCCCAGGAATCTAGTCATGTCTAGGACTCCCCAAGTCCCCCTAGGTTCTAACATCAGCACACCCTGACATGTCCTCGTCTCCTCGGGGGAGGGGAGAAGAGCCTGCCTGGTCTGAGAGACAGAGACCACTGGCCTCAAGCAGAATTGTCTCTAGGCACGAATCTCCTTCCACGTCACACTCTCCCACGGACAGCGAGGAGATGCCACAAGCAATTTATCATGCCGACACTCAGCTTGTCCCTCCCGTCTTCCTTTGTGTCCCTGCCTGAGTCCAGCAGTGACAGGCAGCTTTCGGCAACAAAGGCTAGAGTGTCACGAGGGTTAGAGTCGCCCCTGGCCCCGGGTCTGCAGAGCTCTGTTAGGAAACCAGGTCAGAGCAGAGGGAGGGGGTGCAGGTTCAGGCATCTTGAGGGCCCTTGGAGAAGGTCTGAGGACAGGGCTGCAGAACCACCCACTTCTGGTTCAGTGCCGCCGAGCATCGGGTTCATCTGGGATGAGGAGATGTCCCAGGGTGGGGAGTGGGGAGGTGGGTCTCGGCTGCCATTGAGTCATTTGTCCCTGGGTGAAATTACTCCCAGTGGAGTGATGCCCCAGGCCTGCTGTCCTCATCCCATCTCCCGCACTGTAAATGTGCTGTGTCTCCTGTGTTTCTTTCCTACTTGCTGAAAATAAAAATCTTTCTTCGTGAGGGTGGGAAGGGGCTGAGAACTAGGAAGAGCCCTTTGGAATTTGAAAGCTTTCTCAGTGTCCCTGGACCTATGTGTTTCTCACGCCAAACATCACTCCTCCAATCGGTCTTGAATAAACATCTCGCCACCTCCTGCTTGCCTGGGTGTCTGAAGGACAACACACACAGCATTATTTCTCTCCGCTGACTGACAATCGAGTTCAGTGTTCTCTGCAGCTTGCACTTGGCCACAGAGGCAAACGCAAGGTGTTTCACGACACAGACATCACAATTCCTACAGCATGAAGGCTTGGGCAGGGGCCTGGGGCCAGTGAGGGGCCTCCCCTGGACCGTCTCCCCAAGAATAGAGCTCTGTCCTCACCAAGGGGGAGCCGAGCCGGCAGGAGAAAAAGGTAGATAGTAAATACCCCCCAGAAGGCCCTGAAGCAGGGCAGGTGCTGGGCAAAAGCCAGCTGGTTAAAAAAGAGGCCTTTAACTTCACTTTTTGTTTTCAAAGGAAGAAAAGACAAAGGCTGGCAACAAACTTTTCCTTGTGTCCCTTTGGATTAAATGCTTAGATCAATTCAGCCTTTTAACCCTAAACTTTTGGTCCCCATGGTCTAGGGCAGACATTATCTTTGTTTTAGAGGTTGGGAAACTGCAGCATAGAATTAGGAAGCTAATTTCCAGGGGGCAGCATGGTGAACCAAGCAGAGAGCCCCAGGGAACCTATTGGAACGGGCGCCATGTTGCCTCGCAGCCCACACACGCTTCCATCCTGGCACTCTCAGGGCTTTTACGGCAGGTGGTCCTCTGGTGCGCGAGTGTACCTGAGGCCCAGTCGATCTCTTCCGCTCTGGGACACTCGGGGAACAGCACGGCTCTTTGCCACTTTTGCCAAATTCCAAGAGTGATGCGAGGGAATGTAGCCAGGAATAGGGTTCTGGTTCTTTCTCTTGGTTTGTTCCTGTTTTTGGCGGCCCTTCAATGACGGGGGATGAATGACCAAGGATGATCACCCCTCATCACACGCTGTTGGGGAAAACTCGACCAGGAGGGCACTGAAGGAGGCGGTTGCTTAGGTTGCTGTCCCAAAGCAGGGTGGCCATAAGCTGGCCAGCGAGCAAGGCATGGGGACCCTCAGAGGGGTGTCCTCCAAGGGGGTGGTCCAGGCAGAGGGGCCTGAATGCTGCCTGCTTGGGCAGGGGCGGAGAGGCCTGTTGGCCCGCCTAGGGTGCCGTCCCTGCCACACTGAACTGCCAGAACTCTACAGATGGGAGCAGGCTGCGGCCAACTTCCCCAGCTTTTGAAAATCCTGCATCTTAATTAGTTCCCTACTGCTTTTATACATGGCCCACATTTTAATAGTCCCCAGGCTTCTTCCACCATTTGCTCTCTGATGTTCGGTGTGATTTCTCTTCTCCTCGAGACAGTGCCCCTGGCTCCTCCGACACCCTCCCAGTCCGGGAACAACTTAGGGAACGCTGATGTGCCAAGCATGTAGCCTGAGATTGATGAGCCTGTCAGCTGGCTCCCTCTGTCCCCGGCCCTCCCCCTCTGCTGAGTGTCCCTCGGATGCATGAGCCAGGCGGGGTGAGCTGGATGGGGGGAGGTGAGGGAAGGGACCCTTGGAGCCCCGAGCCAGGTGTGAGCCAACGGGCAACGTGACCTTCTCCCGGCCTGCAGAGGAGTCTGGCTGTGTCCTTCCGAGGGGGGGAAGGACGCTCCGGCTCCCACCCCCATCTGTCAGTGCTTATCTGTCTCTGTGCGGGGGGGTCGCCTGAGCTTGGTACAGCTGGGAGAATGGATGCCTTCAAGTGCATCGGGGGGAAATGACCAGCCATTTATCTCTTTCCTGCAGTGTCAGAGCCTGCAGCCATCCATCTGGAGGCCTGCAACGGCAGCTTCTTCAGCTCTTGTTGGCGTCGTGAGTAGGGCAGCTGGAGTGAGGTGGGCAGGCCACTCCAGCCCCCACTCATGCTGCGACTGCCTATGTGCTGGAAGTGACCCATTCCTCTGCCTTCCTGGCAGTCTCAGGAATGGAGGTGGGCTGGGGGACTGAGTCAGGGTGTCCGTGGCACTGTGTGTGTTCTGCAGGGCCCTGGGAGCTTGGGCTGGCAGAGGAAGTGGGCCACAGATGGGGTGGCCAGGCCAGCGCATGGCCGCTGCTGAGTGTCCATGACTGTGCTTTGCAGTGGGACCCGGCAGAGCCACATGTGGGGCTTGGGTTGTAAGTCGGAAAGATCACCCAGTCACGCCATTGCGCGTATACCTGTGTCTCTCCCCACTGGAAGGCAAGCTCTTTGAGGGTGAGAGTTTCTTCATCTGTGCCCCTAGCACACAGCCTGAGTCTTGGCACCTAGTAGAGCATTGACAGTAAAGGTTTATTAAAGGGATGACAAAAGAGATGTGTCTGGTGTTTGATATCAAGCTTGGAGAACGTGACTTAGCTCTCATCATTTCTGTTTCATAGATGAGGGAGACTGAGCCAGAGAGCAGAGGCCTTGGGCAGGTGAGCTGGGCTTGCCATCGGTTCCCAGCCTGGCCTGTGGGTCTCATCAGAGTTTTGCCATCTTGCCTTTCTTTGGTGTGGGGTCGTAGGGGCCTTCCCTATGCCAAGTAGCTGTGCTCTGCAAGAGAAGAGGCATCAAGCAGGCAAGGCTGAGGTTCAAGTCCAGATCCCTCTACCCACTGGCTTTGTGATTTGGGGCAGTTACCTAGCCACTCCTGCCTCGATTCTCCATCTGTGAAATGCAGACCGTGGTAGTTTCACGGGGTTATTCTGAGAGTAGTGTGGGGTGGGGAGGGAGGGCCTGGTAAGTAAGAAGCACCGTGATGCTACCTCCACACTGCCCTGCTGGTGGGTTCCCGCAATGCTCTGTCTGTCCCTAGCACCAGTGATGAGCTCGCTGCAGACAGCTCACTGCCCAGCTGAAAAAGTGTGTACCATCTGGCCCAGAATGGGAACTCAGTCCTCCTCAGGGTCTTTTAAAAGGCCCCAGTCTAGTATCTTATACACTGAGGAGTGGAGATCAAGTGCCTGGCTGTGGGGCCCACCTATACCAGAAGCACTGCCTGCACGACCTCACCTCTGTATCCCAGAACTCAGCCCTCTGGCGCCCACCTCCCAGGGCACAGAGAGGAACCTGGACAGCTTCCTCTGTGCGTTTATTACACCTGTTAGCCCCTGGAATGCTAAGCCACACCCATCTGCCTGGATCTTGTTTTCTGTCCTTGGCCTTGGCTGGTCCACTTTCTTCATGGAGAACCATTCCTCCGTGGACTCACCCTGGTATGGCTCCACACCTTTGCCCTTTAGCATTGGACACCTGGCCTCTCCTGGTTCATTGTGGTAGGAACCCCTGTGCAGGGGCCGGGTGACTGCTCTCCAGTGTGTACTGACCCCTGGATGCATCTGACACCTGATGCCACAAGGACAGAGCTCTATCCTTACCATGCACAGCCCCCTCCCAAGCACCAGGCTCGTTGGTAGGGCTCCATACATACTGCAGTAACTCCTAACTGGTCACCGCGCTTCTGCCCTCACCCTCTTCAGTTAATTTCAGAGTGATTCTATTAATATATAGGCATCATCTTGTCATGCTTTGCTCAGAACCTCCAATGGCTTGCCATTGCACTCAGCGTGGAAGCCAACATTCTTGCAGGCGCCTGCATAGCCCTTCAAGGCCCCTGTAGCTCCCGGAGCTGGTCTCCTACCATTCCCCCGGCTCACCCTGCTTCAGGCAGACAGCCAGCTTCAGGGTCTTTGCACTGGATGTCAGCGCGGCCCCCTCCCTCTCCTCCTTCGGGCTTGTGCTTTCCTGGCCGCATTTAAAAGTGTAACCACCCTCTCGTCACCTCAATGTGCCAGCTTCTCCTCCTCTGCTCTGGTTTTTGCTCCAAAGCTGATTGCCATCTGTCATACCAGAGGTTTCACTTGTTTACTTTATGTGTTGTTTCTCCCCTAGTAGAACATAAATTCCATGAGGGCAGGGAGTTTTGTCTTTTTTGTTCATGGCTGTGTACCCGGCACCTTGAACAGAGTCTGGTACATAGTATGTGCTCAATAATTACTTGTCAAATGAAGGAATAAAGCAGGGCATCTTCCACTGCAGTTCTGGCATGATTTCCCCCCAAAGCTGCAGGAGCAGTGCCCACCCTGGACTGGAAGTGGGGCAGCATCTTAGCTCCCTGCTGAGTCTCCTCAGGTTCTTCTGTCCTCTCCACTGCCTGATATTCTGCCCCTTTGCGTCCATCCTCCCTGGGCCATGCCCGTGCTGGGGAAAGCCGTGCCTCACCACATGGTGGTCTGAGAGTATCAGAAGGTGGGGGGTTTTTGCTGACAAGCACAAGGAGAGGGAAACCTTAGGAGGTGAAAAGAAGGGTGCTCACACTTATTGAGCACCTGCTCGTGCTGTACACTTTGTATCCATTACTTTGTGTGGCCTTGTAAGAACAGCAGGAAGTGGGTTTTATTCTCCCAGTTTTACTGATAAGGAGATCAAGGCCAAGTGTGTGGTTTAGGGTAGTAGAGCTGAGATTTCACCCCAGAGCAGCTTCTTGCACTTTCCAGTTGCCTGTGTTCCCTTGAACTGTGTATTTTTATTTATTATTTTATTTTCCCTCCAGCTTTATTAAGGTATAATTGACAAATAAAAATTATATACATTTATGGTGTACAATGAGATTTTTAAAATATATGTTTACATTGTGAGATGATTAAATGAAACTAACATACCTATCACCTCATATATTTGTCATTTTTTTTTTTTTGTGAGGAGAACATTTAAGATCTCCTCTCTTAGCATTTTTTAAGTATACAATACATTACTAATAGCTGGAGTCAACATGCTGCACAGTAGACCTCCAGAACTTCATCCTATCTCACGGAAACTTTGTATCATTTGGCTGACATCTCCCCATCACCCACTCACGCTTGGAAATGTTTCACCCACTCCATCCATTCCCACTGTCCTTCCCCCACCCTCCCGTCCTGCTAAGCAGCATTTACTTGGTCTGCTGGCCGGCCCAGTGGTGAGGTTCCTTTGGCAGGGTGGGTGTTTTTGTGTCTTGAGTTGGCGATGCTTATCTGGTCCTGACATCTGGATGCTGGAACGCACCCTTGCGTGTCTACATAGGGGTGAGAGGGTAGGCACAGCGGAGGCCAGATGGGGGAGAGATCAGTCCTCCTGTCGTGTGGATGTCTGGGATTCTAAAATAGGCAGTAACAAGGGCCTATAGGATGCAGCCTGGGTGATGGGTCCTCCATGTGAACCTCATCTATTTTGAGCTTTATGAGTCACAAAACAGGGAGTCAAATGCAGCCAAGAAAGTGGCACCCCTAGGAAACAAGCAGATGTATTCCTGGGCCTGCCACCATTGTAGAAAATGAGGTTTCTGGTCTTCCCAGTCTCTCCTCTGTGAGGTGAGAGATTACAATGCCCCCCTCCTTTTTCCCCCCTCATGAGCCTGAGAGTCTGATGGGGATAAATGAAATAATGATTCTTAAGCTCCTTGCTCGTTGGTGTAAATTGATGTATAAATCCAAGGAAATATGATGAGCTTAACACCTCAAAATAATAAGCACCCAGAAGAGAAAACTGCACGTTTATATTTTTAAAGAAAGACTAGAGGCAGCTAAAAAAAAATTGAGCACTCACGATCTAGCAGGAGCATTCTTTGCCATTGTCTGTGGGATTTCTCCCTCCTGTTTGCACTATAACTCTATCTCCAGGCCCCTGCGTCAGAGGGAGCCCGTGATGGATGGACGGATGGATGCGCCTTGTCGGGGTGTTTCACCACAATTTCCCTTGGGGCAGTCTGTCTGTTGGCAGAGCGCAGCCTCCCGAAAGATGGTATCTCTTACAAACTTGACAGCTAACAGACAGCTCCTCTCTTTGTATATTTCCCCAAAGAAGAACTGTCTTAATCTGTTTTCTATATGGCATATTTTATTATAATCCATATATGACTTGCAGGTTCCCAATCCTCCATCCTGAGCCAAGTAACGAAGGAAAAAGAGTCAGAGGCTCTGTGAGCCTGTGACATCCAAGGCGTTTGCATTTTTAAATGACCTGGGATTTAATTACTCACTGTGCTCCCATGTTGCACTTTCAGACTCATCTCGCCTGCATCCTATTAATGAGCTTGGTGGCTCCAACAACCCAGTGGAAGCTTTTCTTTCAGTGCGTTGGGTGGCAGGCTTGGTGCACCTGTGTCAAAAGCTTGTGGCTTTCATCTGTACCCGAGAGGATGGCTGCCCTGTCTGTAGTACTGGAGAGAAGAAGCCATTGCTCTTAACTGACTTTTTTTTGCTTTGCTTTTATTTGTGTGTGTGTGTGGTTTTTTTTTTTTTTTTTTTTTAAGACTTTCTATGCTTCAATCCTTGTTTGTCTAAGAGGTTTTTTTCTTATTTGGAAACCGATTTGCTTCGGTTTGCACAGAAGCTGTCTCTGGTGTGATGGATCGTGCTGGAAGTCACCCAAGGAGTATCTCTGTTCCCAATTAGAAGTGGAGGCAGAGCTGCTTACAGAGGCCCAGGGAGGTGGCTGGCTTGGGTGACAGCTGCTGCCGCTCTGGAGAGAGTAACGATCCATGAGTTTATATCCATGTGTATAAAATCAGGCTAATTTAAAGATGAATTATGTGTGTGTTTTGGACCATTTTCTTTTAATGTTAAATGTTTGATGGCTCCTGTCAGGTTATGTGGTCCCCAAATTTGTGTGTGAGCTTCAAAAGGAGTATACTTTTAAAGAATTATTAAATCCTCTATCCAGATGAGCCATATTAGAATAAAATTAAATCAGTGAAATCCCTAAGGGATCAACAGGAGCATGTCTAGGACGTACCTTGTGCACGAGCTTGGACCTGTTACCCTTTTCCCCCCTTCACTCTGGGGCCTCCTGTGGTCAGGAGCCAGAGAATGCACCCTCTGCTGGTCTGTAGGGAGGGGTGGTTACCCTTTCCCTCTGACCTTACAAGGCCCACCCATAGTGCTTTGCAAGTAGGGTTTGCCAGTGGTTAGCTAGAATGCTGCTCTTGGAATGGTGCTCTGCTGGGAATTAAGTTGGCAACATTAAAAACCATATTTAAATTCTTTCCATTCTTTTGGAAGCAAAAATCACGGTAAATGTTACTTTTAATGCCGTAAACCTGAGCTGTCGAATACAATAGCCACTAGCTGCACGTGGCTGTGGAGCACTTGAAATGTGGCTGGTCTGAGCTGAGATGTGCTGTAAGTGGAAAATACACACCGGACTTTGAAGACTTAATACGCATAAAAGAATGTCAAAGTTTGCATCAGTATTGTTTATATTGATTTTACGTTGTAATGGCACTGTTTTGGAAATATTGGGTGAGATAAAATACATTGATATTAGCTGCACCTGCTTCTCTTTACTTTTTAAAATATGACTACCAGAAAGTTTAAAATTATATGAGCAGCTTGCATTATATTTCTGTGGGGCAGTGCAGCCGTACTGTTAAAATCAGAACCATTCAAACTTTGATAACAACATCTAGCATTTGTAGGGTACTTACAGTGTCCTAGGCTCTTTTCATATGTGATCTAATTTTGAATCTAAAGTTTTGAATAGAATAAAACAAATAAAAATTGATTTTACACCATTTCTCACACTAGTTTGTGTGTGTGTGTGTGTGTACTTTCAGAGTTTCTTTATGCAGTGTGATTCTTTATACCTTGTGTGATTCTCACATCAACACTATGAAATAGATACTATGACCATCCCCATTTAACCCATAAAGAAACAAAGACTTAGGTTAAATAAGTAGCACAGGGTTCCTTACTAATAAATGGCAAGGCTAGGGTCTGACTCCAGGGCTGTCTGAGAGCAGAACTGACATGAGCCAATCAAATATTTTGGTAAATAGGGAAGAATGATGGCACTAAATGCCGCCGTGACCCTGGGAATGTCTCTATCACTTTCCTCATTAGGGGATTGGACTCTAGATGCTATTGGAGATTGCTTGGAGCTCTTTGGGTGTAGGAGAGCCCATTTTGATTCTGTTTTCCCTCTTGATTCTTATACTGTGTCTACCTGGTAAAGTTTGGGTAAAGAAGACCAAGGGAGTAGACTGAATTATGGGAAAGCAGGATGGAGGCATATTTAGTAGGGGAGAAAGCAGGAGCAGAAGGAAGAGGAGGAAGTTCAGAATTGATGGAAAGTCCTGAATGGGGTTGACACTGATGTGGAAGTGTGAACACCACATGGGGACAATCGTATAGAGGAGAGCCTAGAGCCATGACACAAACCTGCCCTCGGCCTCAGCCAAGATCTGCCTTTTATCTTGAAATATGAAAACTATGGAGAGAGTCTAGGAAGGCAATGAAATTCACAAAGGTTTGGAAAAAGACTTTCCAAGGAAGGACCACAGAGAGGCGGAGTGGAGTCCATGCGGCCTAATCAGGTGAATGGGCTTGGAGGCCCATTGAGTTCAAGGCTGTTCTTGGCCCCTTACCAGCTGTGTGATATTAAGCAAGTTCTCAGCCTCCCTAAGCTGCACTGCCCTCATCTGTGTAATGGGGTAGCTGTGCTCTTGGCTGTGGTGGGGACTGAGTGATACTTAGCAATAACAGCTGCCTCATTTCGAATGTTTACTGTTTGCCAGGCCCTCTGCTTGAGTACAAATGTACCAAAGCACAGTCGGGTCTCAGCCCGGGCCTGCCAACTACTAATACGATGTGTGGGGGCTCTTGTCATGATCTCAGTGGCATCTTGAAAGATCATTTGGCTGCATTCTCAGCCTGCTGTGTGGCTTTGGTGAAGTTACTTAACTTTTCTGAGTCTCAGGTGACTCACTTGGAAAATAAGGTGATTGAATTAGATGATCTGTAAGGCTTTTTCCGGCTCAGAAATGCTTTGAAATTCTGGACATAGGATTTAGAAGGCTACAGGGAGGTACTAAATATGAACTTCAAATATATATGTATGTGATTATAATAGGTTTGAGAGATGGTGGTCAGCTGTTCTCTTTTGACTGAGGACAGAACACGAGGCAACACACTTTAATTGTTTTAGATTAGGCATTTGGAAGACTTTTCTGACTTGGGAGAAAAGATAATATGTCATCAGAGCAGGCCGTGGAGCTGCACACTCTGAACTCATTAAAGCAGGCAGTTGAATATTTTTCTGACATTCAACTTAAATATAACTTCATCACACAGGCCTTCCCTGCTCCCTTCTCTAATGTGGACTCCCCCACTCCCGCTTTATTCTTTCACATCTGACCATGCTGTTTTCTTCCTTAGCACTTATGACAATTCATAATTCCGTCTTTGTTTTGTATTTAGCATTTAACGTCTGTCTCTTTAGACTGTAAACTGCTTAAAGGCAGGGCTTGTTTTTATTTGATTCACCTCCTGTGTACCAGGTGCCAGCACAGCAATTGTCACTGGCAGGTGCTCAGCAAATGCTTGTTGAATGAACAGGTGGATGGATGCGTTTCCGAGGAGTTTGGTTTAGTGGTAGTGCTCCTTGATGAGAGGTGGATCCTTTGCTCTCCTTTTTTGGTAAGAAAAATCTCAAAGACTCTGTCTCTCAAGATACTTTAGATACTGTCTCTCCTTCCCACCTTCCTTTTCTGGGGCTGGTTACCCATGGGTGTGCATGTCTTCAGTTTTAGTGGAATGCCTGAGTGCCCCTTCCTCGTGGATTGGTTAGCCTGCGTCTGTTTCTGCCGGAAGGAATGGAAAGTGTAGGTAGAGTTCTGTTGGGGTCAGGATAGAGCCCAGTGGAGCAGGGATTGCTGGTGCTGCTTGTTTCCATTTGCCCTTCCAGATCTGCTCTTTGTCTTTCTCCGTGCTTCTCTGTGTCCCAGAAGCTGACCCTGGTGGGTTGCAGCTCCCTTGCCCTTTGGATTCCAGTTAAGGTTGGTCACTTGGAG
Source organism: Lemur catta (assembly GCF_020740605.2). NCBI lineage: Eukaryota > Metazoa > Chordata > Mammalia > Primates > Lemuridae > Lemur > Lemur catta. The sequence continues at coordinate 27,001,126 of NC_059128.1, forward strand.
AGGACATAGCAGGGAGATAGAGGATGGGAGGAGAGAGCAGTGGGGCTGTTGGTTCCCTTGGTTCCCTGTCCTCTGGGCTCTGATGCTGCAAGCTTGGGCCCCAGGGCTCTTTTATGGGCAGCTTCTTGCAAACACTCTCCTCTCCCTCTTTCCCTCCAGGAATAGCAGTGGTGATGGCTCCCCACCCATCCCTCCCCTGGGGCGTTTCACTTACTTTCCCGCCCCTGCCTCTGTAAATAGTCCTCACACTCAACTGTCAATTCCACCGTAACAGTGGGCCATTTGTTTCCCTGACTCTTTCCAGGGCACCACTACATCATAACTCTTGCACTCTTCTTACCTGATGCAGTGGAAGGGACCATATGTCTGAGTGTGGCAGTGGGGGGAGGTGTGAGGTACAGGATCAGAGGAGAGGCTGGAGAAATATTTTGTAGTAAATCAGAATAGATCACTGTACTTTAGGTTTCTAATTTAAAAAGACGACCCTCTGTCAGGTTAGGTGTTTGGGACACCTTGAGGAGGGGGTCAGCTCCTCTCTCTGGTCTCTCACTGGCAGGGCTGGTCTGGCTGCCACTGCTCGGCTGGCCCAGTGACCTCAGGCCCCAGGTAGCCGACCAGACTCCTGATGTCTTCAGAACACCGCCCTGGTATGTGGGCCCTGCAGCGCCCACTCTGCTGCTCTGGGGCCTGTTAGGCATTTGCCGGGCTCCTTCCCTTCCCTTGGCTCCCGAGGCCTCTGTGTGAGTCGATGAGAACAGCCTCTCTGAGGCTGAAATAGCCTTTCATGGAGCAAAGCAGAGCTGGGCAGCCAGCATGGCTGAGGGGAGGTCACGGCGTTGCCAGACAAGAGCTGGACTGGAGGGAGGGAAGGAGAATGATCGAGGCTGACGTTGGTGTGCTGCTTGAGAGTTTCCAAAACACTCTCATGCAAATGGGTGAATTTCTACCCCACAAAACCACCCGTGAGGTTAGGCGTTGTTATCCCCACTTTGCAGATGCAGAAACGGGCTCCAGGTTCCTTGACGCCTTGCCCAACGGCACGTGGCCGGGGAGGCAGAAGCAAGACAGTGACTCAGGCCGTGTGAGCCACCATCACCCGGCACCTTTCCGCTCTGCCTCAGCTTCCTCTGAGGGTGCAGGCAGGGTCAGAACTTGTCTCTGGGATTAGGAAATGGAGACGGAAAAGCTCCATTCAGCCCCAGCTTTCCCATCCCACCAGGAGGGGAGAGCACAGGCTATCTCGAGTCCCGCCTGGGAGCTCTGGTCCCTGCGTGCCCTCGCTCGAGGACCGTCCCGCCTGCTTCTAGCGGCCTGACCTGCCTTTCTGTCTTTGTTTGTAGAAGTGGAGCTGCCCCTGAAGAAGGATGGCTTCACCTCAGAAAGCACCACGCTGGAGGCCTTGCTCCGCGGTGAGGGGGTGGAGAAGAAGGTGGATGCCAGAGAGGAGGAGAGCATGCAGGAGATACAGGTATTTCTGCACCTGGAGGGGACACCCAGAGCCTCACCGTCACTGTGGGGCTTCCCAAACTCCAGCGCCAGCTCCGCGTCCTCCCAAGGCCAGGGCTGCATCTCAAACTGCCTTGTTTCTGTTGCTGGGAAGCTCGCACATTCTTTTCTGATTTAACACGTCCTCCTGAGGAAGTCATTCTTCCCCTCAAATCTGTTCCTTTCCTTTCATCTCCTTATTTATCCATTCAAAGTGTCTGTTTACTGAGTACCAGGTACTGTACTAGGTCCTGGGGACACATGGCGAACAAAACAGAGTGAGTTCTCACCCCCGGGGAAGGGACGGTCCATTGTGCTGCTGCTGGTGCCACTGAGGCCCTGCTCGGCTGCCCCTCCCTGCACACACCCAGCCCGGCCTGGCTCACAGACCGCGCCCTCCTCTCCTGGCGGCGCCCACTCGTCCCTCAGCCCGTGCAGGCGCCACCCTCCGGGCAGGGACGGATGCTCTGTCCCTGGGCAGCCACCACTTCTCAAGCCCTCAGTGCACAGGTGATAACAGGGTCACCTACCATTCCTTATTTGTTACTTGTCTTGAATCCCTATCATCTAATACAATGCTTGGTGCAGAGTATTACAATAATATTAATTAATACTAACATTAAATAATAGTATTAAGAATTCAATAGAATTAAATTATTAAAATGAAATATTCACATTAAATTTATATTATCTATTAAATTTTTATATTTTATGTTATAGACATTATGTAGTCATTAATTTTATATTCAATTTAACATTTAACAATTAATACATTAATTTATTAACATTATTAATGATAATATTGTAGTACATTTTTGGTTTGCTCTCTAAGTACCACCAGTCTGTGAGTTCCACGAGTCAGGGACTGTGCTGTCGTGTTCACCACCACGTCCGCGGGGCCTTGCACGCTCAGCACGGAGATGGGTCTCAGTGAAGCAGTCGAATGACTGAGTGAACGTGGCCTCCTCCTGTGCCAGTGCTGTGGGAGCGGAATGCTCAAGCCTTTCTGTTTAGTGGCCACAACATAACTGATATTCGTTCCCTCTGCTACTTTCCATGAGCTACAGCCCTGGTGAGTGTCCTTGTTAACTGTCACCTTTCCTCGTCTGGAGGCCTCGGAGCCATCTCTGACTCCTGTCTTTCTCTCACACCCAACATCCGTTCATCAGGAATCTTGTTGACTGTGCCTTCGCCATAAATCCGGTTTTCCCCCCACCCACTGCTGCTGCGCTGGTGCAAGAGGCTCTCATCTCTTGTGTGAACTGCTGCGGTTGCCTTCTCAGTGGTCTCCTTGCTAACACCCGAGAGGGAGCCCCCACACGTGCACAGCCTCCCCCGTTATCAGCATCACCGGAGTGGTACATTTGTTACAATCCGTGGACCTACAGTGACACATCATGTCCACCTGAAGTCTGCAGTTTCCGTTCGGGTTCACTCTTGGTGCTGTACGTTCTGTGGGTTTGGATACATGTGTAACGACACTATCCACTGTCACAGTGTCATACAGAAGAGTTTCAGTGCCCTAAAAATCCTCAGTGCTCTGCCGTTCATCTCTCCTTCCCCTCTAACCTTTGGCCACCACTGATCTTTTTACTGCATTTAAGCTTCCTCTCTGTCTTTTCATGGCTTGATAGCTCATTTTAACGCCCGATAATATTCTGTTGTCTGGATGTACCATAGGAGAGGGAGCTCTTTAAAATTTAAGTCAGTTCCTGTCATTCCTGTGCTCAAAACCCTGCTATGGCTCTGTCATCTCAGAGTGAAAGTCAAGGCCCTCTCATCAGTCTCTGACTTGGCTCCTTCCTCGTTTCCTGGCTGATCTGCTCCGGGTACCCAGACCTCTTTTCTTTTTGCTCTTAGGACACACCAGGCACATCCCAGCTGCCGGGCCTTTGCTCTGGCGTTTCCTCTGTCTGGAACGTCCTTCCCCAGACGTCCACGTGGCTGTCACTCTCGCCTTTTTCAAGTGCTTACTCCCATCCTACAGCCTGTGCCCCACTCGCCCTGCTCTCCTGATTCCCTCACTCTGCTTTTCGTTTCTTCTCCTTGCTCTTCTCACCATCTCATGTACTTTGTAATTTACTTACTTCTTATCTTACTGTTCATTGTCTGTTTTCTTCCAATAGAATGTAAACTCCTCAAGGACAGGAACTTTTGTCTGCTTTGCTCACTGATACATCTCAAGCACCCAAACAGTGCTTGGTGCATACTAGGTGCACAATAAAGATGTGCTAGGTGGAAGCATGGCGAACAGAGTCCAGTGGGTCGTCCCAGTTCTTCCTCTCTCTGCCATGTCCTACTTTGCTAGGCGACCTTTTGTTCTGGAGCTAAAACCCTTTTGTTGCCTACGAAATAAATCCAATATGATGAGCGTGACCTTCCTGGGCCTCCCTTCTCTGCTCCTAACCTAGTTTTCAGGCTTATTTTCCACTACTCCTTCACTCCCTCTGTTCTTCAGCCTTCTTCCCTCTGTACTGTTGTTCATGCTGTGCCCTATATCTGGCATGCCTTTTCTTCCATCTCCACGTGTATGAATTCCACGCATCTTTTAGGCTCAGCCCTAGTGCCACCTTCCCTATCACGCCAGAGGGATCTCTTCCTGCCTCTGGCATTTAAGATACCTACTGCTTTCTTCCGTGTGTGTGTGTGTGTGTGTGTGTGTGTGTGTGTGTGTGTGTGTGTGTATTTGCTATTCATGTATTCCTCCCCGTTTTTGGACTTTCAGATTTTGTAGTCAAGTTCTGTTATCTCTGTGTTACCTGCTAGAGTTTATTTATTTATTTATTTATTTGCTCAGTTTGTGTAATTTAACAGAATCAATGAATAGGACCGACCCTTGATACTCTAGGGACATGTAGCCCTTTCCCTTTAAAGCTGATGGTGGGTTCAGGTTCTTCTCTTGCAGCACTGGGCCAATATATGGGTCATCACTGTCCTTTCATCATCATCACCATCATCCCCAATGTAAACTGAATGCCTGCTGTGTGCAGAGCATGGGGCTACTATCTGCTGTGCTGGAAACCAAAACCAGGACCATGAGTCAAATGAACGTACATGTTTGTATTGCTTTATGCTATTAAAATGCAGATGTAGTAAATGGACTATATTTTTTCATTTGTTCATTCATTCATTCATTTGACCACAGTTTAATGAGGGCCTCCTCTGAGCCAGCACTGTGCTGGGGACGCAGAGACCAAGAGAGACCTGTCCCCTCTACTCATACAGACAGAAAACAATGAAAACAAATAAAGTAATTGCATTTTAGGATACATGCAATGAGAAGAACAAATAGTATGAAGATTATGTAAGAGGAGGGACAGATTCTAGGTGGTGTCCTGAAAGAGACAAGAGATTTAACCTCAGCCCTATAGGATGAGGAGCCAGCAAAGTGAGACTCCCAGGGAAGAGCTTTCTGGGTAGAGGAAGGGTGTGCTCAGTGAAGGCTTGAGATAGGTCAAAGCTCGTCATGTCAGACAGAGAGAGACAGACGGCCTATGTGGCCAGAGTACAGTACCAGGGAGAGAAGAGCCCAGGATGGAGTTGGACAAGTGAGCGGGAACCAGACCACCCAGGTCCCACAGGAAATGGAAGTGGCTTTTGGTTTCGTATGAAATGGAAAAGGAAGCCATTTGGAAGATTTTGATCAGGACAGTGAATTTATATTTCATAAAGATTCCTTTGGCTGCTGCATGGAGAGTGGATTGGATGCAGGGCTAGCAGTGGAAAGGAAGGATATCAGGAGATTTTTGCAGTGTTCAGGCCAGAGATAATGTAGTCTTCAAAAAGGATTTTTTTTTTTTTTAAAAAACACAACCACAAACCACTGTTATCGTCCACATAAAGACTGTTTAAGAGTAACAGGGAGAAAAGTTATTTTAAAATGTGCTTATTTTCCAGATAATGTTCTTAGACAGGGAGTGCAAGTCTGTTAGTAGGGGGGTCAGCTAACACTGTAGTGGGACCCTTCCTGCCCCTCACTCCTAATGCAGGACTCCCCCTCTGCTCTCTGAGCCCTGAAATGAGCTTTACTTGTCAGGAACTCCTGGCTCCTCCTGAGTTATGTAGAGAGGCTTCTGGGGTCAAGGCCGCATCACAGGAAATGCAAACACACTGGGACAGCTGCCATCGCGTGTGAGGCCCAGGGCCTAGGCAGAGGTTCTAGAGTCACAGGAAGCTGTTTTAAGTCTGTTCTCCCTTTACTAGACTGCAAAGCATTTTATTTCTCACTTCTTTTATTTATTTTCTTGTCATTTCAGAGGGTTTTAGAAAATGATGAAAATGTAGAAGAAGGGAATGAAGAAGAAGATTTAGAAGAGGATATTCCCAAGCGGAAGAATAGGACAAGAGGACGGGTAAGTTGGGGACACCATGAGGGAGGGAAGAGGCCAGGGAGGCTGGGGCCAGCAAACGTGATCCCCTTGCACTAGATAAAGATCACAGGCGTGGTCTGTCTTGGAGAACGTTCAGACAGGAAAGCTCCAGGAGAGCTCCGAGCCAGGTCATGACCTGGAAGAGTTTAGAACTGCTAAGAGGCAGAAGAGGAGGCAAAAGGTGCCCTGAGGGGTTGGTGAGGTCCGGGGAAGGGTTGAGGGCTGGGCTCAGGGTGAGCATGCAGGACGAGGAGAATGTGTCTGTTGTGCTCATTAGTCATGAAAGAAGGCTGAACGTTTCCTGCCTTGTCTCTGAGGTTCTTGCTCCAGAACAACAGGGTCAGGACACCTGCTTTTGGGGTGTGGTTCAGTAGGCAGATAGTAGGAGCATGATGGGGAAACATGGGGGCCACATCTAATGGCTCCCTTCTGGGCTTTGCGTGAGCTTGCAGGCCTGTGGTCCTGGAATGTGAGGAAGGGGTCAGAGCCTGGGGGAATCAAGGTGAAAAGGATAGAAATGTGAGAGTGGTTCCAGGGGGGAGGGAGCCCAGCATTCGAGTTGGGTCTCCAGAGTCCTCACATTCAAGCCCAAAGGAGCTTTCTGTGGTCACCATCAGGGTCTGCAAGGGCATGTGACAATAACCAGGTAGAGAGAAACCTCAAGGGGTAAACGGCTGTTCTTCACCTAGAGAATTAACTCTCTTGGGCCTGAGGATGGATAAGAGGTTAGTCCTGGGTGCCCCATTTGTTGGGTCTAATGACAATCATGGCAAACCTCTCTACTCTCTTGGTTCTCATGCCTTAGCAAACATTAGTATCACCGAGAGCTTATTGAAATGCAGGCACCCTTGGACCCAAACTCAGAAATTCTGATTCACAAGGTCTGGGGTAGGGCCTTAAACAGTAAGCAAGTTCCCAGGCAGCTGTTGCAAGTAGGCCAGTGGTGCCCACGCTGTGAGCTGAGATCCTTTGGCCTGTTGGCAGGGGCTGGGCAGGGCAGCCCTCTGACAGTACACCCTTATACAGTGGCCACCCGCCCAGCCTCGTCAATTAGTATTTCAACTATCCTGTCTCATCCATTATTTTCTCCTACTTTTTGTTGGTTTATGTGTTTGATTTTTTTTCTGGAGTATTTGGAAGCAAGTCCTAGACACTTTATCATTTAACTGGCACCTATGTCAGTGTGTATCTCTAACAGATACCATTATCATACCCAATAAAAATAACAATTATTCTAATATCTGTGATCTAGTCCCTGATTATTTTCCCCCAATTTCTCAAAAATTTCTTCTTATAGTTGGTTTGTTTGAAAATTAAGTCTCTTTTACTCCATAGCATACCTCTTCCTTATTATACTCTATCACAGACATTTTTCCCCCCATGCCATTTATTTGTTGAAGAACTTGGGTTTTTTGTCCTGTGGAATTTCTCACATTCTGGATTTGGTGAAGGGGTGGAGTTTAATTTCTTTCTCTATCCTCTATATTTCCTGGAAATTGGTAGGTTGATTAGAGACTTGGTTAGATTTAGGATATTTGTGTGTGTGTGTGTGTGTGTATAAATATTTTTGGGAGGGAGGCAAGAATCTTTCCTAGTGATAGGGGTGGTATTTCTTACATTACATCAGGAGGCGTATATTATTCAGTTGTTCTGAGTGGTATTAAAATTGATCAGTGGATATGAATGTTGTCAGCCTGATTGCTCCTTTGTAAAGTTCCTCATCAAGCTTTCACCAAATGACTTTTGCACCAGCCTGAGCACGAGCGAGACCCTGTCTCTACTAAAAACAGAAAAATTAGCTGGGCGTGGTGGTGCACACCTGTAGTCCCAGCTCCTTAAGAGGCTGAGGTAGGAGGATCCCTTGAACCTAGGAGTTTGAGATTGCTGTGGGCTACGATAACACCTCTGCACTCTACCTGGGGTGATGCAGTGAGACTCTGTTTCAAAAAAACCCCCCAAAACCCAAAACTCTCAGCAAACTCAGACTAGAATGGAACTTCCTTAACATAAAAAGGGGAATCTATTAAAAAAACATGATTTTTGTAGTTATTGATGAACTTGCCTAGACCCATCACTTCTCGTGGGGTGGGGGTGTTGCAAAATAATATCTAACTGCATCATTAAAGGAGACATTTGAACTTGGAGTTTCTAGTCCTTTTGTGAATTCCAGGGGCCTATACCTCCAAATCTTCTTCCATACCTTCCCTCAACCCAGCAAACTTACCAGCATAGAAAACAGTCCTCTTCACACCTTCTCCCCTCCCAACCTAAATCTAGATTGAGCCTGTGGTCAGCGAAAATGAATTGGAAGTCTTCTCTGTGAGAACATCGGCAGTGGCAGCCGCAGCCATTTATACGTGCTGTATCCTTGCTATAGACCAGGTGTGTGATGGGCTCTTTCCCATAAGAGCTACCCCATAGAGAGTGATGACTTTGTGCCAGGTATTTTCTACTACCTTCTCTAGTTCTATATTGTCTATTGTTACGGCAGCCACTGGCCATATGTGGCCACTGAGCACCTGAAACGTGGCTAGTCCTAATCGAAATGTGCTGTAAATGTAAAATACACATGAGATTTTGAAGATATAGTATGAAAAAAGGAATGTACAACATCTCATTCATTTTTATATTGATTAAATTTTAACATGATAATATTTGGGATATATTAGTTTAAATAAAATATATTATTAAAATGAATTGCACTTGTCTCTTTTTAAAAAATGTGGCTGCTGGAAAATTTAAAATGACAAGTGTGACTCCTATTGTATTTCTATTGGACAGAACTTCTTTTTCATTCCCTTACAATGGCATTATTACTCTGAGTGGTTAAGTAACTTGTTCAAAGGCACTCAACCTAGTAATGAAGAGGTCAGGATTTGAACACAGATCTGTGCTTTTTCCATCAAGTTATGCCTGGCCCAGTACCCAGCATGTAGCCAATGATTAGCTTATTGAATAATGGAAAAAAGAAAGAAAAGTTGTATGTCAGCTTTATGGGAGCGGGAAGAAGGCTTGAACATGGTGAGGGGGCTAGATGGGGCCTAGACTAGCTCTGGGCCCACCTGATGCTGGCCAAGCAGCAGCTGAATGTGGCTCTGTGTTGTACAGTGACATTGTGGACATGTTACCCATGATGGGAGCCATGGAAGGACCCAGAGGGTGTGGATGAGTCTCTTTGTGCTGGAATAAGTGTGTGAAGCTGCTTCCCACAGCTTCAATTAAGCTGTCTTGCCCACCCTTTGAAGTGGCATATTCCAGCTGCTGCTGACACTGGGCACGACTACTTCCATTTTTGTTGTCAGAACTAAGAGGCAGTCTGAGGCCTGTCACCTCCGAGAGTGGTCTCTGGACTGCAGCATTAGCATTACCTGGGAACTTGTTAGGAATGCATGGGCCCAGACGCCACCCTAGACTAATTGGAATTAGAGTCTGCACTTCGACAAGACCCCAGGTGCTTTGTGTGCTCACTCAGGAGGCCAGGGATAAGGTATTGATTATAGGAATAGGCTCTGCCTTATTTGAACTTAGACTCCGTGAGTTCAAATCCCAGCTCCACCTGTGATGACTTTGGCCAAATTGTATAAGTACTTTGGGCTTCAGTTTCTTCATTGGTAAGTTTTGAGTGCTTAATAAAGGCTAGATATTTTATTAGGAGGGTGCAAGGAAAAGAGAACAACTCTCGGAGTTTTGATAATGGGTTATTTCCTGAGGGATAAGGGAAATTCAAACCCAACAACTAATAATTGTGTCTATGATGAGTTTAGCCCAAGAAATAAAAGCTTTTTAAAATCCATGAAATTCTTATGGGTCATTTGTGTAAGTATTATCAACTAATCAATCAGTAAACAATTACTGATGCACTGTGGTGTAGTGTAGTGCTTCTCAAATTTAATATACACCTAAAGCACCCAGGGATCTTATTAAAGTGCAGATTCTGATGCAGCAGGTCTGACAGTGGGGACTGATCCCCTGCCTTGTTAATAAGCTCCTGGTGATTCCGGGGCTACTGGTCTGAGGACCACACTTTAAATAGCAAGAGTGTAGAGCAGTGGTTCTCAATTTTGTTAGTCTCAGGAATTCTTTACACTCTTAAGAATTACTGAGAACTCCCAAAAGCTATTGTTTTGATTATAAGCAGTGATATCCATATCACCAATGATATTTGCCATATTAGAAATAAAAATAGAAAAAATTTTAAACCTGAGAATACGCAAGCACACAGTAATAGCATCATCACATGTCATGTAGCCGCTGGAAAACGCCATCGTACACTTGTGAGAGAATGAAAGTGAAAAAGGCAATCTTGTGTTAGTGCTATTGTGCAAATAGTTTAGACATTGCAGAACCCCTGGAAGGCTCCCAGGGATCCTCAAGGATGGCTGGGTCACTTTTTGAGAACAACTGGTATGAAAAAACTAGCTCTCTGCTTGGGATTGAGTCTGTCCTAGTGAAGGGTCTTTTAGCTTAAGCAAAGCTGGAAAGAATTTGAAAAGCTGCTGGGCCATTGCCCCACATTTGGACAATCTTTGAAGATCCAAACCACAGGAAGGGTAGGAAAGTGGCAGGGATTTAGGACTGAGGAAGAGTAAGGAACCCAGGCAGCTTCTGGCCTCTACTTATCCCTCCTTCATTCTTCTCTCTAAAGATGGATTTTCCTGCTTCTCTGTGCATGCATCCCCACAGCTCCTGAATTTATGGGCCCGCAGTTCAAGTGGCCTATACTAACTACAGTCACTGTTTTCTAATTCCAAGTCTCTTGTAGGTAGAAGCTGATTGGCCTAGTTTGGGTCAGGTGACTACTCCTGAGCCAGCCAATCAAATGAGGCCAGCAGGGCAGGGCTTGTGGTACACTCATGGCTGCCATGGCCCAGCAGGGTGCATATAGGAGGTGGGGTGGGACGGAGTGGACTGTGGTGGGCAGTTCTGGGGGCAGTGTGGGGGGGCTTGATTTCTTTTGGCTAGTTAGCTTCAAAGTTTTCCATAACAGAGGCTGGACACCTAGATCCTGCTCCTTCTGCTGGTCCCGTGACTGTGGACAGGTCAGAACCTGGTTCACCAAATGCCAAATGGGAATAATAACACTACTTGGTTTAACTTCTAGGGTTATTGTAGGAATTAACTGAGCTAATATAGGCAGAGAGCTTTGCATGCTGTGTGCTAAGTGTTAGGGGTTCCTGATAAAGTGTAAAATGCCATCTTTGCCCTCAAGGACCTTAGAATCAAGCTGGGGAGAAGATGATGATGTAACACCCGTGATACAATTAGAAAACAGCAGACTTCTGACTGTGCACTAACTCAATGCAACCGGAATTCAGCGGAGAGAGAGACCAACATAGGCAAGGAGGGGAAATTATTGGGCACTTCCTGTGGACTTAGTGCTGTCCCCTGCAGTTTCAAATCTTCTTAGCACTAACCCTCTCTTTGTGCCCGTTTTACAGTTGAGGAAACTAAAGCTCAGAGAAGTAACTTGTCCAAGGCGCATAGCTGGTGTTTAAACCTATGTCCAACTGACTTTAAAGCTGATACTCTTCACTCCTCAGTGTGGCAAGAGGAGGATTCTTAGAGCAGTGGGATGATAGTGAGGATGAAGCATGGATTGGATATGGATGGGCAGAGGAGAGGCTGGTCCTTGACAGGGATCAATAAAAAAAAAAATAGACATAGCCTGAGCCTGGGGTACACCTGATGGGATTGGTACTAGGTTGCCATTGGCTGTGTAAGTGGGTTGTAGGTGGCAATGAATGAATGAATGCATGAATGAATGAATGACCATGGGCTCCTGTCCTTTATCCCTTTTGTCTAAGTGGTCTGGCAGTCATGCAGGATGGATTGGGGGGCCACGTGGAGGTAGAGCCCCAGCTGGTGGGTTCTTTGAGCAGTTCAGGGGTCAGTTGGTGAGCTCCTAGATTAGCATGTGGAACAGAAAGGAAAATCACAAAGCCTGAGATGGCCTTTGAAAGGAGGAAACAATAGCATTTGGATACAGAGAATGAAGGAGAGGAACCACAAATGACTGACATGCTGCCTGACTGGTGATTCATCTATTTCCAAACGTGTATTTGGTGCTTCTTATATTAATAATATGTGGCTGACCCTATGCCAGGATCCAAGAATAGTGGTGGCCCAAATAGACAAGGTCTCCACCCTTACGTGGGGGAGACAGAAAATCAACAAGTAAACCAACACCCGTACCATCTAATGCCAGGAAGTGCTAAGTGCCTTGATGAAGCATGAAGCGGGGAGGGGAAGAGAGGATGAGGGAGAGGTATGAGTGGACATCAGTTGGTCAGGGAGGGCTCTGAGGGAGTGACATTTGAGTAGGACAATAGGATTCTGAGTTTCCAAGCCCGAGATCTTCTAGGAGACCATAAGAGTGCTGCTACCTCGGGAAGAATCCCTTGCATGTCCCCTTGAGTGCCCTGTAGCCATGATCCCTGTTTTGCAGTTGAAGAAACTGAGGCCCAGGGAGTATGGGAGCACATGGGCGCCCAGCGGCAGCTCTGCAGAGTGGGATTAAAGCCTGGCTCTCAGCAGGGCCCTTGCTTCCTGCTGGCATCTCCCCCAGCAGGGCTGGTGACTTCCAGTCCCCCACGGCTCCTCCCCTTCTCCCTGGAGGTATTTTTAGCCTTGCAGAGCCCCTTCCCAGGGGCTGCTGTTGCCTTGCCATTCTGCTTCACTTGCTTTCACCTGCTCAGAGGCAGCAGTGACAGGGCTGCGGGCGGCACATCAAGCTGTCCCTGGCTTCCTCAAGGGGTGTGGGGGGGAGGGCAGCTGAGGGTGACCACGCTCAGCAGTGTGGGCAGGCAGGAGGCCTGTCAGCGCCTGGGGTGACTGCCAACAGATCCCTCTTGGGGTCAAGTCTGAGTAATGAGGGCGAGGGGAGGAGGGCTGCTGGCTGTCAGCGTGGGCAGGGGTGGGGTGGGAGGGAGACAGTGGGTGAGAGGGAGGGAAGGAGGGAAGGAGGGAGGAGGAATTTGTTTTGGAGAGAGACAAGCTGAGGAGGTGGCAGAGGTGGCAGCTTGGCAGGTGGTGTTGATTGTGAAGTACGTGTTTTTGTGAGTGTGTGAGTGTCGCAGGCCCGGGATACAGGTTTCCCACCGTGAGGTCCCCCGTGAGTGTGTGCACTTGTGAGTGTGTGTGAGCGTGTGTGGAAGCAGCCCTGACCTTTCCACCGTGAGGTCCCCAGGACTACTCGTCCAGGCCAGGCCCCTGGGACCACGCCATTTCCCCTGCACCCCAGGCTGCTGTCGTGTCTTATTCCTCATCTGCCGCCCTCTTCCCTCTGTCCCCAAAGACCTCGGCAGGCCCTTTCCCTGGTTGGGAGTTCACTGCTACTCATTACCAAAGAATGACCTGGAGGAGGCGAGGGTGCTACACACGTGACCAGTGTGGGACTTACAAAGGTTTAAAAATAAACCTTGCTGTGTTCTTGTAGCCACTGTCCTGGGGCTGTGGAGCTGCCAGCATCCTCTCGGGATAGTCTCTTTGATTCTTGAAGGCAGAGCTCCCTCCACCCCCACCCCAGGTCACACTGACCCTTTCTGGGAGATGCACACAGAATGGTGGTGTCAGGAGTCCAGCCCAGGAGACCACGAGGGCCAAGGCCTTTGTCACTGGCTGGGGGCCCCAGGTAGACCAAACACGGGAGGCCTGAGCTGATGGCCGCCCCCACCCAGTAGGCCAGGCATGGGGTGAGGAGCCAGGGATTCTGCTGATCCTGGGCTCGTGCCTTGGGCCCCGGACACCAGCCTGGCTGGTGCTTAGGACACTGGGGGGGTGGGAAATGTGGGTACAGGAACCTGGGGTGACAACTGCAGATACACCCCTCGCCCCGTCAGGACTTGCCCCAGTACACCCATGAGCTGGTCGGCCGTGCGGAGCAGGGTGGCATTTTCTGCTGTGTCCGTGAAGGTAGAAGGCTGAGGAGCTGGAGCAGGAGGTCCTGGTGGCTGTAACAGTGCATGGGAATTTGGCGGTTGTGGGCTTTCCAGTCAGACTGTCCTGAGTTCAGGTCCTGGCTCTGCATTTAGTAGCTGAATGACCTTGGCCAAGCTACTTAACCTCTCTCTGTTGCCTCAGTTCCCTAATCTGTAAAAGGGGGAGCATAGTAGTAACTCCTTCTTAGGGTTGTGAAGCCTTAATGAGATGCATGGGGGAGGAGCTGAGTGATTTGGGGTGAGTTACCTAAACTCTCTGGGCCTCAGTTTCGTTGCCTGTAAAATGGGGTTGTTGTGGGCACAAAGGTCATGATGGGCAGCCTGGGGAGATCCAGCGGGGCGCTCAGGGCCTCACAGAGCGTGCTCCGGCACCGTAGCGATGGCTGTAATAACGAGTATCCCCATACCCCCTGTCTCCCCAGGCTCGTGGCTCTGCGGGGGGCCGGAGGAGGCACGATGCCGCCTCTCAGGAGGACCATGACAAGCCTTACGTCTGCGACAGTAAGTATGGGCAGGTCCTGCCTCCCTTCCTGTGCCCCTGCCCCTGGCCCACCCTGCCCTGGGCTTCCTTGGCTGTCAGCTCGCCAGCCCAGCACCGGGCTTACCTACCCGTCTCGGGCCACGCCCCAGCTTGCTGCCAGCCACCGCCATGGCAGCCCCACTTCCTCCTGGTGTTTCTGCGTGGGGGACGCCAGGTGGGGCCTCCCGCCCTGGCGCTGCGCTCCTCGCTCCGGCAGTGCCCTCCCGCGTGCACTCTTCCAGCTCCCTCTCTTTCCCTCTGTCTCCTTTAAGATTCATTCTCTATTTCTTTCTCTATTTCAGAGAGTTACAAACAAAAGCATAACTCAAAACCCTCCGACAAAGGTACTTGGCTCTTGTGGCTTTTCATTTGTTTCCCTTTAATTTCCTTTTTCTCTCTCTCTCCTGTCCTAGGTAGGGCAAGTTATGAATCTTCCTATGCGATGACTTATTTAATAAATGGCCCTCGATCCATCTCCAGCCTTTCTTGCTTGCTTCAGAAACATCTTTTGGACAAGCGGCTGCCTGGCTCCTGGGTGTAGGGTCTGCAGACAGAGCTAGGGAGGCCCGAGGGACAGGAGCAGCAAGGAGCCTTGGCCGCTTGAGGAGGATGTGGTCTGCTCCAGACAGATTCTGTCCTCATTTGCCAGAGTGCTGGGTGGTAGAATTAAGGTCTTTGCCCGCTTTGTCCTCTTGCTGCACTGGGTGCCATCTGCTCATTCCACAGCAGGGCAGCCCTCAAAACCACACTCCTGACGATCTCCCCTCCCCGTCTTCTCCTCTCTGAGGACGCAGAGCTCTGCCATCAGAGGGAAGGGGCTGCAGTGAGGGACCGCAGTGAGCAGCTGAGGCAGGACCCTGGCATGGTGTCTCTAGGGGTGCCCCGCCCACCTTGCCAGGGGCTGTAGTCTCTGCGAAGGCAGAGAGCCAGGGGAGAAGGGGGCGCAGGGAACACGCTGGGGGTGGTGCCTTTTTCCTCCTTCTTCACTGGCCTCTTTTGATTTCAAAAAGTTATTCTGTGCCCGGTGGGGTGACAGCTGGTTGGAGAACATTTTGCTAGAAGAACTCAAACTCCATGACCCCCATTTGGCTGCTTAATACACCGTGCAGATGCCATTCCTGAGACGACTCCTTCAGGTAACGTCTCCACCCCAAAGCAGGTCTGGGCCAGACTGAGGAGGGAGCAGGGTGTGGGGTCCGATGCCTCTTGGCAACACCAGGAGGAGCCTGCTGTGGCCTGGGTCTTGCTTCCTGGTTGGGGCGCAGTCTTGTTCTGAGGCACAACAGCCCATGCGTGCTAGTGGTTGGGACACTGGTTCCGGGCTTGGGCTGGGAAGGGTCCTCAGACCCCCACGGAGCAGGCTTTCCAGCTGTGTCTGGCTGGGGCAGCCCATCTGTCAAGAATGCCAACAGTTGCTTTGGAGCTGGAGCGTTGCCACTCTCTCCTCTTTTTAAAAGCTTTATTTTCATCATGCGATGTTCTGCTACCGTAGAGAGTGGGATGACTTTTTGCTCTATCTCTACAGCTTTCATTGGACCCTCAGCCAATAGCAATCCCATATGTTCCCAGACACACCCGTGTGCCCTTTTCTTTGACCTGGCCCCCCACCCCCACTTCCTCTCTTCCCACCTTTGTCTCGGACTTCGGCCTCCTATGGACTGTCTCCATGCAGTGCCCTTTGTGCACGTCCCTCTCTTGCCTGGCTCCTCTTTTTCTGCACAAAGCGCTTGCATCAGCGCCTCTCCTCCAAACCCTGCGGCTTTGTTAGGAGCTCTCAGTGCCCTTTGCTGCTTTCTGTTGCCCTCCCTGCAGGGTCTCCTCCTCCTTCTGTTTACCTGGTAATCGCAGGCTACTGTCAGCTTTCTGGAAGTCTCTGCAGCTGCTATCTGGGCTCTGCCCGTGCATGTGCTCCTTGGTGGAGCGAGGGCCACCGTGGATTACCCTTCTCTCTTCTGGCTCTCTGAGGAAATTGTGTGGCAGCTCAGTGATTAATAGACTTTATTTTTATCTGGTGCCCTTCAGACATGCGATCCTTTGGGATAGAAATGACCTTTGGAGAGGTCATGAGGCCCACCCCCACCCCCACCCCTGAACTGGGCAAGGAGTGCTTTTAATAATCTCTAATGCATCCTAAGTAGAGAGGTGTTTGGCCGCCTCCTTGAGTGTCCCCAGGGGTGGTGTTACCATAAGCTGCCCTTTCTTCCATGATGCCAGCTGTGCATTGAACGATTGTTTTTCCTTAATAGGAACTGAAAATTTTCTCTCCTACAGGTCCTCTTGTCTTTTGTGCATCTTTCCCCAACAAAGAGGCACATTCTCCTAACGTTCCTTGTATTCTTATTTGACGTAGGGCCCCACCCCATAATCTCTGTGCCACCCTGCTCTGAATTCCCCAGGTCTACGTTTAAGCACAGCACTCCCATTGGAGGTAGCGTCAAGGCCAAATGGCTCAAAGAGCAACAGACAAATTTCGTTGTTTATTTCACGCATCAGCTCTTAGCACAACGCATATCTGCAGAGGTTGGAAGCCTTTGGCTGTCCCGTTGTGCTGTGCACCGTCTCAACAACCTCCAGTCACAGCCTGTCCTGCCCGGTGTCTGCCTCTCCAGGTGCACGTGCTTCTGCTTAAGCCTTTGATTATTCCTTCTTCCATAAATCACTCTGCATTTGGCCCTATTGAGTCTCAATAAACACATCCAATAATATGTGACTTCAATATACAAGATTCAATAAAGGCAAATTTAAAGACATTGCCCAGTAGTTAAATTTCACTCTCCACAGATTTGCAATCCCTGCCATTTTTGTATCATCTATGGTTTGATTTGCATAATTCTCCCTCTATCTTTCAAGTTATTTATGAATATATTAGGTCACCTTGGACCCCAGCACATCTTTCCGGGTTTATGTGGAGTGGTAAGAGCAGTTTTCAGACATGGTTGTGTTTAACTCTTCCTGGCATGAGTTTCTAAATATGGCTGTCCTATTGCGCTCTTGGTCCAAGCTTCCCTTTCAAAATGGGTGCTTGAAATATTACCTTGGCTGCTAACTTCAGGTGATAGATAGTTTGGATAGTTCGCCTATTGCCTTTCACTCAACCATTGAATTAATTTTATCTCCGAGAAGTATTAAATCATCTGAATGTAATTTATTTTTTACCCAATCCATGGTGTGTATGTATATGAATACTTCATTTTCCAGCAAGTAACTAATCTCTATTAATTATCTTGAAAGTTTACCCAGCTTAAGGATTAAAGTACTGTTTCTTCCCTTTCAATCTCTTGCCTAAGGAAATGTGTTCATTGAGCACAAATGAAGCAACAGAACAAGACTTTGTGGGAAAGGCTGTCAGTATTTGTCAAATTGTAGACCTGGACCATCTGCACAGAAATACCTACTAATTAAAATGCAGATTCCTGGGCTCCACACCAGATTTCCTGTATCTGAATCACAGGAAGGGCAGGTCCAGGAGCCTGCATTTTTTGAGAGCTCAAAAGGGGATTCTTACGTGTACGGACTTTCGAGAATGATCGGTCTATGTATCCAAACGTGAAGGCTTCCGGACTCTGACTGCCCAGCCCTTTTATTATTCCCTTCTTTTCGCATCTGGAAGTTCTTGAGTCTCCAGGAATTCTCCAGGCAGCTTGCCACTGGCTTGCATCACTGTTTTAGTTGGTCTCTTTAGAATCTTTCCTTTCCAGTTCTTTTAGCCTTGATATAAAACTCAGCAGTCCAGTATAAAACTCAGCAATGCAGCACTTGATTTTAATTTACTTAGTAGCTTTAAATCCTAATAGTATCATTAGCCCGATTTTATAGATGGGATGATAACTGGGGACGGACATGTGAAAGGAATCCTTGGGTTTGGCTACTAGAATGTTTTAAAAGTCATTTAAAGAGTTTGCCGTTTTTCTTCCTAACTACTCCCAACCCTGAGTTTTTCTGTTCCCGTCATTGGGGCAGACTCCTGATGAGAGACCCATTTTTCCATTTTCTTTGTTCGAGGAACATCATAGAAAAGAAGTTGGTGAGAAGGGGGTGATATTCAGGGAGAACATTTTGTCTCTAAGCATTAGCCATTTAGGGAGGGGCAGAGCAAACCTTTGTCCTTTTGCAGGACACAAGGGAAGTGACTTGGGAAGTTTTTTTTTTCCTTTCCAGTTTTTTGTAAATCATGGTAATAATTCCTGCTAGTGGATGCTTACGGTGTGCAGAGTGTGATGCTAAGCACTTTATATAGATGATCTTGTAGATCCCCACATTAACCTTGAGAGGCAGGGACAAGTTGACCTCATGTTACTGTGAAGAAACTAAAAGGCTCAGAGAGGTGAAGGGACTTGTCCAAGATCACACAGCTGGTTAATGCCAAAGCTCAGAACTGACACACCGTAGGACATCGCCTGCACAAATTGGTTAAATATGCCCTTCCTATCCTGGAGTTTGGTTCTACTGAGAGCTGAGGAGAAAAGTGTTTTAAAAGTTAATCAGTGGCACGCACACCTTATGTATGAGGTGGAGCCCTGTCCACTGTTGACGGACTTCTAAGTGTCAGGGTGGCAAGCTAGTGTCAGGTAGTAATTATAACCGAAGTGGAATGGAATGAATTATGTGATTTTGAGCCTTTTAAATGGAAACCTATTAAAATCACACCCCCCCCCTCCACTAGGGCCCAAGGGTGATTAGTGACAAAAGGCAAATAGACGTGACTGGAGCCCTCGTACTAGCACGACTCACCTCTGAGTCTCCTCCGCCTGGTGTTCCCGCGTCAGGAGTGCGTCCTCTCACCTCAGCCTCTGGAATGTTCTTGTGCCATCTCCTCCCCACAGACACGTATTTTTTGATTGTGTGGCTGGTGACTGAAAACCTCACCGCTTCATGGCGTTGCCTGCCTTCTGGAAACCTGGTGGAGGGGTAACCAGCCCAGTGGGGCCTTGTCAGATTAGGGTCTGGGGTCTCTCCCTGCTCTGAGGTGTCGTGCTCCTTGGTGGTGGCGTACTGCAGGGAGAAGGATAGCAGGCTAAAGGCAAAGAGTCCAGAGGTCTAGTCCTGGTTCTGCCTCTCGGCGTCTATGGCACCAATGTCCTCATTTGTCAGTGAGGGGTGGCTCCTCTCTTGGGTCTTGGGACTGCCCTGATGAGCACCCCTCCCGCACACCGTGGGCTCCTTTCTTCCCAGACAGCAGCTTAACAACGAGGCTCTTTACCTTGAGACAAGATGTCTCAAGGACACAAAGGGAGGACTGGCTTAGGGGGATATCACAGAAACTATGCCACAGGCCAAGAGGGGCTATGGATCCCCCCATGGGGCAGGTACAGTTGAACCTGAGGCAGGCCCAGGAAATCTGCTTGACCTCACCCTCCTTCAAATTACTCTGGTTTCACCCATACCTGAGTGCAGCAGGGAGAATCAGATGACTATTGCAGTCTTACTAAAAAAAATTTTTTTTGAGGGCATTAAGGCCCATGTGGTGACTCGTGTGCTTTTTACCTTCGAGCTGCAGTGGGAAAGCCAATAACGCGGCCTTCAGGCTGGCGGGCCTCATCGCTGGAGGGAAGCGGGCTCATCACTCAGTTGTCTGGTGGGTCCTTGGATGGGGTGGGGTGGGGGAGGGTGGGAAAGGCTCGGAGTCCCAGAAACTTGATTTGTGGAGCGGGGCCTGTGGCATGGGATTAATCCCTGAAGATTGAGTGTGTTTGTTGCGGCCAAGCTGGGTCTGTTTAAATATTTAAGTGCCACTGAGTCATGGGCACAGGTTGCAGAGTGTGCAGGCAGGGCTGGGGAGAGGCTAAAGTTTCTCTTTGCTGCCCTCGGGCCCTCCTGTCTCTGCCTCCTTTGCTCCTGCAGCCTGTCCCCTTCCCTCCAGGGCTGGCGTCTTGCCCGCTGACCAGCTAACCTAGGCTCGCCTTTCCTGCACGGTGACCCACACCCTCTGGACTATTTCCTCATCCAGCCAGGTCCTCGTTCTCAGCCAGCTGCTACTTGGTGCAAACCTTGTGACAAATAATGTCCATTAAGGTTGTGGATGACCCATAGAGGGTACCTAGTCACATCCGTAGAGGTTCTTTTTACTATTTTTAAAAATAACTTTTTCTATGGAAATAGTATTTGTTCATTACAGAAAAAAATCAGAATTTATATAAAATCAGATATGTAAAAAAGGAAAAATAAAAATGACCCATAATCTCACCCTTCAGAGGTAACCTACCTTTTGTTTTGCTGTGTACTATTCTAGAATTCATTCTTTCTCTTTCTCTCTCTCCTCCCCCGACACACGCACACATGCACACATACACACATGACCAATAAATGATACATACCATTTTAACCCAGCCACCCACCCACTCAACAATACAGGAGGAACAACTTTTTGTCTCAATAAACACATTTTTATGACTCATTTGCAGGGCTGTATAGTGTTCCATTACATGGACATGCCACAGTTTATGAACATGTCCCAGTTTGCTCAATCAGTGTTCTACCTATTAAATGGTTGGACATCTTATAATCTGTTCACTATTAAAAAACAATACTGCAGCTATATCTTTGCACAATGCTTTTATCAATTCCTAGAAGCAGAATGGTGAGGTCAGAGGGTACACACCTTTGGTTTCTCTTATTTCAAGTCACGGGGGGGAGGTATAGGAAAGCAGGCAGCCTGCTCAGTGCCAGCCAGGTGGGAGAGAGCGGGTGAAGGAGAATGCTCACTGACTTCAGAGCGGATCTGCTGCTTGTTACCTGGGATGTGGAGACAGTCATTTTGCTGCTGAGAGTCTCCATTTCTGCAGGGGCTGGTGCGTGGTTGGGAAAGCTGACTGGGATGGTGTATGTGAAAAGGTTTGCACCTGGCACGTGCTTCATGAGGCTGCCCCTCGCCTTTACCTTTCCTTATTTCCTCTTTCTTCAGTGAGATAAGGCAGATATCACACAAGGAGATACCACACTGCCGGGTGGTATTTAATTGAGGTGACAGTGAACATTGCAGGAACAGAGCGGGGAATGGTCACACCAGGGGAGGCTGTCCCCAGGGTGCCAAAAAGGCCCTCAGTGAGTGTGGATTGAACTGATGCTGGTCTCTGTGTGGGGCTGGGGGAAGAGGTAATAATAGTAAAGCTAAAGTTTGTCGACTTATATTATGGGGCTGGAATGTTCGGTGGGCTTCATCTGTATTAACTCTTCAACTCTCGCAAACGTGCCATGAGATAGATGCTTCAGTCATCTCCATCCTGCAGATAAGGAAACTGGAGGGACGAGGGGTTAATTCACTTTCCTGAGGCCACACAGTGAGTAAGTGGCAGAGCCAAGATTTGATCCCAGTCATTGATCTCCCTCTCTCTCTCCTTCCCTCCCCTATCAACCCCAATACTCACACACATACACACTTACCCCTTTCTGGAACCTTCTGGTTCCTTGTGCATACCTCCACCTGGGCTACCTCTCACATTGTGTGATAACTGTTTGTCTATTTGTCTGTTCCCTCAAGCTGGACCGTGAGCCTTCTGAGGGCAGGGCCATGTCACAGTCGGTTGCATCCCAGACTCGGCACAGCGGGGCTTCCAAACTATTGATGAATAGTGGGAGAGGGGAGTGTGAGACGTACTTACCGGTCAGAATATATAGATCAGCATGGACCCAGCAGAGTGTTTGGGTAGGAAGATTGAGGGCGTGGTGGATTTCTGGGAACGCCAGGCTGAGTTGTGTAGTCAATGGTGAATCCTGACAATTCCAGAGACATTTCTAGGAAGGTGAATCTGCAGGGTCAGGCGTTCAGGGAAGAGCCCAAAGCCTGATGGTTGAGAATAGCCTTTTCTGATCACCTAGGAGAAGGCATGAAGTCTGGATGGTAGTGACAGCAGGAATGAAATGGACAGGGCTTTATGGAAGAAAAACCCACAGAACCTGACAGAGGATAAATGGGATGTAGGAGCAGGAGAGAGGAGTGAGGGAGGGGGCAGTGGTGACTTGACATCCCCCACCTCGGTAATTAAGACATGAGGGGAAGCTTTAACTGGAATATTTTAAAGAGGGAAGTAATTTTGGGGAAGTGAAGAAACTGACATATGAATTTGCGGACATGGTGGGAAATCCAGGCAGAAATGTCTAACAGATGCCAATGGAGATCTGTTTCCCTAAAGGAATTGAGGAACTTACACTGATGTTGTAGGTTGGAAGAAGGCCTACCTTGGTGAGCAGTGGTGGGTTGGGACCCACAAATAGAGCCTGCTCTGCATCTGAGGCAGCAGTGATGTCAGATGTCACCCAGGCATGGGAGGCGCATGGAGATCCTGAGAGGGGACGCTGGCAAGATTCCCAAATGTCTGGGGGCCGCCACACCTTCTGATAATTGGGTCTGACTTTTGACCTTTCTCTGTTTACCTTCTCCAGAAATGTTGACAATTACATTTATTATTTACATTCTTTTTATTGTAAGAGTAAAAAAAAGAATTCCATTTTACTCTTTAAGGTAACTAAAGACATGCTAATGTAGGACTACGTTAGAATAAAGCCCTACAAGGGATGAGGGTTGGAAGCCCAGGATTTGAGTCTTTGCTGGGTTATTTCCTATTAACCTTAGAGAGGTTCCAAGAGGGCTAAATGAGACAATTTGCAAAAATAATTAGCTCACTGGTTGGTTCACAGATGTTCTCAATAAATATTTATTTTCCTAATGCCAAATCAAGAAACGGTACTTATTTAACACCTAAGCTGAGTCCCAGTAGTGTTCTGATGCACTAGCTGCTGGAGTTGTCAGAGTCCAGGGAAACAGTCTGATAAAGTGAAATGAGGTATTAAAAATAGCTAATGTTTTTTGAACATGTGCTGTGTGCCAGGCACTGTGCGAAGCACATTACAAGGATGAACTCATTCAGTTCTCATCACACCCCTGCGAGGTACAAACTATTATCCCCACTTTATAGACAAGGAAACTGAGTCTTACAGAGATTAACTGCCCAAGGTCACAAAGCAAATGAGCTGACCCAGGAAGGCTGATTCTGGAGTGCACCAGCATTCTGTCACCCTGCCCCTCAGCAGGGCAGGAAATAGTCCTGCTGACACAGTGACTGCTTTGGTTTTGGGGGTTTCTGTGTTTCTCTGCTGGGGTTCCAGAATCAGGTTATACAGTGTTTTGAAATGAGGGTCTTGTTGCTTATCTCCGTTCTTCCTGTCTTTAACCAGGAGTCACATTTACATGTAGTGAATTTCTAAAATAAGCAGAACACTCTCCCTGGATAAATACACAGGACTTGTGGGTCACTGGAGTTTGATAGATCCTGGGTCAGTGCCAGGCCCTGAGGAATGCGGCTGTAAAATATCAGGATGTTATGCTCCATCCCTACTCCAGCCTCCTGTGCTGCTATCCAGAAGAATTCAGTTTAAAATAAGCATCAGGGGTGGCCTGAAAGAAGATATGAAGCCCCAGGAGGGCATTGGCAGACCTTGCCAGCCGGGGTGGGAGGTGGGTACAGCCAGCCCTTGGGTGGCCCCTGGCCCGGAGGCTGCATCAGTTTTCGGTTGCAGTTGAGGGAATAATAGCTTCAGGAGGTACCCAGGCTTCGAAGGCCCAGAGAAAAGAGAGCTGTGAAGTTGCTAGAATGGATGAGATTTAGAGACCATCTGATCCAACCTCCATAGTTTACAGATTAAAAAAATCAAGGCCAGAAAGTTCTGAGATTTGTCCAGGGTGCATAGCAGGTTCGTATCAGACTCAGGGCCAGGCCCCGGGTCTCCAGGAGGCCACCTGCTCCGCTGGCCTCTGAGCTCCAAGGGTGAGCTCCTGGGGAGGGGAAGCCCACCTGGGTGTGGGAGGCCTGGACTTGCCCAAGAGGGGCTTCTTGTCACTTAAACAGGGGTGGGCCTGAATATTGCAGGACCTGGATGAACCTTGAAGCCACGACTTTTATCACTTTGAGTTTTGCGGAGCCAAAGTCGGCTCTTGAGAAAAGCCTGGACAGTTAACATTGTCTTACAGATTAACAGCCTCACCCTGAGTGCATGAGTCTGAGCTGATGGCGTTTTGAAGTGTCTTCTAGGTTTTGTCCCAGTGCGAGTTTGTATCTGAGAGTCACCTGGGGCTTTTCTCACACCGGGCTTCTCCCCACTCGGGGGGATTGGAGATGGGCATGCCTCCATCCCCCAGAGAGAAGATGGAGGGCTGTTGGGAGGGAAGGTGTGGGAGGCTCCGAACTTCTGCAAACCAGCCTGGCAGGTTGTGATTCTCCCGTCAATCTGCCTGGGCCCTGGCAGGACACAGGATTCTGCTCAGAAGAGCTGAATGCAAGGGAATTTGATGACAGAATGATTATGGAGGTGTGGGCAGGATAAGGGTACCAACAAGGGAGAGTGGGAAGCCCTCCCAGCTCCAGCCCCAAGGAGCAGAGGGGGACACATGGTTCCCAGAGCAGGAGAGGGCTGGGGCCTGGGGTAGGGGCAGCCCCTGTACCAGCACAGGGCCCAAGCAGCGCAGGGCACAGGTCCCCAACTTGTGTGTCTTTTCACCCCGTTCTCCTGCCGGTGCCTCCTTCTGGCCACACTCTGCCGGAAGCAGAGAGCAAGGGAGTGTGAGTGAGGCAGGCCGTGGAGGTTAGCCCCAGGTCCTAGGGGTGGGTTGGGAGGGGGCAGTGACAAACAGAGACTGACCAGTGCATCTTCCAGTCCTGTGCTTCTAACACAGACAGACCTGGGTTCATATCCTGGCTCTGCCATGTAGGTAGTTGCTTAAACGCCCTCAGACTCAGTTTCCTTATCTGTAAAATGGGGCCCCTCAACTCATGAGCTGTTGAGAGTCTGTGTAGGAACGTGCGCCTGGTGATAGTCTACAGGTATGATGCCTTGGAGGCGTGGGCAGGTGACAGGCACCGCTGGGCCTGGGTTGTGGATGAGGAAGTCATCTGCAGAGATAAGGGAGTGGTGTCCTCAGGGCTGTATGTCAGTGCCACAGGGCAGACCTGGGAATGAGATGCGGCTGGTGACTCCAGGGCCCAGGCTTTGTCTCCTGGACGCTCATCCCGTAATTGCTTTCCGTCTCTCGGAAACCACTGGCTCAGATGCCCACTGCGTGCTCCAAGTTGGGCTGATGAAAATGTGCCAGAGTCATTAAGTTATCAGTGGGGAAGGCGGCCGCTTCTCCCAGGCAGGAAGGATTCTGCTGTCTGCTGCAGCTGGCTTTGTTCACACAAACTGCCCCCGTTCCCCCTCCTCCCCCTCCTCCCCCACCCCTGCCCAGACAAGGAACGAGCAGGGTAGGATCGAAAGGGAGGCAGGGGCATGCTGTAAATATTTTGGGGTGACACTGAAGGCATTCGTAACTGCAGACAGGAGGCCCTGCAGGGAGAATCCAGTTCTGGATTGGGAAGTGGGCAAACACTGTTTCTGCAGCTTGACAGATGGATCCGCCCCAGGGGGAAGGAGAGAGAGAACTCAAGCCGGACCTCCCTTATTGTCACAGCCGTCGCTCTCCATGCACACCGTGCCAGGAACACAAAATCCAAGTGCATGCTTGCCAAGGTGAAAAGAAGGACCTTAGGTTGTGCACAGGCAGAGCTGACTGGTCCCCAGGGTGGTGGCTTCTGAGGTGCTGATGCAAAGGAGCTTGCCCCGGGGAAGGGGACAGGAGTGGGAGGGTGGAGCAGGGCCCTCTCTGCATGCTTCAGCAGTCATGGGGCTCAGTCTGATTCCGCACGACAGACATTTCCAGAGTGAGATTGCCGACAGGGTAAAAGGATAGCAGATGGTTCCAATACTTTATTTTCAAAATGTTTCTTTCCTCACTCTCTTTTCCTTGCTATTCCACCACCTAAGACTTCAGAGGAAAAATGACTACATCCCCCCCCTTTTGAGTCTGTTCTCTTGGCTGAGCCGTCTTGTGAGCTGGGATTGTTTGAAGTGCATTCTCTCATGCGGCTCTCACCACTGTGAGTCGGTGTGCTGTCACCACCATCCTTGTTGTCCAGAGAGGACACTGAGTCACAAAGAGGTTTAGCAACTTGCCCAAGATCACACAGCTGGTCATCAGCAGGGCTGGGACTTGAACCCAGGCCGATGAGATGGAGCCCACCCACTTACCCACTGCAGAGCCTGCCTCTCTGCGGGCAGGGCTGACCCAGAAGCAAGGCCAGAGCAGTCGATGGCACTGAAATGACGACTACTGATTGGCTAGACTTTCAAGGTTATCTCAGAAGGGAATTGTACTCTGGACTCAGGGCTGATTGGGACCTGGATTTGCCCTGGCAGCTCTCCTGCTATCAGGCTGGCTGTTTGGAGTAAGTTAGCCCCAGATCTCCACTCCCAGCCCCGCCAGGTCTCCGGGACTGGCTACCTGATTTGTAGGACCCAGTACAAAATGAAAGTGAGGAGCCCCTTGTTCAATAAATATTAGGAATTTCAAGATGGCAACAGCAGAGCAGTAAACCAAGCATGGGGCCCTTCTGAACATGGACCCTGTCTGGATGCACAGGCCATGTGCCCACAAACCTGGCCCGTAGTGTTTGCAGTGACAGGAAGACATGCTTAAATATAGAAGGTGAAATGGTGCTGGCTTCTCCAAGCCAGTCATAGAAGGATTTTCAAGGCATTTCTTTCCATTGAAACACTGCAGTCTGATCCTGATGCAATCCAACCAAAATAAATCTTGGAAGTCTTGATTGTGTCTCTTGCCCCTAAGATGAAGTCATTTGAAGGACTAGGACTTGGGGTCAGAAGCTTCATTTTGGGGTCAGCTTGTTGCTTCATTAACTCCGATCCCTTCTAACCCTGCCTCTCAAATCCCCTCCCCCCGCTGCCACCTTCCCTTCAGCCTGTGGCCCCAGTGGAGGAGCCACCGTGGTAAAATATAGGCTCCACCCCAGCCTCCCCTGGCCCTGTACTTGCCTCCAGCCCCCTTGGTCCCTCCTCACAGCCATGTTGGGAGGACTCGTGTCAGCCCTGTCATCACTTCCTCCCTTCTAGAGCATCCCAGCTCTCTGCAGTCTTGCCCTCCATGAGGTTGCGGATTCTCCTCTCACTAAGGGACCTCCCAGTTGCCAAATCTAGTAATCTCTTCTCACCTCCATCCCTCTTGAACCTTCTTAGGTACCTGACATTGATTGCCGTGGCTCTGCTTCTGTGCGGAGTCGGCTCATCTCTCTTTACAGTGGGGATGCGAGTCACTGTGAATAAATTCACTTGAGGCACTTGGAACAGGCCTGGCCCATTGTAGACACTCCACAGCTGTTAGCAGGAGCCGTGACTGGTGGTATCATTGTCATTGTCATCTTGAAACCCCACTCCTTCGGCTTCTGTTGTTCACTGTGTGTGAGTCTTTCTTAACAAATTAAAAAAAAAATCCGTTTCTCTTTCTCCACCAGTTTCTTAGGATACTGGTGTTTTCTGAGTTCTGCCCTATGTCCACACCTCTCTTTTCTCTCTCCACAATCTCTCTTGGCTCTTCTCTCCATACTTATAACATCTGCTGCCACCCTGCCAACTCCAAAATCCACCTCTCTTTCTCAAGCTCCAGGTGTACAAAGCCAGCCTCAAACTGAAATCATTCTCATTCTTCTTTAAATCTGGTTTTTCTCCTGCATCTTTCTACCCAGTTGCCCAAGTCAGACACCTGGGCATCTTCATCGCTTCCCTGAGCTGATATTGAGCACCTGCCACTGGTCATTGGGGATGCAACATGTGCGAACACACAGAGCCTGCCATGCTTGTTGCCGGGGGAGATGCTCCTCAAATTACTACGGGGCTGCATCTGGTAAACCCATCATAAGTGGAAGATATTACAAGTCAAAAAAGCATTTAATACACCTAATCTACCGAATACCTTACCTTAGCCTACCTGACCTTAAATGTGCTCAGAACACTTACATTAGCCTAGAGTTGGGCAGAGTCATCTAACACAAATCTATTTTATAATAAGTTGTTGAATAGTCATATAATTTATTGAATACTGAAAGTGAAAATCAGAATAGTAGTATGGGTACTCAAAGTGTGGTTTCTACTGAAGGCATGTCACTTTCTCACTATCATAAAGTCCCAGAATCATAAGTCAAGCCATTGGAAATTGGGGACTGTCTGTATTGACACAGGATTAGTCCTGGGAAGGTAAAAACTTGGTGTCCTAACTTTGAATGGAAAGACTTCCCTGGAGAAGGACATTTGAACTGAGATCTGAAGGATGATTACGCCTGAGTCAGGCAAACTGGGGATGGGAGGCATTCTAGGCAGAGGGAAGAGCTTGTGCAAAGGCTCTGTGGTGGGAAGAAAAATGTTTAATAAACGCAAAGGCCAGAGGGCAGGAGGGCAGAGCAGGAGGCAGGAAGTGGTGTCTCAAGGGGCTGGAGAGGTTGGTGGGCTGGTGGGGCGTGGCCAGGAAGGCCACCTAAGTTAGTCTTTCTAGGTTCCTCCTTGCTTTCTCACCCATGCCCCTTCCACCAGATTCTCTCTGTTTAATGCCTCTCCCACCCCATTGTTCCTCTCCACGCCTAAGTCTTCATTGTTTCACCTGTAGACAGTCAAAATAGCCCCTTGCCACTTTCAAGTCCATCTTCTGCCCTACAATCTTAAGCAGCATTTCTAACATGTAACCTGGATAAGACCCTCCCCTGGCTCCCCCAGTGTCAGGAGAAAGCCCTGCCAGCTTCCTCTGCTATTAGCGCCGCCCTCCACACCCCAACCCCTCCTTCCCTCCAGCTTTATTAGACTCCTTGAAGTTCAGGTTTGCAGAGTGCTGCCTAGCGGGCTTTGGTGCTTGGAACGCCCTTGCCTCCTTCGTCTGCCTGCTCAAGTCCCGTTCATCTCAGGGGCTCCTTCTCTGGGAAGCTGTTCCCCACCCAGTTTGCCAGCCCCTCCTTGGGGCCCTCTTTGCCCCACATATGCTCATGCTGCCGCATCTACCTCACCTCCCTGCTCACCTGTATATATGTACCATCTCCTCTGCGAGACCATGAATCCTTGACAAAGGGATCTGGGGCTTGTTTATCTTTGTCCTTCTAGTGCCACAGAGTGGGGCACATATCAGGTATTTCCTAAGTGTTTCTTGAATTGAAGAGCTGGTGATGAAGAGTAACACATTACAAGCAGTCAGTTAAAAAGGAAGCTCCCTCCAGACAGCTCTTCTAAAAGAAGTCTGGCTTCCAGGACCTTTATGTACTATGTGGTTCTGATTCTTCTAATAACCAAGCACAGGTCTCAGGGTAGCCTCCACTGCCCTTGCTCACATGTCCATCCAGCCAGAAGGGCAGGTAGACACAAGGTGGGTGGAGTCAAGCCTAAATATATTCAATCTTCTAGCATAGTGGTTCTCAAACCACTATGGTTTCTGATCCTGTAGGTCTGAGTGGAGCCTGGGAATTTGCATCTCTGACAAGTTCCCAGGTGATGTTGATGGTGCTGGTCCGGGGACTACTCTTTTGAGAATCTCTGTTTAAGCAAAAAGATTTGCTCTAAAAATTATTATTCTCTACTGTGTTGCAGAAAGAGAGGGAGCTTTTGCTTGGGTATGGTTTTACAGATTTTAAGAACAATTAGTGTGAGATTAATGGGATAGATGGGTCAGATTCTATAGGTACTGCCTCTCCCATCTTCTGGCCTTCCCACAAAGGGTCCTGTGTTCATTCATCAGCCACTCAACAAATATGTTTTGAAGGTGTAGTATGTGCATGGCCACATAACAAGGTAGAGTTGTTGACATCAAATGAAATAGATAGGAAACTGTCCTTAAGAAAGGTCCTCCAGGGCAGATATAGCTGTAATTCAGGGAGTCCAAAGGAGAAATGCCTGCTGTGATCAGTAGTGTGTTTCCCATCAGTGGAGTTATCCCAGAACAGGCTTCTAGAGTATTAGTGGGAATAAAACAATTCTGTGGATGATTAGAGCAAATGACCATTAAGATCCTGAAATTCTGTGATTAAGGAAAGTAGTAGTGATTGACATGACAAAATGGCACAAGTGAGATGTTGTGGAGTTTATTCTGGGAGATCTGCAGAGGCAGCTGAGGCTGTAAGTACTGCTGATATTATCATTACTTTTAATCAACCCTTGTTACTCACCCACAGTATGCTTGGTGACTAAATAGATTTATATCCAATGACCCCATAATTTGCTGCTTATTAACCTCAGATCATTGAAAAGTTTAAATAGAAAAAGCCACAAGCAGGCCCATTGTGTACTTCAGGGGCCTCTTTGGGTCTTGCTTCCTGAGTCACATGGAATTGAGACGCATGGAGTCATTTTATCTTTTTTGCAATGTGAGAGAGAGAAATTGCATATGAATGTAAGCAGCCAGTTGTAGGCCTTGAATTTAGTCACTAGGTCACCAACTTGAATTTCAGACTCTTATCTACCTTATCAAGTGAATCCAACCAATTGCCAGATTCCGTAGTATGAGGCAAGGGTCAAAGTCCCTCTTTGAGGAGAGTCCAGTACCTAAGACATGCCAACCAGAGCTGATGACCCTTGTCCCTCATTTCCTATTAATTTAGCATCTATTATGTGCTGGGTACTGAGTGAGATGCTCTACAAATGCTATTTATAATCTCTTTACTCATCCTTTAAGGTAAGTATTATCCTCATTTTCAGCTGAAAGAAAAGGCACAGGGAGATATATCTTGTCCAATTTCATGCAGTAAAACTCTTCAGTTCATTTTTGGAAGTTGACACAACCATAAAATTGAAACCTGATAAAAGATAGTCCAAAAATTTTAGATCTATCTTAAATCTGAGTACAGATGCAAAATATAGTATTAGCAAATAGAATGCAGCAGTATAGCAAATAAATAGTATACTCTGACCAAACAGCACATTCTAGGAATGCAAGAATGGTTCAATAATAGGAAATATTAAGAAATCAGCATAATTCACCATATCAATAAACTAAAGGAGAGTTGTATATTAGTAGATACGGAAAGGGCAGTTGATAAAATTCTTCTGTAATAAAACTCTAAAACAGGAAGGAGAGGAACTACTTAAATTTGGTAAAGACTAAAAATTAGCTACATGAATCATTCTAAACAGGGAAACACTAACTTCAACTTCATTAAAATATGAAATGCTTGCTTTTGCCATTTTAAAATATTGTCTTGGTGGTTTGTACAAATGAACTAAGCCAAGATAAAAAAGTTTATGTAAATATGGGAAAGAAGAGATGACATTATTTTTGCCAATGGTTATCTAGCAAAACCCCCCAAGAGAATGTAGTAGGAAAAGAAACCCTACTGGAAGTACTAAGGGGACTGGGTACGACAGCTCGATAACAGCTCTTCTCTGTGCCATTGGGGTCATGCCACTGAACTTCAGCAACTGGAACTGAGATTTGAACCCAGGTTCGGTGCTGCAGTCTGTGCTCTTTCCACTTGGGAAAGCTTTTATTTATGCTTGTTGGTATGACTCAGTCATGTCAGTGCAAGCAGAAGGGACAGTCTCTCAGAGTTTGTGACCCTCGAGCACTCCAACAGTGCAGGGTGGGCTTGCCTTGCTGGGGAGGTAGGGGACAAGCTTAGAGGCTTGGCATGGAAGTTTTACTGTGAAGACCCTCGAGGCTTCTGCTAGCAGTGGGACCATGCCTCCCGCCGACCACCATGGGGCTGAGGCACTAAACTCTGTATTGGGGAGGTTGAGGGTGGTCGTCTGGTCTTGAGCCATTTAGCCAGACTTCTGCCTCCCAGGTACCGAGCAGCCACCCAGTGGAACTGCTCCCCTTTCTTCTCGGCAACAAGGAACCATATTTATATTGCTTGTGCCCATGTCGCAGGCTGTCTCATTTGAGAGGCAGTGCTTGTGGGAACGGCTTTTATAGATTTGGGGTATCTGAAGCTGCTCCAGGGCTTCAGGGCCACGAGCTCTTGGTTGTCACACCGACCAAGGATGCCTCAGCTGCATGGTTTTCACAGTGAAGGCGGCGGAACATGTTTTTCTGGCACAAAATCACTGGGTGATACAGCAAAAGTATTATCCATATAAAACCTTTTTTCTTCATACAGAGTCAGCCACAGGGTGGTGGAAGGAACACTGCATGGGCATCCAGAGACATGGGTTCTGGTGGCTCTGCCACAGCTAGCTGTGTGTCCCAGGCAAGTCACTTAGCATTGCGGGCCTCCCCAGCCTCATCTGTGCCGTGGGATGTTGGATTGCATAGGTTCCCAGTGCCCTTTGAATTCAAAGTTATAGTAACAATCATCCTTACTGCGTGCCTGGCGCTGTTCTAAGTGCCTTGCGTAGAGGTTAACCGATCACAACAACCCTGTGAGGTAAGTTATTATTCCCATTTTCTCTCTGAAGAAACACAGAGAGGTTGAGTGACTTGCCCGGGGTCTCACAGCTAGGAAATGGTGGAGCACTCACATAGCTCTTCACCTCTGTGTTCTACTTTCATGGTTTTTTCTTTACAAGAGCCACGTCATTATAGGGGTGTTGGTTCTGTCGGGTGGGGGCACTAGGTATTGGGGGTGGGAGACACTTCTTAAGGGAAGCTGGGCTCTGGGGTGGGTGGGGGTCACTGCCTGGAGAATGACAGCAGTGGCTGCAGAGGTTGCTAACCTTTGCATTTCCCCTTTTTTCCTCTTTTCCTCTCTAGTCTGTGGCAAGCGCTACAAGAACCGGCCGGGACTCAGCTACCACTATGCTCACACTCACCTGGCCAGCGAGGAGGGGGATGAGGCCCAAGATCAGGAGACCCGGTCTCCCCCCAACCACAGAAACGAGAACCACAGACGTGAGTCCCATTTGTTAGGTTGGGCAGTGAGGAAGCGGGGTGGGCAGGACTGAGGAGTGTTCCTTTGTTTCACCTCCAGCATTTTCTGGTGGCAACTGTTGATTAGTCTCAATGTCCTGTAGTGAGGTGGCCCTTTTGTGTCAGCCAGCCCACTGTCCCTGTGGCTCAGCCAAGAGCCGGGCTTATAGTGAGCTGGGCAGCGCTCACACACCCAGCTCTGTCCCCGGAGGAAGGAAGGTGAATGGTAAGTGGAAGAGAAAGTCCTCACCCAGCCTCCGTCAGATGCCAGACCTACAGCTCTGTCCCCTCAGCTCCAGAAGAACCACTCATGGCTGCTAGACTGAGTTGGACATTGCTCTTGGGTGTGTCCATTTGGACAGACATTCCACATGTCAGAGTGGCCACTCAGGGCCTTAGAATATTCTTATCTTCGGCTGCGGCTTTGTTATAGGGGGGTCTCAAATTTGGTAAAGGGCTCTCCTGCCTGCAGACCCCATATTCTTTGCTTGAGCACTCAAATGACAAATGTCGTTGTCTGGATGGATTTCCCGTTTGGGATGTTGGACCCTGCAGACCCAAAATGATCCTGAAGATTTTTGTGTTCATTTCTGTTCTTTCTTTCCTACCTCCACTTCTAGTTATGAATTAGGGAATCAAGAAGGGGCTTAGCATTTACCACTTGACTTCCTTCTAGAATATCCCTTATGGTCTCGGGGCCTATTAAAAACCTCAAAACGGGATGGGAACATGGACTCTTTAGGGCTTGCTTCCAGATATGGGCCATGCTGAGATCTCTTGTGAAGAGTATTTGTGGACATGCTGTGTTTTTGAAAACTTTGTTTGCAAGATGTGGTGGTAGGTGTACTACAGTGAGCAACTCAATGTAATCGAAGGGATCAGATCTTTAAAAATATTCAGACTCTAGGATTCGAGGGTGACTATTATGCATTTCGGCCAATCAACAACTGACATCAGCTGGCCACCTTCACCAAATATTTGGAATCATTAACATACCTGTGGCCAAGACCTTTCTTTGGATTAGTGTGTGATTTCTCATACCTGCACCCCGCTTTCCGCTTGTAACACTGCCTTCTTTACTGGTCTGCTAGGGCTCTTGTTGCGAAATACCACAGACTGTGGGGCTTACACAGCAGACATTTATTTTCTCGTAGTTCTGGAGGCTGGAGTCCAAGGTCAAGGTGCCAGCAGGGCTGCTTTCCTCCAGGGCCGCCCTCTTGCTGCCTCGTCACGGGGTCGTCCTCTGTGCACACATGCCCTGGTGTCTCTTTGTGTGTTCAAATTTCCTCTTCTCATAAGGACACCTGTCAGATTGGATATTAGGGTCCACCAAACAGACTCATTTTTACTTTACCTCTTTAAATGCCTGTTTACAGACCCTACCTCCAAGTATAGTTCCATTCTGAGCTACCTTGGGTTAGGGCTTCAACGGATGAATTTGGGAGTGGGGGTGGGCACAGTCCAGCTCATAGCACCTGCTTTAATTTTTGCTTACTTTCAAGGTTCAGGCCTTGAGAGTGACAGAGCCTTGTTTCCTCACCTACTGTTGTCATCCAGACAGAATCTGAAGAGCAGAGCAGGGGGTGTCCCCCAGAGCTCGCCCACCTCTCCTCGCCGGCTCCTGAGTAGCCACAACACTGAGGTCTTCTCTGTGGGAAGAGGTTTCCTTGATCACCTCACCCTTGTCTTTCAGAAAGGAAACTACGTTGACCTGTGCTGAGGCATCTGCTACTCGCATTGCCCTCTCTCTCCTCTTTTCTCTGGTCTAAGTGACCACGAGTCACAAGAAGCTGTTGCCTCTTACCACAAGGAGGCTGAGAATAATCTCCTTTGATTTTGGCCACTATCTGGAAAGTATTTATTAGCAATTGTTGCCCTCTCTAAAGTGTTTATTAGCTTGGTATTATTTCTCACTCCCCCGGTGCTAGCTTATCTCCTTATGTCTCTTCTCAAATGTCAGGCTGTTTTGTTCCTGCGTATAGGTGCTTTATTCATGCTCCGGGGTTTGGAACGCTTCTCTCCTGTCTGTGTCTCATTTTTCCTGGTTCTCCTATAGCTTCATTATGAGTGTGTGTGTATGTAGGTGTATGTGTATATGTGTGTGCATGTATGTGCATGCCTGTGTGCACATATGTGCACATACACACATGTGTGCATGTGTATGCGCTAGTGCACGCACATGTGTCTCTCTGTGTACATGTGTATGTGTTCATACCTGTGCATACATGTGTGTACATGTGTGTACATGTGTGTGTGTGTGTGTGCAAGTATGTGTACATGTGCATGGGTTTGGCGACAGTAGGAGAAAGTGAATTGCAGACCCTAAGAGGAAGGAGACAGTTTCCTCAGCGATTCCTGTGGTCCCCTTCAGTCCCCTCTGGGTTGGCTGTTGACTTCTGAGATGGGCACTGGTGTATTTTATTCTTTCCTCCATCGGTAGGTGTCTTTGGCCTCCTGTGTCCTCCCCTCGAAGCCAGACAGCCGTGCTTAGGAGGGAAGCTGCACCTGTCTTTCCTCCTACGTGGAGACACCTCTCTAAGAAACCACATGGGATGCTCGTGCTCGTCTCTCTGGGTTTGTCAGGGAGCACGCACGTGCCCGCCTCCTCCCTCCCCCTTTTCTCTTACCTTGCTGATGAGAAATTGGGTTTTTCGAAAAGGACCATTTGACTGGCCAAAGGTTTTAAACCTCAGAGAAAAGAATAACTATACTTGAGCAGATCTGGGACCTCTGCACAGGAAGAAGGTTCTGGAACCCTCACAAATACCTTTTTAATGACATTTCTTCACAACGCCCTCTCTTAGAGCTCTGTGATTAATACCAATTTTGCTAGTGGGGAGGGTGCAGCAGAAAGGCCTTTAGTGTCTACAGAAGCCATCCTTTCCTCCTTCCCCGATTTCTTTGGACAAACTGAAGAGACAGCTGCTCTTCCTGGGTTCTCTGTACCACACACGCCGCTGATTTGCTTCCTGCTTCGAATGTGTGCTCTGTTCCCTCCCACGTTCCCCCGATGAGCAGCCCCCCAACTATTCCTGTGAGCACTAATTGTCAGCATCATTAATACCCAGTCATTAGCTGCTCCCACTGTTTGGGGGTAGGGGGTGGCTCCCATCCATCCTGCCCCTAAGTGCCACTGGGGCTGTGTGCCGAATTGAATGTGACAGCTCTGCAGTATCCTAGGGTCGCAGCTTCATGAGCCTCCTTTGGCAGGGCTTTTGGAGTGGGGGAGGGAGGCAGGAGGGCTGAATCCAAGAGGCTAATCTGCAGCTCCCCCAGGGGAAGGTCTGGACACTAGTGGAATGGAAATGCCGACCGTCCCCCTTTAGCAGAGCTGCAGGGTGACCCAAGCTGCTTGTGAGCGGGGGCGGGGGGGCAGCTAATGTAGAAACAGCCCTACAGACGCAGGGGTTTGCAGGGCTTCGGGCAGTGGGTTCATACTGCCTACAGCTGCAGAGACCTTTGGATTTTGGTCCTCCTGCTGTCCCTTGCGCCATCCCCCCAACTGTGTCTTCAGAGCCCATTGCTCACTGCGCCTGCTGCTGCTCGGAGGGCACAGTGGCATTCCCAAGCCAGTGCTGACCCTCCCCTCCCCTCCTCCCCGCTGCCTGTGCTGCCAGCTCAGCAATGACTGCCACCCTCCTGATCCCTGCCTCCCGCAGAGGCTCTCTCGCCTTTGTTTCTCTCCTGGTCTCTCATTTTCTCCTGAGTGTACATTTCTTGTGTCTCCTGTGGACTCGTCCCCTTTCCTTTGTACTTTGCCACTCTGCCCCAACTACAGGCAGCCCGGGGGTGCTTAGGGCACAAACACCCCCTTGGGAGAGAGTAGTTCTCTGATGGGATCTTCCCCACGTGGGCTGCGCCCTTCCCATCCCCGTGTGAGGCTGGATTCTTCTCCCTCTCTCCATTTCACTCATCACCTTTTTCTGCTTTCTACACATGCAGTGTGTGTGTGTGCACGAGCATACACACGTACAGACACATGGGCAGACACACATATACATGCACAGAGGGAGGAGGGCTGGGCAGGTGAGGACTCTGAGGGGGGCCCTCAGAAGTGTCCCACTGTGACTTCTGTGTGCAGCTTGGTAGGCAGCCCTAGGGGCACAGGGCAGCAGAAGGGTGCTGGATTAGAAGTCAAAGCCCCTTTGACATGGGCTCACAATGTCCACACCCTTCTTGAATTTCTTTTTACCTTCTTTGCACAGTGGGAATTGATTATAGATGATGCCCTCAAGGTACTTTTTGGGCAGGGGATGGGCATTTCTGAAGTCCTGGGCCTGAATGACAAAGCTGTATAAATAAATTTAGCCTAATCCATCCATCCATCCATCCATCCATCCATCCATCCGGCCAGCCACCTACTGGTTTAATAACTGTGTATTGAATACTGTCTATATGGTAGGACTGGGAAGTACAGGCATGAATAAGACTCTGTTCCTGTCCTTGAGGAGCTCACAGTCGTGAGTGGGAGTGTGTAATGGGCACGTACAGACTGGTGAAGGAGCTCAGGGCTCAAGGGCACAGTATACTTTCTATGCCTCAGGACAGTGGTGTTGCAAGTGTGGCATCTGCTTCACCTGGGACCTTGTTGAAAGTGCAGATTCTTAGGCTCCACCAGCCCTCCTGACACAGACACTCCGAGGTTGGGGAGCAGCAATCTGGGTTTTAAAAGGCCCTCTAGGGCATTCTGGTGCACACTGAAGCTTGAAGACACCACTGCATTAGGGGATTTGCAAAGGCTTCACTGAGGAGGTGACATTCAAGTTAGCCCTTGGAGAGTGAGGAGGGATTTCCCAGGAGGGAGACGGCTTCCCAGGTGGAGGGAACGGTATGTACAGAGACAGGGAGGTATGAAGTAGCATGCAGCTATTGTTCAGACGTTCGGGTTGGACAGTAGTATTGGATTTAGGGGATGTGGAGGAGAGATGGGCATGCAGGCAGAGGCCACAGTCAGACGCGTCTTCTATGCCAGGCTGTGTTGTCTTTGTCCTGCAGGAAATAGGAGCCGCAGTAGCAATAACTAGAAGGCAAGAACAAATGGTTTATAAAGAAGTCTGTTTGGAGTCTTATTGTTATGTGGTATGTCTCTTTTATTTAATAGCGTAAATAAGTATAACATGTTCTCTATAACATACTCGGAGCGCCTAAGAGGGAAATGTTTTTTGAAAAATATGGGAGTATAAAATTTATTTCCAGCTTATTTTTCAGGTCCATGGAATTGAAGTTGTGTTGCCCTAGGTCCCTGGAGGTCTCAGGCTTGTGCAGTGGTGGTGTGCCTGGTTCAAAGTTAGGCTTTCCATCCCCATTGAGAGGAAAAAAGGCCTCAGCCCTCGTATGCCTTTGGAGGGCATGTTGTACTCTGTGGAACTGAAAGGGGAGAATTGAGTTGATTAAGGGTAATGTCTGCTGATTAGATAATCTGAAAATTAGTCTGATAATGTGCAAATTATCTAAAAGAAGCATATGATGTCATTGGCACACGGATGAGAAAGATCTAACAGATGTTAGTCTTCTGGCATCTCTTGTCCTCTAACATACGGCCCAGGGGCAGCTAACAGCTTTAAGAGCTGGAGTGGAAATTACCTTTGAAACAAACTTAAAAAATTTGGATCATTCTGAAAGGTGCCTGAAAAGCCATAGAGCCCACACAGCCAACCACATACCCAACTTCAGCACAGGAAACCCAGCCTTTGTTGTAGGGGAGATAGAGGACAATTTTAGATACAGGGCTCTTTCTGGGAAAGTGAGCTGCCTCTTGCTTCCCGAAAAGCAAATTTGGGAACTAACTGCAGGTGTTCTTTAGGTGAATTATTATTATCTAAACAGTTTGCAGATTATAAAGCAAAGAACCTGAGGGGTTACTCTGGTCCTTGGAGGTATCCTACATGGAGTTAGTTTCCCAGCCCCATGGGCCATGCACATCTTTGACCCAGTGGCTGAGGAAATGGCTTTGGAATTGTTCGGTCCAGGGTGTGGGTTGTGACCCTGCCACACTGCCGTCTTCTAGCTGGGTAAATGTGGGTCACTCACTTACACTCCTCTGCTTAGTTGCCTCATCTGTAACGTGGAGATAATAATCACACTGACCTCACGGGGTTGCTCTGAGTCTTAACTGAGATCATGTGAGCGGTGGGCACTGTCCTGCACACTGTGAGCTGATCTCCCACCTCCGTCCCATTGGAACCAGTAGAGCATGTCTGTGACCACAGATGGCTCATCTGAGTCAGGGGCTCCATCTGAGGCAATGTGATGGGGCATTTCCATCGCTGTGCAGCTAACTGCCTGTGGGGTCTCGTTGGCATCAGTTGTGACTATCAGAGCCTGACCTGGCCCTGGCACATCCTTTGCTAAATCTTAGATATGGGACACTGATCCTTCTATGCAGGCTGAACAAGAGTATTTATACTCTTGAGTATTTATACTCCCCCAGTTGTGGGGATAAGTATAACTGGGTCTCCCAAAAGGCATAACATGTGGTCTCACCCCTAGAAGAACTTCTGGTGTAATTGGGGAAACAAGATGGATGCATAAAACCCAGCAAGAGAAAGCTGTGGAGTGGAACCTAGCCGAGTGGCACTCCTTTATCTATCATGCCATTTCCCCAGGATTGGGCATCCACATATCTCTTGTCTTTCTCGGAACCTCTTTTATTTTTCTCATATTTTTGGCCTAATTACCTAGAATGTTCAGGATTAAAGAGATCCACATACTGAGCAACAACTGTGACAACGGTGACACTTGCTAGCATTCCTTGAGTGTTTCAGACACTGTGCCAGGCATGCCACATTTATTTCATTCATTCCTCACAATAACCCTATAAGGTAGGTGCTATATTCTTCAGAGGACACCAAGAACATATGTCCATTAGGAACAAGGACAAGGAACCTGAGGCTCAGAGAGGTTGAGTAACTTGTCCCAAGTCACACAGTCAACAAGATGGGAAGCTGAGATATAAATGGGCTTGAGTTGGACACCAAACAGTTATGTCAGGACATTGGAACTCCAAGTGATGGGTCCCAGTCCCAGGCTTGTGTCTTTGTCATAGTCCTGATGTTCCTTAATTTTCACTTCTAGGCCAATTGCCTAATGCATCATATTGGATAGTGGCTTTTCAAAAAAGATGAACACGTTAATAGGCACTGTCTTAGTCAGCGTGTGCTGACATGACAAAATTCTATAGACTGGCTGACTTAAACAATAGGAATTTATTTCTCACGGTTTTGGAGATTGAAAGTCCAAGATCAAGCTGCCAGCAGGGTCAGTGCCTGTCTGGTGAGGGCTCTCTCCTTAGGTTGCAGACAGCAGCTACCTTCTCTCTGTGTCCTCACATGGCCTTTCCTTGGCGTGTGTGGGTGGAGAGAGAAAGCGAGAGGCACTAATCCCATTATGAGGGCACCTCTCATGACCTCACTAAACCTAATTACCTTCCAAAGGCCAAATACCCGTTCCAAATACCATCACATTGAGGGGTTAGGACTTCGACATATGAATTCAGGGGGCTGGGGACATTTGTTCTTCACAGATCTTTACTAATTTCAGCTGTTTGTGATGTTATATGCGTCCCACCCCATGCATTACAAATGCTGGTTGAGGCTTTAATTGGTAAATGAGTTTTACTGTAGGAAAAAGAAATTATACATCACTCTACTGAATAGTTTCCGTGCATCTCTCTCTTGTTCTGTGTCTTGCTATCTTTCTTAGCTCTTATATCTTTTTTTGAACTTGCTCATAAAAGAAAAAAAGAAAAGAAAAAGCTTGTGCCTGAAGCAAAATCCTAGGCTTCATCCTTGCCTTTCTGGTTTCCTTCACCCCTCCAAAATATGCCCTGTGTCTGTCTCCTCTCCATCTCCTGGCCACCAGTGGCTTCTGCCCAGGTCACTACAGCTTCCCTATTGGTCTCCCAGTCTCTGTTCTTGACTCTTATTATCTATTTTCCATGGAGAAGCCGAAGTGATCTTTTTAAAATACAAAACAGATCATGCCACACTCTTGCTCTCAACACTTTTATCATATTTGAATGCAAGCCAAACTCCTCACCTCAAGGGCCTGCATTTTTGCTTCTGAGTCTGAGCATCAGAGCCACTTGGGACTCAGGTGACCAGCTTGCCTCGGTTTGCCCAGTTGTAGCACTGAAAGTCCCACTCAGGGTGCCCAGGCAAACTTGGATGCTTGGCCACCCTACTGGATAAAAAGCTTATAAAACATGTGGAATCTCAGGCCCTACCTAGATCTATGAATTCTAATCAGATTTTAATGAGCTACTCAAGTGATTTGCACAGCAAAATTGGGGAAGCCCTGGCCTATAAGGCCCTGTGTGCTTACGTCCTGCCAGTCCCTCAGGTGCATGGTTTGATGTGCTCATGCCAGGGCAGTATCCGGTGGGCCTGCTAAGAGCCACACTGCCTGGGTTCAGAGCCAAGTTGGCAACTTACTCACATGTGACCTTAGGCAAGCTGCATAGTCCCCTTGTATCACCTGTATAAAATCAGAACATTAATGGAATATATCTCATAGGTTATGATGATGATTAAATACGTGAATTCATATAAAGCACAGCATTAACAGAAAATGTATGTGATACAAGGCGATATGACTGTCACATGTCAAGTTAGAGCCATGGTTCTTAAGCTTGAGGGCACATAAGAACGTCATGAAGGGCTCCTTACAACACAGACTGC
Source organism: Lemur catta (assembly GCF_020740605.2). Taxonomy (NCBI): domain Eukaryota; kingdom Metazoa; phylum Chordata; class Mammalia; order Primates; family Lemuridae; genus Lemur; species Lemur catta. Next base: position 27,042,816 of record NC_059128.1, read on the forward strand.
TGTACCCTAGCTCCAGAGTTTCTGATTCAGTGGGTCAGAGGGGGGCCCCAAAATTTGCATTTTTAACAAGTTCCCAGGTAAACCACTACCTTAGAGAAATCTAGTTCTCTAAGACTGATGTTCAATCAATGATTTCCTTTTAATTCTCTTTTCTTTTGGATGCACTGAGTTGGGTAACTGGCCAGGAACTGGTTTGTATTGTTAAATCTAAGGGGGTAGACTTGGTTTTTGTTCTTTTCCTAGTGCTCTGTCCCATGTAGGGCAGATGTCCCTGTTTCCCAGGACCTACTTCCCGGCCTGCCTTTGGGTGTATCCCCTGGCTGGGCCCCCATCCCTGGGCTATGCTGTCCTTCAGCTCTGTGGTCCCTTGACTTTTTTCTAATCCTCAGGTCTGAAGCATGAGGCTCATCCTTTTCTTTTTCTTAAATGCTGTTTTTCAGTCTGAAGAACATAGTCAATGCGGGTCCATTTGTGGACTGTGTCCAGGAGTGGTGAGGGGACAGTGGAGAAGGGGGCTTGTGGAATTCTAATCATGACAATAAATATATCCCAACAACTTAAACTGATGAAGCTTACCCAGCTCTGACACACCAGGATGTCCTGGAATTCTTTAAGACGAGGGATACCAATTTGTTCAGAGCCATGTTGTTGATCTAGTTACTCTCAAATTAACGTTTTCCCCCCTCAACTGACTCATTTGGTGGCAATAACAAGTTGCTATGCCAGGGGATGAACTGACCCACATGACCTTCCACTGGAAAATCGAGACCTCTCATTGTGCTTTCCCTAATCAACACTGAGAAAATTCATAAGCTTTACTTGGTCTTTTTCTCACTTTTCCAAAGCATTAATGGCAGATCTGGGGTTGTCCACCTAAGGCTGGAGTGCAAAGCACATTCTTGGGGTGCAGGAGGGATGTGACCTGGTCTGGCCCCAGAGCTGGTGACATGGTGTACACACTCCTAACACATTGTTGCAATCTTTTTGCAAGCTGCAAATTGTCACTCTAACCAAATACATCCATGGAGGTGGAGATATCAGTGTGAGTGGATGTATGTTTTCTGTCCTTAACGGCACAGTTTTTAGAGGTAAATATTCACAAGGTTTGTAGCTAAAGGTTCGAGTTTTGTGTTTGCTAAAGGGGGGGGGAAGAAGGCAGGCATACGAAGGGAGGGAGGGCTGACCCCACATTTTGAAATTTTTGTAATATTTCTACAGCCACCAAAATGCACAGTAAGACAGGGCCTGTTTCCTCACTGGCTGTGGCTGGGTCCCTGGCGAGAGACACATGCGACTCAAGCCCCTGGGGCCATCTGAGTCTGGGTGTTCTTGATCCCTTCCGTCCTGGTTGACCAAGAGATGCCTCAGGGAGAGGATTCCTACGGGAAGGCAGACCTGCTGGTTTTCCACACCACAGCTTTCCTCTCTCTAATGGGCCCCAGGATTTCTACTCCCCACCTTCTCTGTGCCCTGATACGAAAGGACTGGAGTTTGCAGTGCCTTAGAATGGCCACTCTGCCCTCAGGGGACTTTACAGCTTCTCAATTTCTAGTCTTTAACTTCCTTTTGCCTGGCAGATTCCCTCCCGACCCCCAAAAAAAGCCTCTGTGAAGATTTGTCCATCCTTTTATTAAGCATTTCTTGTCAGCTCTGCATCAGTTACCACCAGGTGCAGGGGTACAGAGACGAAGGGTACTGCCCCTGGCCTCAGGGAGTGCACAGGTACTGGGGAGAGACGCACGTGCCCAAATACGACACAGTGATGGCAGGCTGAGCTCCTCTGGGTCTGGAAAACTTCGCTTTTCTGTTTCTTCTTTCACCCGATTGCAATGCTCAAGTAATAGGCCTAAAAGGGACCTTAACACACCATCTAGCATATTCTCTCACCTCTGGATTGGCAGTGCACTCACGCAACTGGGTCACGGGGCCCCTTGCCTCGTGCAGAGGCCTCTTCAGAGAAGCCCGTCCTCTGACCATGACTTTAGTCGTTTGACCACCTTCATTGCTAGCTTTCCTGTGCTGCCATTCCAGCTCGCTTTGCCTCACGTTGTCCTTGACAGTATGGAGTGTGATGATTTATCAGCTCCATCCATAAACTTGAAGACTTATTCAATCAGCCCTGGGCCTTCTCTTCTGCTGGCGCTAATCTCAGTTCCTGGAGTCGCTGCGTTAGCACCTGTGCCCGCCCCCTTTAATCCTGACCATCCGCTCACGCTGTCCTCAGTGCTAGGCGGCAGGACGGCCCGCGAGGAAGAGCGGGTTCTCGGCCATCGAGGGCTGTGGTGGCCTAACGGTCCTATGGTGAGCGGACCCTGGCGTCCATCTCCCCTCCAGCTCCCGGCCTCCCTGCCTCTGTACCGCGGGGAGAAGAGCCCTGGGGCGGGGCCTGAGTTGCTGTTAGGTGGCCAGGAAGAACCAGCCCGAATGGAAGCCCAACACTTTTATTCCTTGGATCTGTGGGATTTATTTTTTCATCAGTTCTAGCGAAGCAATGAAAAAAGGTGTCAGGCCGTGGGGATAATTTATATGAGTAAACACGTAAGGAGCAGGGCGAGCAAGAGCATGAGAATTAAGGCCATTTATCCAGGCTTTGATGCTCTGTTTGCCCTCTGGTCCAGCCTTCCCCACAGTCGTTAGCACACCACTTTTAACCCTCTCCTGGCTCCGCTCCACATCGGGCCTGCCGGATCTCCCCGAGGCTGCCTGCTCTTCCCAGCCCACCGCCAGCCTCGCCTCCCCTCCCGTGGCCCTCATTAAAGGCTGGGCAGAAGGTAGCAGGATGTGGCGGTGGCCTCCAGCTGAGGCCTGCTCCTGATTCTGAGGGGCAGGCACGTCGGTTTGCATCCTCCCTCCTCACCCTCCCGGCTCCTGCCCCGAAGCTTCCTCCTCTGGCCTGTCCTGTCCAGCGTGTCCTGCGTGGCCGGCCGGGGCTGCCTTTCTATTCTCCCTCTTCCTCTCCCCTTTTCTTTTCTCTGTCCTCTGAAGATGCGCTCTGCACAGCCAAGTGGCGCCGGGCTAGCGTGCTTTACACTTGAGAGATGAAGTAATAACAGGTGGCAAGAGCGGAGCTGCCGCAGCCCAGGATCCCGGTTGCCATGGAAACATGTCAGACCTGTAGAGGGACACAGGAACTGTCAGCCATGGAGGGTGGCAGGGGAACAAGTGAGAGGGGCGAGGAGGGGCATATCTCTTCCCGGAGGGCTCTGCTCACTGTCCCGGAATTCCACAAGGGCTGCATGCCCCAACCGAGCGGGCCCCAGGAATAGAGCTGCCAGGCTGGGGCCGGGGCTGGGGCTGGGCGGTGGGTAGCGAGTATGGCTGCGTGTTTGTGCACACCAGGCCCTGGTGTCTGCCCACGATGTGAAGCCATGCTTTTGTGCGTGTGCCAAGGAGGAGCCTAAACCTCTGGCCTGCTTCCTATTTCCATAGGACACTTGGGATGCAGCTCTGGTCTCAGCAGAACCCAGATGAGGGGCTGTTGCTGGTGGCCAGATTGTCCCCGCCACTCATTCTTTTCTGAGCGGCAGGCACATGGCAGCAGAGAACAGACTGAAAGGGGGAAAGACAATCCTGTCTGGGTGGTGGCTTTATGGAAGATTTGGGGCCTTGTTTGCCATAGACACCAGGCCTGATTTAGCTCAACAATCCTGTGGTGTGCACGAATACCTTTCTAGAATGCCTGCTCTCCTGTCCCTGAGCGTGGTGGCGGGACTAGTGGAGGCTTGGCTTTTTCTTTTTCTTTTTCTTGCTTTGATTTATTTGAATGCTCTCTCGTACCTCCTGTTATTTTTTTCTACATTTCTTCATGAACTTTGTTCTTGATTTCCATTTTTTTTTCCTTTGAGCTTTGTAAGACTTATCTCCCCCAGGTAAATTTCTAAACTCTTAAGGCTCATTTTATTTTCTCAGCAGCTTACTTTTATCTCTTATATGATCTCAGCCCATGAGCATTAATCAACAGAAAACCAAATTCATCATCACGGTCGCTGACATAGAGATACCACTTGGGCCTTTGCCCTCCCTGTCATCTTATTCTATAAAGCGGGACTCAATTTCCCATAAGCAGAAGCAAAATTTCTATTTAAGTCCCACTCGCAAGGTCTGGGCGAGCTTCCTATTTATAGTAAAATCCTTTTTATAATGATCTCATATACGGTACCAGGAAATTGCTCATGGCTGGGTCAGGCCATAGGCCAATCTAGCCATGGTGTGAGCTTTACTTAAAAAAAATTTCTCCATGAGCCTCTGGAAATTTTCCAGAGAAGTGTTTTCACAGAGTATGTGATAATAAACAGGATCACCTGGGATGGATTACTTTGGTAGGGAACTTAAATTTAAGTTCAAAGGGAATTTCTTCTTTTATCAGGCCAATCTCAATAATTTTTATTGCTTTGAGCTTTGTAAATAACGTATTAGGTGAATCAGGTTGACTCTAAAGAGATTTATGAAATATTTTATATGCAAGGTCTGGCCAGAAAGTGTTTGCCTCTGGACTTCCCAGGGGATGGAGAAGTGTGATTAGAGGCAGAATCTCCAAGGACACTGATAATCCAGGGGGGAATCCTGCCTCCAAAGAGGTGTGACTGGGGCCTGGAGCCAGCACTTTAATCCTTTCAGATTTCTTTTACCTCTCTGTCAAATAATCCCTACTTCACAAAGTTTTTGTAAAAATCATGAAATAATATATGTAAAGCATCCAGCATAAGATCCGCCCTGTGTAGTATAATAAATGTCTGCTGCTTTTTCTTCTCAATAAGCAGTTGCACAAAAGGGAGGCTGAGTGGATAGGCACAACCTGATATCCTCTTCTCAAGAGACTATGAATCATAGTCTTAGATTTTCTTGTGTATTGGTACAGAATAATACCTCCCTCCCATAGGAGGGGTGCAGCGTTCTTCCTCTAGCAATGCAGGGTCCTCGGGTACCCACTCCTGCCTACTCCAGGAGCTGGCCGTGAGACCAGGTCAGATCCATTTGGACATGGACCAGCTCTCCTCTGAGGAGTAAGGAAATAAACCAGGGGCAGTGAGTGACATTCAGAGTAACAGATGCCTCTGTCACAGGGAAGCAAGCATCATCCTCCTAGGAGGAGGTCCCAGGGGCAACACTGTGGCACCTACTGACATCTCTGCCATTCCTTTCTAAGTCATTCTTTCCACAAATTGTTGGCAACCCTTTTTGATGTGTGTGACAGGTAGGTGTTCCAACAGTAAGATGTGGTCCCCAACCTGAAGGAGTAGAAGATCATCTACTATGGGGATATGAGGCAGGTGCACACACGTATAAACAAATGAAGGGTCATAATAGTGATGCCAACAGAGTGTCCTCCCCAAGGCATGACTGGTCATTTATGGTTGGAAATTGGGACAGCTCCATGGGAGAACCTTCATTCTGAATCTAATCCCTGAATACCAAAAAATGTAAGAGAACCAGATGTATAAGCGATTAGTCCATCTCATACCATTTTACCATAAGGGAAAGATATTTTGAACTCCCTGTTGTTAAGAAGGGAGTAGGAACTGAAGCAAATATGATTTCTCTGAAAATAAAACATAGCTGTGCACTATCACTTTCTATACCCGGACATTGTTAGACTGAAAATGTACCTCCTCACCCCTGCTAGCCTGGCATATCACAACTGCATATGCCAGGACCTGCAGGTGGGATTTTAGAACCTCCTTCACCCCCTTGGACAGGCACAGTGTATGGCCAACAGCCCACACAAATATATATGGGGACCGTGCTCTGACTCAGTCTCATCACAAATTTCTCTCCTTCAGATGAATGAAATGCCGTTCCTGTGGTCTTTATACATAGCTCAATTCCTCCGCCACTCTGCTGGGCTCTGCTAGATCATTTCTGATTTTTTTTTATTTCTTTCCGTATTAGAGTTCTTGATTCAACAAAGTGTTCTACCAGTGGTCTCTTGGTAGAGAATACTATAAAGAATTATCTGGAAGTTCTTATACTCTGTATTTTACTTCTTCATCCTCATACATTACAAGGGATACAGCGTGTTGGAGAAAATCAAATTCTTTGGTTGCTTAAAGATTTTGTGAATGGGGAGGAAATCAGACATTATAGGAAGCCCTCAAGATATAGGAGAGAGACAGATGAGGAGACTGAACCCCCTGAGAGTTTTTGTGGCATGACACACATGGGATTCCTTGATCACCTTCCATGTAGGAAGCTACCTAAGTTGTGGCTGGCATCTCCACATTGCATATCTAGTTCATGTCAATCGTGAAACTTAGCTTTGGTTCACCCTCAGCCTTACATTTAACATACCCTACTCTTCTTTCTGTTCATCATTTAATAGATTTCTAGCCATCTCTCGATGAGGAATCCCTGAGTTTATCTGCTTCATAGACAAGTTTGGATTTTCCTATGAGAGTTCTAAAAATGACAAAAGATGGCAATTGAAGGAGAAGGGAGAAAGGGACCACTGGTACTTCTGGATTTGGGCAATGAAAATTTTACAGGCTGAGTAAAATTTTTGTGGATGTACTGGTTTTTGGAGGTTATTTGCAAAATCATTCTGGATGCCATGCAGATGTTTTTGGGATCCAGTAACTGATAAAGAAAAGCCCACACCCAACAGAACCCAGAGTGTGGCCAGCTCCCCTCTCTCTCCCAAACAGCCAACACTTCTCTTGCAGAGAATTATCTGCCTCCCTGAAGATGGAAATCAATGACTTAGAAGCTGATTAAACAATCCAAATAGCAACTGATAAATGGATTAACCCTCTCTAATGTAATTCTGCTAGCTTTTGTCTTCCGCCTTCCCCAGGTAAGTTTTCTATTCCTGGAGGCAAAACAGAGGCATGGAGGAAGTGAAGACCAGAGGGAATCATATTAAAGTGGGTGAATCCGTTTATCACTTACTGTCTGGATGGCATTTCTGCTCACATATCTGCTTCCTTTTACAGATTTGTACCCTACGGGACCCTGATTAATGTTAGCTAGTGAATAATGAAAGATAGCAACAGACATTGGGCATGGTGAGGAGGAAGATACCCCTGTGGTTAAGGCTGATCCCATAAATGGAGAGACTTTTCTTCCTAGTAACAAACAGGGAGTGTGAATGTGACAAAGAAGTGTCCACAATAGGGAGAGAGAGAGAAGCAGAAGAAAATGGAGGCATTTCTCTCCCTGTAAAGAAACTGTTCAAGGCTTTTCAACCAGCCCCTTGAAATTGAATGATTTCGGTGCTTGAGGATGTACACTGTACTCGAAAGGCTTTGTTTTCAAGGTCATGTCCCAAGATCTTTCTTTGCCTTTGTTTAAGGATTTTCAGGAGGGGTATGTTATGAAGTTGGTGTGTTCAGTTATTTGTGAAGGTCTTAAGCCTAGAGATATACTGACTAACCCATTTAACCCATCTCTGGCATGAGGCTGAGCTAAGTACCTGGCAAACCTGTGTCCAGTCTACAGATTAACTTTTCCTGAGCATTTCCCATGCTCAGCGAGTCTAGACTTCAGGGAGATGAGGCTGAATGAAAACAGACACCTGTGTACCTGCCAAGATGCTTATCAAAGTCCCCAAGACATCTTTGCTGTCCTTTCTGGAAATGACCGCCCACTGGTGCTTCTTGATTTTCTTTTTCAGGGACAGGAAGAATATCTCTTAAGCAACAACATCTTTCCCAAGGGCAACATCCAGGCAGTGACCATGTTCTCTCCCTCCAGTCACACCATGGATTATGGTTGCCATCTGACGTTTGGGGCCTCGGTCCTGAGGGCTGCTTGGTCAGGGCTGAGAGTAGTGTTCACTTGATCAGTAGGCCTTCTGGATGGTTTGGTCATCCAGAGGAGCAAGTGATTTTTGTAAAAACACAGAACTGGGAAATACTATAAAAATTAAACTCTGGATGACTTGCAAGACATGAGTACCATCGAACCCAGAAGGATCCAAAACTAAACCTAGCCCAATTTAGCAACTTGGTTGTAACAAAAGCTCAGATTCTAGACTTGTTGTTCTTTCTGAAGCAGATTCTGGCATACCATGGGAAGAGAAGAGAGGGCAGGAGAAACTCATTTCAGCCTGAAATTGGAATTCTTTTTTAATGTTCCCACAGCTCAGAAAGGACCGGATGGAACAGTCATTCCCAATAACTACTGTGACTTCTGCTTGGGGGGCTCTAACATGAACAAGAAGAGTGGGCGGCCTGAAGAACTGGTGTCCTGTGCAGACTGTGGACGCTCTGGTGAGTGTGGCCCCTTGCTGCATTGGGTGCCCATAGACCAAGAACTGGTCTGCCCGCATTCCTCCGCCATCTTGTGGTGGTGGGCTTGGAGAGTGGAGTGGAGAATGATGGTGGCAGTGATTTCGAGTGGAGAGGGGTTTTCAGGTCATTTTGATATTTTTTCTTCTTTGGGTCTTAAGGGCCAAAAATTATGCCCTACGATCCTGGAAAAAGGGCAAAGGGAAGTTTTTGACTTGTGTCTGGCCTTTCCATAAGGTGGATTTTTCTTTGTGTGTGTTGTTGTGAACCATAGTGAGGTAGAGTGGAAACTCCTGAGACACAGGCAACATGCTTTCTTGTATTGGATGATGCACATGTATAAAAAGCCATCTTTGTTCTGTGGAAGTACCTGGGGCAAATCTGAAGAATGTGGAAACATGAATATTGGGAGAGCAACCATAACTCTGTGGGAGTCAGAGACCCCTGGGCTCCTGGGAAGCAGCATGAACACCACCCTGTTGGCCACTCATGCCATTTTCTCACATGGAACAGGCGAAAGAAACCCTGAGAGATCAAGGAGGCAAAAAGGCAGGCATTCCTAGAGCTAATCTGAAGTTGATTTGGTGTAGCTTTTTTCATTTTTAACCTATCCAAAAACTAAGATAACAAAAAGAGACTTTTGGTCTTGTTCCTTCATTCCTAAAATGAATTTAGGTCTTCAAGTTTTGTCAAGTGGTCGTTTTCTTTTTCAATTCTAACCAAACCATTATTTTTGGCCGGTCATGGTTGGTTGGTACTACCTACTTTGCATATTGTGTTATGTCACAGCTAGACCCAAGTGCAAGGCAGAGTGGAGAGAGGATTTTGGCCTTATTTTTAGTCTCATCAACTACTAACTAGTAGGTGAACCACAGTTTGATTGGGTGGATGGTTCCAGCAGTGAGGAGTCATTTCTCCTTTGTGCTTTTCTAACCATTGTCTTTTTCATTCCCAATCCCAAGAGGACTGAAATGACCACATCGTGATTTACTGTGACAACTCAGTTCTTTCCTTGCTTTGTCTGCAAACCTTGGCTTTGGCCCTTTTCTATTTTGATGTTAGGGTTGTTTAGGGCTTAAGACTGACGTGAGTGGCAAATCAGTAATTTGAAAAGGACTGTGGTTTCCATTGCACACAACCCTCAACACTTAACTCTCAAGGCCCCTGACAGGGTAGTCATTTGTGCAATTCCATCAATTCATTTACTGTACAAACACGATACCTAACGCTGAACTTTTTACTGTACTGGTGCTAGCTTAGAAGACAGGGCCCTTATGATAGTGGACTCTGGTTTTTAGATACTTAAAAAGAAAATAAAACAAATGAAATTCAATTCACTGTTTTTTAAAAGCAAGCAATCGGACAAAATCTCTACTGCCAGAAGCAAGGTCACTTGGTGGAGTGATATTCTAAGCAAAGCGTCACGGACTGCTGTAGGCTTGGATGGGTTAGAGAGGGCAGCTTCAGAAATCTCATTGTAAACTGCTATAATTTCGCCCTTTCTTTGCTACAGAAGATAGGGTACTTGAATCTAGTCCATGGGGCATCAGAAATGGGAAGTTGATTTTCTACACAAAGCCTCTCTTTCTACAACCTTCACTCAGCTTTTCCCCCAGGTTTTGTCTGCTATGTGACACAGGGGGCCATTTTAATATAGCCTAGGTATTCTCATTGCATTTTCTGAGGATTAATTTTGGTGGATCATTTAGTCAAGGTCTGACTCTGATGTTCCTGAACTAGTTGGTATCTGGGAATAAACAGGTGGCATTAGCCTATGGGATGTGCTTGTTAAGGCAGGTGGGCAAATACTTCTCTGGGGCTTCCCTAGGGTCCCTCCAGAGAAGAGAGTGGAGCTTGGAAGAGCTGTCTGTCCCCTCCCATTGGCCTGCCTACTTCTGTTTCCTGGGAGAAAGTGAGATTCCTGAAACTGGCACCTTCAGTGGTGCGTTATTATTTTCTGTGGATGCAGTCCTGGGGCCCATTTAGAATGTGAAAAAGCTTAAACCTGAGTTTTACAGATTTCAGGAGGCTCTGTTTTATTAGGCTTTTTGTTTTAACTCCTATTTCTCACCTTCTTACTGCTCTGAGTTAGATTTGACAACTCTGGACTTTCTGGAGTAACCAAGACTTGGGCATGTTTAGTGGCTGGAGCGTACGTGTGTGTGTATGTGCGCGTGCATGTGTGTGTGTATATATGTGGGAACAGATCACAGAAATTTCCTCCAGTGGTTAAAGAAAACAAGAAACTCTTTTATTACCCACCACTTATCAGGCTTTCCAACCTCTTTTGGCTTTCAGTGCAAATGAACCACATGGTGTAAGGGCAGAACTGAAAGGGTTCCGAAAGAATGGGATTAAAAAGTGGGCAAAAATAAAAATGAAATGGATGGAGGCTTAACCACCTTGAATGGGTTATCTGACAGTAATACGTTTGTAAAGCTGACTGTCAAAGTGAAGGGCAAACATTGTTCAAAGAAACACCAACCGAAAACACCAAAGAAATACCAACCAGGCTTTAAAACCACCAAAGAGCATCATTGTCTGGGGCAGGGTTGAGTGAGCGTGCATGCTTATGTGTGCATGCGGAAGAGAAGGAAGATCATGGTTGAATCTTTCGCTGTTGGAAGCTGTGGACATATGTATCATAGTGGAGACGATGCTTTTTGGGGGAGGGGGGAAGCCTCTTCCCTGGAAATGTTTGCTTTGTCCCAAATCCCTGTCACCAGGTGATGTACCTGCTTACTCCCTTTTGGTGTGACAATGGTTTTAGTATCATGCTATTAAGAATAATAAGGTAATGAGAATATTAATAATGCTGTCTGTTGCTTAACCCATGTGCTGATATATTCATCATACATGTCAGCTCATTTGGGAGGAGAAGGCAGGAAGGAGAAGGAGGCAGCGGCCGCAGCACGCACCACGGAGGACTTATTCGGTTCCACGTCAGAAAGTGACACCTCAACTTTCCACGGCTTTGATGAGGACGATTTGGAGGAGCCTCGCTCCTGTCGAGGACGCCGCAGTGGCCGGGGTTCACCCACAGCAGATAAAAAGGGCAGTTGCTAAACGCACGAAACAGACTCTCTGGGCAACTAGCCACCCCCCTCTGACTTTGGTCATTGTGCTGGTTCTGATATACTTCTTTTAATGAAAGACAACTTTAGATTTTCCCTTTATCCTTGGTTTTTTCCCTCACCTCCCACACACGTGTGTCCCTTCCCCTCCCGCCATCCCTCTATTTTGGGTATGAACATCAGAAGCACAAGCTACTGAAACAGAACAACACAAAACAAGAGAGCAGAATGAGAGTTCTTCCGAGAGATGGCATTGTGATGTGCTGTTTATTTTCCATAGAACTAGGAAGTTAGGTGGATTATCTCTTTTTGAGGGGAGGGGGTCTTTTTGACATGAGCAGAGTTGATTTCCTCAATTTTTGTATTTATTGGCCAAATGAAGAGAAGAGGAACTTTGGGTTTGGAAACAAGAACCAATAACATTTAAAAATTATTATTTATATATTCTAGCTATTATTAGAATCAGAGTTTTTTTTGAGAGAGAGAGAGAAGGGAAATCAAAGAAACCGTAGTGATATCCTGTTTAGAGGCAAGCCACTGGGGGGAGAATTTCCTCACTGGGAGATGATTGCACTGTCCGTGCCCCACGGAGTTTGAGGCTCCCCACGGCAGACCCCCTCCCCACTTCTGCTCCCTGACCTTTCCATCTTCCTCTCTGCTTGCAAGAAAATGTCAGCGGCTCCAGAGAAGTTGGGGCACCCCTGTCTGGCTTCCCTCCAGCACCAGCGCCCTGGCCAGCCTCCGCTTTGGCTCCTCCTCCGTCAGCAGAGCTGCCGTTTTGTTGTTGCTGGTTTTTCCGCACTTTCCTCCTGGCGAAGAACAACTTCCAAATGCAGGAATGGAACGTGAGCAGAAAGTCATGGGCTCAGCAGTGACCACACAGCCCGAGGCCACACTCATGGGAGAAAGAAGGAGACCTCACAGTATCTTCCCCAGCCCCTCGCCCCTGTTTAAAAACATATAAATACTTGTTGGATGATCAAGTCTCCTGTATTTCTTCTATTTTTTATAGTGCCGGCCAGGCACTTTGTTTTATGTTTCCAATAGCGTCTCCTGAAATAAACCAAAGCAACACTGCTCAAGGCCCCTGGGGCGATGGAGAAGAACACCCACCTTACTGACAGTCCCAAGAACCACCGGCTGCGAGGTCCTAGGCAGAAGGTATGTCTTGGCTGACCTGTCTTACAATGCGGGCAAAACCATCATAATTTTTGTTTTTTTAGTTTTCTTTTTCTTTCTTTTTGCTTTGTCCCCACCCCACCCCACCAGCTTGTTTTTTTTTTTCTTTTTTTTCCCCGGGTTTGGACCCCCTTCTTAGTGTGGGAGCGGCTACTGGATTGTCTTCCGCCTGCTCTCTGTGCCCGTGTGTGCATGCAGACCCATGCGGGCCTGGGCGTAGGTGCGGGAACAGAGGCTTGCTTGGACTATGGGAGGGCTCTGTGTGGAGAATGGTGGGCTTCTGGCTTCAACTACAAGAGAAAATGGCTGGGGAAGTGCTTGGCTAACTCTGCTTCCCTTGGCTAAACCTGGAAGTAGAGTCCAGGGAGCGGAAGTTGGGTGTTGGCTGCTGGCTTTGTGTAGGAATAAGCAGATGCGGCCGCAGGGTACTGCATGTCTAGGTGGTATTCCTTGCTGTGGGTACCAATGTCACAGCCAAGGGGATGAGTTCAAATTAAAGAAGATCCTGATTAGGCACAACACTCAACCAGGCTGTTTCGAAGATTCTGAACTCCCACTAAGAGTGGCCAGGGTCTCCAGCCTCCGGGAGAGCACAGGTCCAGAGACACAGGCAGTGCCATTTGACTTGGGTTGGGAGATCCCAGTGGCTGCTCAGTTAACAGCCTGCTTATAAGTGTCTGGGAAGATCTGCTTTGACAATCCAGCCTTTGTAGATCATCATGAATTAGTCTGCTTGTTAAAACAACAAACCAACCCAACAAAAGCAAGGACAAGCAAAGATACCTGCAGATGGACCCTTTGTGCTTTCCTGGTAGCCTGAGATAAAAAGGGATTCTACTTTTCTCATGCTAGAGATGTGCTTGCCTGGGTGTTTATTCTCAGTTTTGAGAATGAAAGTAACAACCCCACTTACTTTTGGGATGTTCTGCCTAATCTGTATGTGACCTGTTCCTAGGAAATATGGCTTAAACCTCCAATGTTGTAATATTTCTGCATGCTCACGTGTGTGAATAAGCCAATACAGTTGGTTTCAGTAGGTTTCTGCTAAAGGGATACAACTTACTCTTGTCATTTTCTACCTCTTTATTGTGTTCCTTTGACTCAGATATTGGATTCATAGAGTTATAGCTTGCTTTCATTGATGAAATATGAGCTTTTGTGTTAATAAAAATTTGTTCAACCAATCTTACACTATCGTTTGAAATCTGTCTAGTTGTTCATAGTCCCGGAATTCTCAATGACAGCTTGCCTTTAAACTTGAGTATTTTTTCTAATTCATGTAATTAAAACAAATTATAAAAGACCACCTAATTTCAGTGTCTAGCTTGGTGTTCTAATGGGGAACCAACAGTTTAGAATTGTCTAACAAGGCATACTCCTAGGAGAATGTTTATCTGAGGATGGGTATTTCTTTTCTTTTTTATTTTTAATGCTATAGCTTTGATCTTCAATTTCTCTTTTTGGGAGTAGTAGATATCCTTACTTTTCTCAGTTAGTATAGCCAAAATGAGCATTGTAATGTTTCTTAGCATTGCTGAGCATCTTGTCTCACCTTGCTTGTAGTATCTTTGAATAGACTCAGAATTTATATTCTTTAAAAAAAAAAAAAGAACTGAACGGGACTTTTAAGATGATCAAGCTTAAATCTTTCACTTTTCAGTTGAGAATAGTTGACCCAGAGAGGTTGAGTTAAGTTGAGAGAGCGGAATGGACATTGCTTTGGAGGCAAATGTCTTGAGGCAAATGTCTTAATGCAAAGGAAGGAAACTCTGGAAGGGAAGATACCGGAGGAGGAAGCTGGCTGTCCTGGGATTCCAGCCACTTTGGTGGTCAGTGTTATATCTTTATCCCTTTTCTCTAGATAACAATGGTGGACATTTATGTGTGAGGCATTCTTCTGAATGTTTCCTTATAATGTTTCACTTAATCCTCAGGATCATTCCCATTAGAGAGGTGCTTGTATTAACCCCTAGTTTGCAGATGAAGAAACTGAGACTTAGTAATAAGGTTCAGAAATGTGTAGCCAATAGGGAGCTAGGTTTTGATCCCTGGTCTGATTCTAGAACCTATACTTTTTACCATTGCTTGTACTGCCTCTTGTAGTCTTTAGGTAAGGAATATATATATATGTGTGTGTGTGTGTGTGTGCGTGCATCTATACATACTTTGCTTTTTCTCAGTTTCAGCTGAAGAAAAGGGTATTTGTAATGATTGTAGCTTTAAAAGATAACCTTATTAAAAGCAATTTCAACAACTGAAGAGTAAGCAATTAGATCCTGTAAAAGAGAATTCCTGTTAAGATTCTGTGCAGAATATTGGAGATAACTCAACTGCTAAACCATCATTTCTAGACATTCCCTCCCAATGTCTAAAGAGATTTTCTTTTTTGTGACCTCAGGAATTGTAGGAGCTGTGTGAGCGATCAAGGCACCTATCTTTCTGTTGTTCTTTTGTTAAATAAGGATCGCTACTCAAATTTTAAAATACAAAAGAAATTACAGTCATAATCATCTGACCAGTTTCCTTTGTCCTCAGCTCAGTAAAGTATCACCCAAACTGCTTCAGAAATGTCACCTAATTTTGTGAGTCCCAGCCCAAAGCTAGAGGAACCAAAGATATAGAACTTTTAAAATTTGTTACAACGTTCAAATCCCCTGGGGGGAACTGTTGATATAAAGGTGACTATTGTCAATCTGATGCTTTTTCCTACCTGGAACGGTCTAATTCTTTACTTCTGTTACTGAAACTATTTAGAGATCAAATGCTATAATTGCTGTAACACTGGGAATTAGAAATATGCATTTAATTTTTTAAAGGTACTTTAAAGTCAGTAATCCAATTCGCTACTGGTATTTTAGAGAGAAGGATTTAATAAAAAAAAATATGATGTTCACATCAATAGTATCCCTTTAAGTCTTCCTGCTTACCTTGCATCTCTCCATGCACCTAATGGGCTGCAGCCAGATACTGCCTTTATATAGCACTTGAGGGAACACAAGATCATTACTCGGGAAAAGAACTAAGGCTGCTTGGAGGTTCTCACTTTATGGTGGAATAAAATTAATTAATTTTATCCCAATATGCCTCCTGTTACATTTGATGAATATGATCTTGAACATGTACTTAAAGTTTGAGCAGCATAGTGTATTAGGTATTTTTCCATAGTCGATTTTGTTTAGCCTTTGAAAGTGAAGTTACTTGTGTTGTATATTTTCTGAGTGAGGCATTTATTGATCTGGTGAGTAGAGTCCTAAAGTAGGGATGAAAAGTTCTGGGTTCTGGACTCAACTCCCTGTGTGAGTTTGTTGACATAGAGCTCTGCCTCAGTTTCTCTATCCCTACGATATGGACATTTCTTTCCCTATCATAATATGTAACCAGCATTATCTCATGATGATTCTTATTGTGTAAGGTAGGATGGATGTTATTTATTCCTATTTGACTGATGAGGAACCTGAGTTTTGATCAGGTTTGGTGACTGGTCTGAAGTCCCAGTGTCAGTAAATGTTATCTGAGACTTCTAATAATCTTTCCTTAGTCTACACTGACTTCACCAAAGATCACAGTTTGAAAACTTCTTGAGTAAAATCAGTAAAGGGCATTGAAATCTTTTATTAAAGACCTCACTAGATTAAGAGGAGGTATTTGATGCTGTGAAACAAAAACAAAACAACAAAAAAATCAAAAACAGCTATTACACATTAGGCTGGGATGTAGCAATGTCTAAGTCCTCATTAACTCTCTAAAAGAACTAAGGTCAAGCTTCCTCAATGGTCAATGTTTTGGTGGTGATGGTGGGGGTGGTGAGGTGGCAGGGAGTGAACATTTTGGGCCGTGTTTCAGTGACATGCCCAAGTGCTTCTAACACTAAAACATTGATTTGTATAATAAAAGTGATTTCTGACCATCTACTCAAAATGACAATATAGGAAAAGCCATTCTGCTTGGTTGATTTATAAAATAACTGAGAATGAAGGAGGATCCCTGTCAAAACTGAATTATTAGCTAAAAAACATTGGCAATTAGGTTTTCAAAGTATCTCCCCAGTGGCCATCAACCAATGACTAACTTTAAATTTTTTTTTAATTTTGAAATCATTTTACACTTAGAAAAAACAGTGTTGCATTTAGTTGCATTTAGTTGCCATGTCCTCTAGTCTGTAATAGTTAGTTCCACAGTCATTGTTTTTCATGGCCTTGATACTTTTGAAGAATGTTCGCTAGTCATTTCATAGAAAGCCATTCACTTTAGGTTTGTATGCTGTTTTCTGATGATTAAAATGAGGTTGTGCATTTTTTGGTAAGAACACTATAGAAATGATGTTTTATCCTTCACAGTGCATTATATCAGGAGGTACATGATAGATTTGTTCCATTACTGGTGACTGAGACATTTGGCCTTTCTGGCTGGTTTGTTTATAGACCTTGGACATAATATTTTCATTCAGATATACCTTTGTTCATTTGGTAACTGTGGACTGAGTAATAGCATATGATGCTTAGTACTGTGAAGGCTAGGATAAAATTAAACATGGGGCCAATGGATTTATTGGCCAGTGGATTTATCTGTGAGCTAGTAGGTCTGACTAGATATTCAGAAATAGTTAAAAATGTGTAGGCATTGTCATGGGGTAGTATGTGATTATTTTTGCTGTGGATCACAGTAGGCAAGGAGATTTCCTTGGAGGAAGCCATCCTGGTCAGCAAAGAAGTCTAGATTGATTACTGCTATTTAATTTGTAGGCAAGAATGTCTCTTGTCAGAGAGAATGCAAGAGTTGAACAAAAAGCAAAGCTGGGAATCACAATCAGATCCATGTAAAATGGTAAAAATCACAATTTGAAAACATGCTTAGGTATTATTCTGTAGCATTTTGTTCCTGCTAGTCCTGTTGTGCTTATCATAACACATTATGATTGTTTGTAGTCCTTTGCCTCAAACAGATGGTGCATTTCTTAAGGGCAAAGGTGATATCACTCATGTCCCTTGGACAGTGCCTGACACCAATGTGCCATAATTATTTGGTGATGTAAACCGAGAACTGAGCTAGTTAGTGGAAGTCTTATTAAATCTCCTTCTACACGTAGTGGATGCTCAATAAGTATTGTTGAAAGAAGGTTGGAGAAGTCATTCTGGACGCGGCATCCATTGGTCAAGTTGGGGCTCAGATGAGAGCCAGGTGACAGTGAGTTGGTGGTGAGGGGTGAAGGAGAGGAAGTGAGGGTGTGAGGACGGGGTGGGCACAAGTTGGCTATATGTGGAGGGATGGAAACAAATCCTCCTACGGGGGCAGGGGGGGATCAGAGCAGGAGCCTGAGAACATAGCAGGACATTTTCCACGGCCTGCAGTTGGCCTAGCCCGAAGAAACAAAAGAGAAAATGGATGTTGAGAGTGCAAAGTTGGAAACTAACCAGTGATTTTCTAGGTAGCTTAAATGGGGCAAAAGAAGAATATGTGTACGTGTGTGTGTGTGTGTGTGTGTGTGTGTGTGTGTGTGTGTGTGTGTGTGTTGAGGGGGCCAAGGGTGGAAATTTGAGGAAACTAGAAGGGCATGAGGTATGGTGATGAGACAGACTCACTGAAGAGTGGCAGGTGGTATCTGACCGGTGGGTCAGGGCATTGGGAGAGGGACAGAAAGACTTCTGGCAGTGGGTGGACTCATGACTGGACGCCCACAGGAGAATAATTGTGGGTGCTCTGTGGGAGGTCAGAGAACCAGCCACATAGGTTTTGTCACTAAAGTGGAGGGGCCAAGGCAGGTGGCAACAGGAAGGAGCAGAGGAGCATGAGGGAAGGGGGGAAGCTGGGGACGGGGTACCAGAAAAGCCATCAGAGAGGAGAGATTGGGGGGATGGGAGTGGGGGAGGGAGCAGGAGCAGGTGTGTTGGGAGGACTCCGTGGCGGAGGAAAGTGGACGATGGAGTCTCTGCTGTGGAAGTGCATATAATCCAGGCCCGTAGGCCTGGCCCCTGCGTGATGGCTTGGGTGCCAGCAGTAGAGCCGGGCAGCAGAGGCGAGGGAATTTCAACCTGGAAGAGGCTGAACTGCTCATTTGATTTTGAGCTTTATCACTTGCTGGCTTTGCCCTTTTCCATTTAGTTCCCTCCTGCTCCCCCTTCTCCTCCTCCCTCCTCATTCGTCAGCTCATGATCTGGGCACTGGTGGGGCACACAACTCTGCCCTCAGGAACCACTTCTAGTGTAAAACGTGATGGTACTTGGTTTTGTTGGTTACTCCTTTGTACTGATTACTCCATTCCAAAGGCCAGAATAACTTAGCAGGTTTAGTTTAGCTAGAAGCAAAATCTATGCCTGGTTGGTGGTACCCATCCAAGCTAAAGGGTCCACCTGGTTTGAACTACCACCGAGTTCCAAGGCTGTCACTTGGGATCCCCTGGCTTGGGGCAGGGTTGGAGGTGAGGGTGTGTGCTTGTGAAGGAGCGTCCTTTTGGCCTTAGGCCAACTGGACATCAGTTGGAATTTTCAGTGGCTGAACTAGTCCTATACCATTTCCACTTAGGTGACAGATTACATCATAGTGGTCCTTTCTGGGATGTTTTAGTCATGAAAAGATTCAGTTTGGTTTCTAAGTGGAGGAGAAGAAAAACCTTCTTGCTAACACCCAGTTTTGCCTGCTGTGCCACCTAGGAATCGAAAATCCAGCTGTGTTCTCTCTGTCTCTTGCCCAGTAGCAACTGACCTGCCCCACTCACGGCTGATTCCTGCTGCTGGCGTTCAAAGCACCGGAGACACCAGCCTGGGTTTCACTGCACATAGCCATAGCCTCACTAGATTGGCCATTAGTTAGCAGTTTTCTTTCTTTCTTTTTTTTTTCTTTTCTTTTCAATTCATTTCACTTCTGCCACCCCCTTAATTTTAATCTTTCTTTTTTAGGTAGTTGTTCCGTGCTGTTGTTTTTTGTTTTATCTTTCATTGCCTTTCCCTCTGCAGTCAACTCTATGGCCTGGGGACTCCGGCATCCTTCAAGCAAGCCATTTCCGAAGAAGGTGAAAAGAAGCCACGATGATTGGCTCCTCCTCCTCCTCCTCTTCCTCTTCCCTTGCCTGGCCCCCTCCTGTGAGTGTGTTTCAGCCAACACAGGAGTGGAGAATCCTCCAGCACAACTCAGCTCAGCTCAGAGAAGTCTTGGGAATGGCCTAAGTTTGTGCAATAAGAAGATTTTTGTTTTTTCCTTTTTAAAATTCTTCGTGACGTTTTCTTTGCGTGTCTGTGAGAAAAGTACCCAGGTCAGACTGGAATTGCTCTACAACAGAAATAACTGGACACGAACAAACTGACAAAAAAAAAAAAAAAAGAGAGAGAGTTAACTATTTTATTTATTTCAATATTTAAAAGAAAAAAGTGCTGACATTGCACAGTATTTTTGTTTAAAGTACCTTCTACTTCAAAAGCTAAGAGCAATTTTGTGAAGACATGAAATCAAAAGAGTCCTTAATGTAAAATAAAGACTGCATATTAACTCTAAGGAAAAATACCCCACATTTTTCATAAGAAAATAAAGATCAACTCCACTCTCTCAGGCTTTTGAAAAAGCCATTCATGTATGTGCTTTAGGTATTTTTATTTCTGCGAGTTGGATGTGGTAAGTGAGGAGTGATCAGTTTTTCTTTTTCCTTCTTCAAAAGTCTATTGAAAGTGTTGGTGATGTTAAATGATTGTGTGTTGACTTGGTTGAACTAAATTAGCCACAATCAGCAGCTTCCCCATCCCCACTGCCCCTCACCCCAGGCAAGCCCTTCTGTCTGAGTGTGGAGAAGCAGCCTGCCCCCTGGTCGCCAGGTCTGGGGCACCGGGTCAGAAGGGGATTCCTTCTAGTGATGGAAGACATCTCAAGTGCAACAGACTTGAACGCAGACAGCTTTGTCTAAAATAAGGTAGAGGGGAAAAAAACAGCAAAAAGGAAGCCTCAGCTGAGATGATACTAGTTCAGTCATCTAACAACTTCTAGAGGAGATTGGCCAAGGGGACCTTCTGCTGAGCTGGCTTCAGGGGCTTAAGATTCTACAGCTGTCCCCAAGGGCTAGGAGGGTCAACCCAAATGACAAAAGCCTCAAATGCAGTTGCTGGTGGGGGCCAAGGAGGAAGGCGAGTGTTCCAGCTTGTCCCTTTACGGCCATGTTGGTGGAGGTGGGCGTTACAGCTGATGGAATGTACTTCAGCATTGTGTCCGGGGGCCCAGCGAAGCAGTGGGGCTGCTTGGCTGGGTTCTACCCCCAGGCTCGCTGGGCTGGACTTTTACATGTCCATACTCTTGGGTTTCCCGTCCTTGGAAGCAGAGTCATAATAATCCATGTACAGTCTAACGCTGAATAGTCTTGTCAGCAAAGGTCCTGGAGTCATTTCAGTGTCACTGAAATGGTTCCAAACCTGAGACTCTCATTTGCCTCTGCAAGGGGAAGGTGGGCAGGCAGAGACTTCCTGCCAGTCCTTTCAGGTTTCCCGTTCAGGGCCAGTCCTAGGAGCATCACCAAGAGAGTCTGTATCATTTTGTAGCTCTTTTGATAGAAAATGTCCCTTGTCAAAATGCTAATAATTACAATAATAATCTGCTCTCCAACCAACTCCCACAAGTTATGACGTGTGTAGAACTGTGATAAAGCTTTGCATAATGTAGGGTTTGTATCAAGTTTGTGTTTCTGTTAAATAAAAGTCTGTTCTCAATGCTCCTATAGCATCTCTGTAAAATTTGCCTGACCAGCGAACCTCCTCCTACTTTGGGTTCCACCTTCACGCCGTGGTGTGGAAGGGACTCCTGAAAGGGTGCTGCCCACTTGCATGCCCAAGATTTGTTGAATCCTGTTGTTTTGTTCACTGGCTTGGCTGACAGGTGGCATGGAAGGTGAACGATGCCCAGGGCTGGTGCTAGTGCCAGCATCCGCTCTCTGAGCCCGGGGTTTAGTCACTCCCCATCACCATCATCATCCTCTAGGTGGCCAAAATATGCCATTATGTGCACAGAGTTAACATACCTGTACAGTGTTGCTGTCACACCCGTGCCAAGAATAGAAGTTTTGCACAAAAATGCAAGATTTAGTGTATGCTTGGGAAAAGATGAGAGGATAATGTTTTCATTGCCTGAACGGGGCTGTAGGTGTAGCCTCCCAAGCTGCACCCCCCTGTGTTAGGCTTTCCCTTGTGAGAGGAGATGCACACTCTTATCTGATGGGTCCTTTAGGGGTCACGTGGAGCCAGGTCAGCATGTCAGGCCAGGCCTTGCCCTCTGAACATTGCTGCCCCCCACCCCCAACTGGGGCGAGGTGGAGATGAACATGACATTGTAGTGCTGCTGCTAGTGTGCTCTGTCTTCTTTTAGACTGAACGTCACATTACAGCTCTCACTATGGACTTTATAAGTTTCCCTGGCAGTAAAAAGAAAGTTTTTCCCCCTGATATATTACACTTCTTAGGGTTTTTTCTTTTTCTTGTGATAAAATATATATAACATGAAATTTACCATTTTAACTATTTTTAAGTGTCCAGTTTTCACCACCATCCATATCTAGAACTTTTTCATCTTTTCCAACTGAAACTGTATCCAGTAAACACTAATTCCTCATTCTTTCCTTCCCCCAGCCTCTGGTGACCGCTGTTCTACTTTCTGTCTCTGTGAATTTGACTACTCTAAGTACCTCGCATAAGTGGAATCATACAGTTATTTGTCCTTTTGTCACTAATTTCATTTAGCATAATATCTTCAAGGTTCATTCATGTAGATGTGTCAAAATGTCCCTTTTTTTTTTTTTTGAGACAGAGTCTCACTCTGTTGCCCGGGCTAGAGTACCATGGTGTCAGCCTAGCTCACAGCAACCACAAACTCCTGGGCTCAAGTGATCCTACTGCCTCAGCCTCCCGAGTAGCTGGGACTACAGGCATGCGCCACCATGCCCAGCTAATTTTTCTATATATATATTTTTAGCTGTCCATATAATTTCTTTCTATTTTTAGTAGAGACGGGGTCTCGCTCTTGCTCAGGCTGGTCTGGAACTCCTGAGCTCAAACGATCCACCTGCCTCGGCCTCCCAGAGTGCTACGATTACAGGCGTGAGCCATCGCGCCCACCCAAAATGTCCTTTTTAAGGCTGGATATTTCATTATATGTATAAACCACAATTTATTTTGTTTGTTTATCCATTTATCTGTCAATCAATACTTGGAGTAAAAAGAAAGTTTTACATATTTATTACACACCACCCACTTCCTATAATGACTCAAAATTTGAGACATTAGACCCAATTCAGAACTCACCTATGGGATTAAATGTCTTTTGTAGGGGGAAGTGATTGTACCCAAAATCTTCCTTCTAATTTGTACTCCAGAAACCGGTACCTTGATTCTGATAGGCAAAGGCTTCTGCCTAAAGTGTGACTTTCCTCATGCCTAAGGCTTTCTTTGTAGATATTGTCTTTGGACTACTTATAACGATTAGAGATCTGGCGTGGAGCTGTAATATCAATGTAAGTAACTAAGGATAGAAGAGACCCAAGATGATCAAATGTCCATAATGATAGGCCACGAGGGCAGGAGCTGCCTTTTTCAGGTGTCTGATGGTGAGTTTTTGGCCAAGGAAACATGGGCTTTATGTCTACAGCTGGTCACTGGCCAAGAGGGAGGGGAAAAGTGTGCACATGAGCTGGAGAATGAGAAAAATCACTTTCCTCACCCACTTGGAAACATATTAGTTGCTTTAAAGGGTTAACTCTGGGGTTGAAATTCAGATGCCTACAGAGCAGGTATCTTTGGTGAGCAAAGCAGGCCAGGTGTGAGAAAAATAACAGTGCCAAGGACATGGGGAACAGCCCGTGATGCTCAACCTCAGGTCACAGGAAGCAGAGAACCTGTGCCTCACTGGGGCAGCTGCTACATAGCTCAAGGGGTGCTGCCTGCAGGAATGTGGGATGTGGGCCCAGGGTTCTCAGGTCTTCTGGTTTTTCAAGAGAGGCCCCAAATTCAAAAATTTTGGTGAGATCTCCCAATTTTTAAATGTTGGTAGTAAATTAAAAATGAACATTGAAGATCAGCTTTGTGTAGAATGAACCAAACGTGACCATGTACCAGACACACTTGAATGGCTTTGGGGGAGCCCCAAGGGCTGCCAGTCTGGGTAAGGTTGAAGTTGAGGTTGGAATGCCTTGATCAAAATCCTTCATAACACCAGATCCTCGTCTTACCCTATGGATGCATCCAGTGGTGTCCTGACTTAGAATTGTCCCGTGGTGAGAATGGGCCCCTGGGTTGGTCTCTGGATGGAGCACATGGTAGGGGTGATTCAGGATGTGGTTTCAGTAGAAAACACTCCCCCATCCAGTCCCTTTCCCTTTGCATGTACATGGAAGATGTTCCCTTTGAAACTCTGGATAGAGTTGTATAGTTTGGAGATACTTTTTAAATTTCACTTCATTCTTATTGATGACCAATGTTTGTTACATCACATTCCTTTTACCCTTCTTTTCTAAGAACCCCAAGTCATTCCATGTGGCTGGAACTGAATTTGAGTTTTATCGTGTCCCCAAACCAGCAAACTCAGAATTCCTTTGATAAATATAAATACATATACATATCCCTCCAGAATTTTTGTCATTTAAATTTATCTTTTAAGTATTTTATATCTTATATGCATCTTATTTTAGAGAGTACTTTGTAAGAGAGTTAGACCTGCTCTTAAGTATGCAAACACTGCTTACTTGGGTCAGGGTGGTTTTCCGGTTTTGTTTTTTTTTTGTTGGGATGGGGATGAGGTTATTCTGAATAAACGATTTGTTTTCCTTATGATTTGTAATAGGGAAAACTTTTCCCATAAAGGCCCAGATAGTAAATATTTTAGGTTTTGCAGGCCAGATGTCTGTCATAGCTATTCTGCTCTGGGGTTGTAGCATGAAAATAGCTGTAGACAATATGTACACAAATGGGCATGGCTGTATCCCAATAAAACTTTATTTACAAAAATAGGCAGTTGGCCAGATTTGGTCCATGGGGCATAGTTTGCTGATCTATGATTTAGAAATAGTTTAATATTCTCTATTCAATTGGAGGTGATGGGGGTAATATTTAAGGAGTTTTCTAAGCCTCAGGACTAAGGAAAAAGAAGAATTTCACATCACCAGGTGAAGGGCTAATAGTGGATTTTATGATCAGTGATGTAAGCTGTTTTGAGGCCAAATGCAAAAACGTTTCAGAGCGAAAAAAAAATCCCACCATAAGATTTTAGAAAGTTCTGTACTAGGTTTTCCAGTTTTGGTGCTGAGTCCAAACTACAACAGTGTAATGTTTTTACCCAAAGTATCTATGACTAATCCAGCCATATGTTACAATGACTCTTGGGGACATGATGACTACTATTATTCATCTCTAGCAACTTAACTATGAAAAAAGGCAAATGAGTCCTATGGGATAAGTGAACCTAGATGGCAGAGTTTCATCTATATGTGACAGATGGTGAAGGACATTTAGTGGAGCCCAATGTGGGAGGTATGGAGTTGTGGCAGGGAAAGAAATGGTCTCTTTCTGGTGAGCACTGATCCTTTAACGGCTGTGGCTCTGTGAAATAATTAATTATGGGATGTTGAGGATGTTGCTGAGATATATTTCTCCCCAAGAATCAGATTCTTATGGTCATATTCCGAATCATAATACTCTCCCAACTTCCTACTTCACCTCCCAAAACAACCAATAAGAAAAAACTGCTTCCTTGGATGGCAGAGAAGATTCCCGATACCAGTCCTACTACTGAATTGAAACCTTCCTACTAATTGAACATGGGATGATCCTGAAGTGTGGTCTGTGAGCTGGTCATGGTGTGTGGCAGCAGCCAAGCCACATTAATTGAAGAAGAGATTCTCTTTAGTGGATTTGAGAAGGTCAGTGACTTTCAGACCTCAGAGTACCATTTAGTGTGTTTATTGGTAAGTTCCTGAGTTGACTCCAAGTTTCCTGAAAAGGGGCAGTGTTTGGGATCAGCATACTAAATGTCTGCTCCATCTTCTCCAAGCTCCATCTTGTGATCACCTATGAGGTCACCCAGAAGTCAGTTTTCAGGCATAGACTAGGAGGAGAAAGTCTTCAGACTGAAAGTTAGAAAATACTGTGTTTTGTATTTTACATAAATGTGGTATGAGCAGCACACATCTCTTGGTTACCTGCTGTTTCTTTACTCCAGAATAGGAACTACTTTGTTGAGAGGTGATGACCATGGTTATAAATGGTTAAGCATCAAACTGATTTATCCAATTATGTTAACCTGTCATCACTTGGCATGGCATAATTATAGCTGAGATAGATCTGGAAGTCCTAGTGGAACACTAGCTAAAGTTTTGTGTTGTTTATTTTTAAGAAAGCATTATACCAAGCTGTGCTAAACTGGGAATAATGTGCAAGGGCTGGAAAGAGATTCTCCAGCTCTATTTAATATTTGACACCACTGTGTTCAAATTAGCTGAGAAAGACTGGAAAATCCAAAAGTGCAGAAAAGATTATTAACAATGTGTTCAGTGGGATAAACAATCAACCCTTTAAGGAAGGGTTTAGGGACTTGGGGTTGTTTAATTTAGGGACAAGAAATTAGGGGCCACTTAATAGCTTTTGTTATGTGTGTATCACTGAGAAAAATACACTGACCAGTTTCTTTTGGTCTCCAAAGAGGACAGAGGAAGCACCTTGGGACTTAAAACAGATAGACAAACAGTTATTTTGATGCCAATAATTTGAGACTATTGAGGCTGATGTGGAACTCACTGATAGCCAAACATTTCCCATGTGGAGTTAGGGGCATGGGCTAGATGAGCTCTTGGGGTCCCATCTCCTCTGTAATGCTTTGAATTGTAGCTACATAACCTGAAGGAGTTGGGAGATGTGGGGAAATTAGTCTCACAGATACGTATTATGGTCACTCACTCACTGAGATGACAGGGCTTGCTCCTCTGCATCCTGAAGCACTGTCCCAAGCCTTTTGTTGACTTCCGTTGTTTTGGTAGCGTTAGATACCAGCTGAAAAGTGGATGCTAGACACTGTCCTCCAGAGAAATGCCAAGTATGTGAAAAAGGAACAGTGAGAAGCAGCTGAAAAGGACAGTAAGCCCAAAAGGCCACCAGGTGAAAGTGGTCCTGCTGAAAACACCATGTGAGTTCTCATCTCACCGGACACCACCACATCCAACATCATCCTTGGTGCATGGAATTCATAATTGCTCATAGGACCGGGATAGTATTCTCAGTTTGATTTTGGTTGAATGACCTCACTAATATTCATGGTTGTCTACTACCTTCTCTCCAACTTAGCAAGGGAGGAAAGAGCTTATTAGAAGACAGGGTTAATTATGTATAATTATGTTTACATGTATGCAATGTGTATATATAAATGACAAAAAGTCTGCTTGGGAAAAGAAGTGATGAGCATTCTTTCTAAATAACTTTGAAAAGAACTCCTACAGAATAATTTCGCTGTGTGTTTGATCTAAAGAAATAGCAAGGATTATACTACCTTTAGCATGTGAAGTGAACTTTCTGTGGACCATAAATATAACAGAGTTTGGGGTTGTACAAAAGAATGAAGGATGAATTGCTAGCATGAACATTTATGCTGAAACTTCTGCTTGGCTGAGTTATGGGTACAGAGAGACTGGCAGTTTGTAATCCTAAAAACTTCTTTAGTTAAAATAGATTGTTCTACCCTCTGTAGGTTTCAACCTTTTGTCCATAATTGAAAAACAGATCAATATGTGTTGACCACATGCTGTTACTTTGTATAATGATCCTCCAGTTATTGGTTTGCTTTTTACTACTGATCAATTAATCAAAAATTTATTGAATGTCTTCTGTGTTGCAATAATGTGCTAAAAACATAAAAGAGAAGCAACAAGGAACTGGGACAAACTTTTTGGCAAATACTTTCTATACACTAGTTACCAGGTCTAGGCTTTTTATAGAGGTTAGCTTGTTAAAGCCATATACAGCCCTTTTGGGTTAAGATTCTTATTCCTATTTTACAGAGCATATTATTCAAGACAAGAGCATTTGTAATTAAGTGGCAAGTTGGTGCAAAATGTGAGTGCCACACAGGGTTAGTAAGGGGAGTTAGCAGTGTAGGTTGGAATAGAGGGGGAAGACTTCATAGAAAGGGGAGCGGAGTTGGGGTGAACACAGAGGTGGCAGTGAAGGCAACAGTAGGAAACACCTGAGCAGAGCTCCGAGGTGTGGGTGGGCACAGGCGCTTTGGAGCTAGAGCAGAGATGAGCCTGACTGGAGTGGAAGGAGGATCCTGGGCTGTGTGGGACGTCGTGGGCGTGTTACCGGCGTCCACACTGTGCTGGGGCTTGATCACAACGAAGGAATTAGCAGCAGTAGGAAGTAGGGGCCCGTCATGAGCTCTTGAGCAGGATGGATGTGATGTTTAGGATGATTCTGTAGGGACAGCTGACCTGGGCATGTCAAGAAGTTTGGGTTTGTCTACCCTTCCCTACTGCTTGCCTCTGATGCTGTTGTGATTGTAAGATGCTAACCCTCGTGGGGAAGAGAAGTGGTCAGCATTCATGCTCGGTGTGGATGTGCCAACAGAACCCAGTTTCTCCCATCTCCTGTGTGATGCTTGTCCAGCTGTTGAAATGATCATCTTGCTGGTGCCAAAGCTGGCGGTTCCGATTCCATGGGCATTTCCCACCAATTGTTATTCCGAAACCAGAGAAACTGCTATTAAACTACCTGCTGGTTTGCAGTGCATTTGGGAGGAGTATAGGATACCCAGAGAGGCTGGTTGGCCCCAGAGAGCTTTCTATCTGAGAGGCCAATTTAAATTAGAGATCAGAATGTGATTGTTCTCCTAGTCAAGTTGGAAAAGGGCTTGTTTGAAAAAGTACGCTTTAGACTAATAGGGCACTGAGTGTGATGTGAGGAAAAGAGAGGAAACCAGGCTTAGATGCCGGCCGTGCGGTCTGTCTAGATGGCCGGTTCGCATCTTGGAGGAATCGAGAAGTCTTGGGCTGGCAGTCCCTGAGTCCTCACTTCCATTTCTGTCACCGACTCCCTTCTCTCCCCACTTCGCCTTGTAGATGGGGTCCGTGCTGGCCCCTGAGGCTGAAAGAGGTACAGCCGTGTGTGCGGAGTGTGGATTGTGAGTCCAGAGGGTACGGGCCGTCTTCTCCACAGTGGCCAGGAGAGGATGGCGCTTCCTGACATGCTAAATAATCGCCACTGCACTCTCCGTGTAATCTTCCTAGCAGCCTTGTCAGAAGTTATTGTCCCACTTAGCAGATGAGTAGACGTACACTTGAGGGGTGAAGTGACTCGGCCAAAGCTATGCGGAAGTGGCAGGGCCAGACTAGACATGGCGTCTTCCTTCGGATGTTTGCATTGTGCGTTGGCCACTGCGTGTTACTCCTTGTAATGATCTGTGACAACTGTCCTGGCTTACGCATGGCTGAAAGAGGCAGAGCACTGAATTAAAAAGGTTATTCGACAGCACAGAATTGAAACCCACCATAGAAGAATATCCACCTCCCCCCCACCCCCGAGGAAAGGAAGAACGACTGGGTATGGGCCTCCAGACCCCTGCGCCTCACTCCACCATGTGTGCATTGCCTGTGCCTGGGCCTTGTACCGTGCTGTTTGCAAACCCCCTTTCTTGTTTATGTAGATCGCGTACAGCCTGCGTTCTGGGGCCCAGTGTCAACAGTGCAGTGGGGTGATGTTCTGTTTTATGCACCCACCGATGTTACCTACACACTGGCTTGAATGCCGCATACTGTGTGCTCCACAGAAAACACCCCAGGTCTGCCCCTGAGGGCCGGATGAGGTGTATGCAGCCACCCTCAGAGTGGACTTTGCCCTGCAGAGGTTAAGAAGGTTGGCTCTAAAGGAAGTCCCTGCCTGCTGGGTGGCCAAGGGGAGAGATCTTGCCTCCCTGCTCTTCCTGCATTAATTCCAGAAAACTCTCTGCAGCACTCTGCAACCCTGTTTCTGGTCTGTCTGCCATGGTATTCACAGCTCGTTTCTGCTGCATGCTTATTTGGGGAAAGAGTGCTCCAGGGCTCCCAAAATGTGAAGAGGGAAATTAAGGATGGTTGGCCAAGTGAGTCAGCCCACCAGCCATGGCCTACCCTCCTCTCTCTGACCTTGGGGAGCTTCGCTGGGAAGGCACCTCTTCCTTGTTCCAGGGCTCACTGGGGAAGAGTCCCAGGGCTTGGCCTCTGGACCAGGTGGAGTCTGCTCTGTGTTCTAAGGGCGAGAAAGGGAACCAGGCTCTCTGAGTGTCAACTGCATGTTACCCCAGGGTCTCTACCTCACTGTCTCCTTTAAAAACTTTGTGAGGTAGGAGCTGTCGCCATGTTGCAGCTGGGGAGCTGGGTTTGAGAAAGGTTCAGTGGCTTGCTCAAGATCAGGCAAATGCACACATCTGCTTGACCTCAAAGACTATTCTTTCTCTCCTTTTTCTGCCATTGTCCAGGGAGGAGGACCTCTCCTGCACCTCCCCTCTCCTCCTTAAACCAAAGGCTCTGGGCTTCTGTTCATTCTTGTTTCCTTTCATCCAGCTTCCTCTGGGGGACCTTACTTTTCCTATAGTAACAAGAGTGCTGCAGGCCGCTGGGAGACTCCGTCCTGGCTGCAAGTCCCGTTGCCTGTTGGCTGGTTGGGCAGGGTTAAGCCACGGTGCTAATGAGTCCAGTCCCAGCAAGGACGGGCTGGGTGGTTGGAAAGAGCCAGGCGTCCCCATGGTGGGCAACTCTGCAGGCCCATTTTGGGTGGCTGTGAGCCTGTCAGGGAGGGAGCAGAGAGCCCTCTCTCGGTCCCAGGCAGGATACTCTTCCTTTCCTGGGAATTTTTTGCCTCTTATTACCTCATTTTAAGGCCACAGGCATCATTTTCATATATTCCTTCAAAAGAAATTCAGCCTCCATCTTTGTACATAATGAATCCAACCTGGTATTAGTCTGATGCTCTTGAAAGTTCCAGGATGCCATTTTCGTGAGAGTGTGACATAAAAAAGTTGCTTTCTTCTATCCTTCTGTCTTCCTGCCTCACCCCCATTGCCCAAATGGAGGTGTGCTGCTTAGGTCCCCTTTTTGTAAAAGCTTTTAGAGCTGTCCCTTCTGGAAACTTCTCCCTCCCAGAAGGCTGGGAAAAAGAGAGCTGGGTGCAGAGCAGACAGTACCCAGGAATATTTTGGCCCTGGGATTCTGATCTGCATTCATCCTTCCGGAAGGCAGGGTCAGGGAGGAGTCAGTCAGCTGGCGGGGCCCCAGGGCTCTGAGCAGAAGGGCAGCTGGAGGAGCAGGGTGCCAAGATTCCAGACCACCCCCCACCCTGGGCCACACCCCTCAGGGGCTGGGGCCATGCCGTGGACTTAGGAGACCTGGGTAGCGCCCCAGCTCTGCTGTCACCTTGCCCTGTGACCTTGGGCAAATCACTTCACCTTTAAGGGGCTCAGTTTCCTCCTGTGTATAAAGAAGGGGTTGGACTGGGTGGTCTCTAGGATTCCCTCTGATTCCGATAGTGTCTGAATTGGTCCCAAGTAAGGAAGCTATGATAGTGTTATCCTCTTTGAGAAGCTGGTTTTTATTTTAACTGCGGATTTTTGGAAGTCTGATTTTTAAGCCACTGGAGCAACTTCAGTGGTGGAAATTTCAGGCACTGTTACGGGGGTCTGTGGCGGGGAGATGGCATTTTATATCACCGCTCCCACCCCGCTCCCGTAATCATGTCTTAGAGGCAGATGCCTCCTTTGTCCTCTTGGTTGGCCCACACCTGTGATCCCCTCTGATGCCCCTGCCTCTCGCCCTGATTGAAGAGGCAGATGGAGAGCATGGTTGGAGTGAGACGGGCCATCTGTGTGGATCCAGGACTCCTGTGGGGTGCGCGTGTGCAGGGAACCCCTGGTCTCTCCCACCTCTGGCTTCACAGAGGTCAGGCCCCATCGTCCAGGGGCTGGACCCGTTCCAGACGAGGCTGTGTGGGCCACTGGTGCCGCCCCACCCTTGGATATTGGGTGCAGAGAAGCAGGCCCTGGAGCTGGTGGGCTAGAGGAGGACACGGAGGCAGAGGAGAGTCATTGCTGAGATCTCGGGGCTCCCGGACTTCCAGCTCAGTGCTCTCTTCCTAGCAAGGCCTCCTCCTCCAGCTGGCCCCTTCACCCAGGCTGTTCCTTAACTTCTTTGCCTTTTCAGCAGTTCTCTTTCCTCACCTTTACCTCTGTGGGGGCGGGGTTTGGAGGTGGCCTTGACCTGGTTTTGCCCTAGGGTAGTTCTGGAAGTGCCTTTAATCCGGATCTGAGATTAGCTTTTAGGGCTGGGATGAGCGGTTGCCCTCATCCCCAGGCCACCTTCTGAGTCCTCAAGGGCACCTGGAGTGTGGAGGGGCAGGAGCATGGTTGGGGGGGGAAGGTGGGGCACCAGCACAGGTGGGGACATCTTCTGCCCGGCCCTCCAGCAGGGGACCCTACCCACCCCCGTGGCTCCTCGTGTCTTGGGAAGGCTCTTTGCCCACTATGGTGTCCTGTGGCCTGGTGGAGTGGGGGGTACCTGTGTGCATGTTGGAATAAGATGTGGGTTTGCCTCCTGCCTCTGCCAGCCCCTTCCTAGGTTGTCTTAAGTAAGTGACTTAACTGCTCTGAGCTTCAGCTTCTTCCTCTATAAAATGGGGACAGTAATACCCGAGTCACACAGACTGTTTAAGGGTTAAATGAGGAATTGTGTTCAAAGTGCCTAGCACATAGGGAGCACCTCATTAAATTGTAGCTATTAGTGTTATTAGTACTAATACCCCTCTAGGGATAAGTCAGGGAATTCAGTTTCTGCATCTTTTTAAGAATTCAGCCAGAATTCTAGTCGTGTCTCCTGAATAAGCAAGGACCCAAATCTCTTTTCCTGGCTCTTATTCTCATCCTTTCACCCATTCCTTCTGGCTTCTTTCTTCTTTATCTCCCATCTTCTTTCTTTGCCTTCTTTCTTCCTCTTCTCACTCTGTCGCTCCTCTCTGTTCCCACTATTCTGGAACCTGCCGTGACCTCTTTTCTTTACTTATTCATGATCCAAAGTGCATCTTGGCAGTTCCTAAGGCTGGTGCCATCCAGCTAATTTTCTGCTTGCTGTGAGTTCTCCATCCTGCCTCCATGATGGTGCCACAGCCCCCCAACCAAAGGCTCCCATCCTGGCTGGCAGGGTCCCCACCACCCCTTAAGATGCGAATGTTTTACCCAAATCCTTTTCCATCTTGGCTCTTTCTTACTTTCTGTTCTTTGGGTTCCCAACCACCATGGCCAGTGGATATACTAGTCTGGAACTCAGGGAGAGTTTCCTCCTGGAGGTATACATTTTAGGATTACAAGCATATAGGCAATATTTAGGGGAAGTGAGTCTAACTAGTAAGAAGCAGAGTTGAGAGTAGGGGAGAAGGGGCGGCCAGGGAGGTAGGAGCAGAACCAGGTGAGCGTGTGGAGGAGAAAGTGCGCGGTGAGCAGGGGTGGAGAGAACTGGCCCTTTCAAATTGTGCTGAAAGGAGGAGCAGAGGAACTCGGCGCTCAGTGGGGGAGATGCTATGTCAGGACAGGTCTCTTGGAAAGGCGGTTTCACAGCATATCTGTGTGCTGGCAGAATGGTCCGCTGGAGAGAGAAATGATGACGATGCAAGAGGGGAGGACAGCAGGATCACAGTGCCCGGGGTGAGAGGTTGGGATCCTGGTGCAGATGGGAGATGGGCGCTGAGTAGGAGCCAGGACCGTTCATTCCTAGAAGCTGGAGGGAGGCCAGCATAGGGGCCCAGGTGCGGGGCGCTGGGCAGACGTGGTGTGGAGAAGAGGAGATCGTTTTCTTCTGGTTGCTTACATATCTTTCAACTAAATAAGGAGAGGGTGAGGAAGGGGTATGAGGCATGGGAGCTTTGGGAGAATGCTTTGACTGGGGTGACGTGGGGGCACTGCCAAGATCTGTGACTGCTCAGCGCAGTGCTGTGTTTTTCTCTGCTCGGTACAGGTGCAGAGTAGGTGGAGAGCTGGAAAGTAGGAGAGAGGGAGAGAGGGCAAGAAGATGCATGCGAGGATGGGTACGGAATCCCAGACGCGTGAGAGGTGGTGACGTGAGGGGTGGTATGTGGCGAGAAGGGTAGAGTGGGTGCATGGGAGCTCTTGACGAGATTAGAGAATTGGCGATATCCGCCTCACTGCCCCCGAGAAGGTAGGACCAAGCTCACTAATACTAGCTGTCCCCTTTTCATTTGGGCTCAGGTATATTTCTCTTACAGTAGTTGAATAGACACTAAAATAGAAAACGGCGAGAAGCAATGGTTGTTCTGGGGCTGTATAATCCATTCATCATTTAATGAGTGCAATTGAATTAGGTTGCAAAGATATTCAAAGGTTCATGACGACACAATGGAAACTGTATCTTAAATCTATCTTAATTAAATCTTTCCTACTCTGGTTGGATCAGTCCTACAAACACTGGGATGGGCAACTTGGGTTTGTCCTTAATAATACAAAGGAAATATTCTAAACGCTTTGTCTTCTAAAACGCCTTATCTTGAGGAGTGTACGGTGCCTGTGGCAAATGCTGAGAGGAAGTTAAGACCTCCTGTTTATGAGGGACACACAGGTCTCTGGCAGACAGAACTGCTGTCAGGAAGACAGCTTATGCCTGGACACCGGCCAGTATGAACTGATGTTCTTTGCATCCAAAAATCACAAGCCTGTCTGCAACACTTAAGGGTATGTTGACAGCAGGCTATGAGGTTGAGAGAAATACAGAATTTCTGGGAATGGGAATAGAGGTTTGATGGTGCCAGAATAAAGCAGAAGAGTGGTAAACCTTGCCTTTTTTTATTTTTAAGTGTTTTCCAGTTTAACAAAGCGGTAGCACATCCCCTATGGCCTTGATGCTCACAATAGAAGGATGAGGGGGGCGGGAAAGGCTTTGGAGCCCTCACTGACCAGGGCAGACTCAGGATCAGAGTGGTCGGTGGACTTGGCCAAGGTCCCACATGCCTGCATCATAGCACAGCTTGCTGACGTGCAGGAGCCTCCAGGAGAGGCTGGGGGACAGAAGGTCTCCGAATGTGGCCCAGGACCACCTGCATCAGATCACCTCCGGGCACTAGCAAAATAGGCAGATTCCTACCCACTCCAGCGCAGGTGAATTAGAAGCTTTGTAGCTGGGAAGTCTGCATGTTCAGAACATCTCCCCCGGTGACTTTCTGCACTCTGAAGGTTCAGAGCCATTGGGTCACCACAATGGCTTTGCTGTGGCTTGGAGAAATGGGGACAAGAGTGACTCCCATTTCCACTCTGAGGTCCTTGTTCTCCAAAGGAAGATGGAGGTTGCCCATGGAGGCAAGGAGAGTGAAGGAGATGGGTGCTTGGGATGTGTGTGTGAAGGAAGAGAGTGGAGAAGGGTCTTCAGGGGCATTGAGTGACCTGGATCAGGAGTGGGCATTGGTGGTTAAGAACCTGATCAAGGGAACCTACCTGACTTATGACCAGCCCACAGAGGGCCTCATCCACGTGAAAGGTTAGACTGGTCTTCCTGGTTCCAGGCACAGAGTTCTCCCCGTGACAGGGGCGAGCAGCTTCCATGGGAGGTCAAGGGGATCCTTTCCGAGGCCATTCCCAAAGGCAGTACACTGCAGACGCTGAGAGCACTCACCGGGCTTGGGGGCAGGTGGACTCCACTTAGTGGCTGCGCAACCTTAAGCAGGTTCCCTGTCCTCTCAGCACTTTGGTTTCCTCATCTGCCTTGGAGTGCGGAGAAAGCTTCACAGAAGTGGGGTCATTGGCTGGGACCTGAAGAATGAATAGAAGTTCCAAAGACAGGTAAAAGGTAGAAGTGGTAGTTCATTTATTCTTTTATTCCTGTTTGAATTCATGGATTCACTCATTGGATGAGAGTCTTTTGGTGGAAAGGTGAGAAGAGAATTCAGATCAGAGAGAATGAAGACTGACTGGGTGTTCTAGAAAGGGAGGGAGTGAATTAAGAGTAGTGCATCTCAAAATTCACTATGCACCTGAATCACCTGGGTGTTTTTTAAAATGACAGATTTAAAGTCCAAACATCAGATCTGGGGCCACAAGCTCCCAGGTGATGCTCCTGCTAATGGCCCACGGACCTACTTTGTGTTGCCAGAGTGCAGACAACCTGTTTGACAGGTTTGGCTGTGAATGAGTACCGTAAGACAGAGAGACCTTTGTGTGCAAAAGTGCAAAGTGCAAAAAGAACAGTTGTTTTGGGGGGGGAGGGGCAAGGGAGGGACATGGTAAACGCTTTTCTGCGTGACTATTGCACAGGGTGTGGTGGTGGTTGGGATCTGTGGTGGGGAAAGAAGATGAATCTAAAATAGACCGTTGTGGCCAGACAGCAAAGAGGCTTGCAGTGCTAAGAAGCTTACTTCATGCTGCAGGCAACGAGAAACAGGGGAATTACTTAAGGAGGGGTGGGTTTATATCTTCTAGCTGATGGAGCAGAAAAAATATTAACCACCATTAAGGAAAAATGCCTTTTTAGAAAGGTGATGACTTTTTATGAAAAAGAAGGTATGTGACTGTAGGAAGACTGTTAGTCTAACCACAAAGGAGGCCACCGTTTGGTTTGGGTCCTAGTTGTTTTGATAGATCTCTGACTCACGGAAAGGAAAACAGAAGTTATATATTTAATCAGTGACCTGCTTAAGGTGTGAGTCCTTAATTCTCATATGAAACTTTTAACCTGTTAAGCTAATAGCTCCTAGCTCAGAGGTGGAAGGTAGGTTTCCTCTTGTAGGCAAACTCATAGACAGACTAGTGGTGGCTGCTTGGAGGTTGTGCTGAGAAAGATCCTAAGGTCTTATCCATGTGGATTGGAAGAGAATGTTGAATTGCTTGGTAATGTCTGCCCTGAGTGTGGGCTAGAATGGTGGTGCATGTGTTACATATTTAGCTATCCCTGAAGGGTGGTCAGATTTCTGGTGATGTATTCCTAGTTCCTTCACACCTATTCCTCGGGTGACCATTTAAGAGGTGGTTGGTGCTTTCATTTTCCTGATTATGGAACTGAGTTGATCACTGCTTACCCAGAAGGGGTTTGTGACTCTTCAGACAGCTGTGAGGCTCTTGTCTACATTTACGAAGTACCAGGAAAGGCTGTCCTTGTGCATTACTCTCATATCGATGGGTGTTTTTGTACTGAA
Source organism: Lemur catta (assembly GCF_020740605.2). Classification (NCBI taxonomy): domain Eukaryota; kingdom Metazoa; phylum Chordata; class Mammalia; order Primates; family Lemuridae; genus Lemur; species Lemur catta. Next base: position 27,079,446 of record NC_059128.1, read on the forward strand.
TAGACTGAATAGACTATGTGTCTTAGGGCATCATTTCTATTAAATCCGAAGACAGATGCTAGTAACTGGAAATAGCCATTGATTTGCTTTCTCTTGTACTATTCCAACTCTTTAATTTCTCCAGAGGGAAAAAATAAAGCCCATGTAAAAGTCAACCCCTCTAGCTTTCTAAGTAAACAGCAAGATCAATTCTCATTCATGAATTTGCTGGATAAATATTTGTTTGATTGTCAGGAAAAGTTGGATTAATCTTAGATGAAAATTTGGCTGGTGGAAACAGACCTATCAGCCGGACTTAGTGATCAAAGACGCAGGGTGAGCGCAGACCTAGTGCCGCCTGCACACGGGGGGTTGGAAGCAAATGCTGAGGCAATACAAGGCCAGATGGTGCCGGGTTTGATGTACTCCCACGGAGCCCCAAGGATGTTTCTCCTTTAAGCAGTGTTGGTTCAGCAGTGTCGGTTCAGCGTGATTTTTGTTACCCTCCTGCTGGGGGTGTTGAAGGACATCGGGGAGCTCAGGGGCTCAAGGAGTCTGGGTCAGAGACTGCAGGGAAAACTGGTCATCGTCATTGTCATCCTCATTTGCCATTCTCCCGCCGTTGCAGTTTGGAAAGTGAATTAGGGACCTGGGGAAATCGGGAGGTGAGGAGTGGACAGGGGAAAAGGATTGAAAGGAGACAGTGAACCTTTGCTAGGGCCTGGGTGGGTGGGGCTGCAGGCATCTCCACAGCAGGATGGTCCGGTGACTGCACAAAGGGGACCCTTCCTGTGTGCTCTTTTGTTCCTTTCTGGGACAAGGTGAGTAAGGAACATTCCTGTCCTTTCTCGACCGACAGTGTCATGGAGGTGTGGCTTGAAATTGGCCTTGGGTGCCAGATGTCTTTTTGTGCTGCCCTCAGAGGCATCACGGGGAAAGCTGGCGACAGGCAGTCCTCTGGGGTGGCCCTAGGGAGGGCCTGGACAGCCGGTCCACGTGGGAACAACTGGCCCAGCACGTCTGAGTGGCGCTGTGAGGTGGGGAGGGGGTATGACTGGCCGAGGGGCTGTGGCCAGTGAGGCCGAGGCCCCTCTGTTGAGATTCTCAGGAGCTGGAGCCCGGTAACACCACACAGGCCTCTGGCCTAGTTCCTGCAGCCCCCAGGGCCCTTTGTGTGGGCTGGACTGGCTCAGTCCCCCACGGTTCTTCCCCAGGGTTTTCCAGGATTAGTCACTGCCAGATGGTGAGGACTCGATGCCCTGCCTCACATACGTGAGCCTGGCTTCCTGAGGGATTTTGCTAAAGGCACGGAACAGTGAGGCCCAAAGCGGCCTTAGGGGACAGCTAGTCCACCCTTGTGTGGTGCAAATTGAGGAAACTGAGGCATAGAGAGATTCAGTGACCTACATCACCGTGCTTTAGCAAACTTCTTGTGCATAAAAGGAGAAAACGTTGCTATGGTTAGCAGCTTGATATGAAGAGCTGAGGTAGAGCTGGGATGGCCGTCCTGGAACACGACGCAGCTCGATAGCGAAGGACTAGATTGTGAAGACGTGGGTTCTAGGCCTGGCTCCCCTACTTGCTGCCTGCCTGAGCCGTTCTGGGCCTCGATTTCTTCATCTGCAAATCAGGAATATTCATGTCTGTCCTGCCTACCTCACAGGATTGTTGTGGAGAGTCAAAGTCAGTGAATATAAAGGTGCTTACTTGGAAACGTCATGAGCGATGATCATTAAGGTCTCCAAGCTCTGCCTTCTTCGGGCCACAGTGCTGGCTGGAGTTCTTGCTCTGCTTGTGTCAGTCTGAACATACTTCTAGGAAGCGCCTGACGTTCTAACACTGGGGACTTGTTCCAGGAGACCTAAATGGAAAGCTTGCAGGGGTGAGAGGCAGGCGCAGGCGAGTGAAAGCAGGGAGAGCAGGGTTAGGGGGGGCAGGGGAGTCAAGGGCAAGACCAGGGGCCGAGGAGGCAGCTGCTTTGGTGCAGTGCGTCTCCTCCGGCCACACTGTGGGCACAGGCTGGGCCCAGGAGACTGTAGGCGAACGCCCGCACGTTGCTGTGGGTGGTGATGGGCCACCCTCGTTCACTTCCTTTTTTAGTCCTCGCCACATTGCCACATAAGTTACCTTAGTTCCCACTATTAGCTCTTTTAATGAAGATTCATTTAAAAAAATAACAACGCTCCATGGAGGAGAGAAACAATACAAAGCCCCAATCCCCACTTCTGCCCTTCTTCGCTCAGCCCCGTGCTGGCCCTCCCTGTGGCTGGGAGCACAAGCGGAGTCCTGTCAAATGTCTGGTTTTCTAGAGCCTTCCAATCAGACCCCTTAGAGCTCCCCCTTTGCCATTGTATTAGTTATACTACTGCTGTGTAACAAGTTGCCCCCAACTCAGCAGCTCAAAACTACAAACATTTGTTAGCTCACAGTTTTCGAGGGTCAGGAATCTGGGAATGGCTTAGCCGGGTGGTCTGTCGCAGGGTGTCTCGCGAGCCTGCAGTCCAGGTGTTGGCTGGGACTGCAGTCACCTCAAAGCTCTGCTGGGGCTGAAGGAATTGCTTCCAAGCTCACTCACATGTTGGTGCTCCTCGGTTCCTCACGGGCTATTGGGCTGAGAGCCTCAGTTCTTTGCTGGCTGAACAAAGGCTTCCCCCAGTTCCTCTCCATGTGGACCTTTCTGTGGAGCAGCCCACAGCACGGCAGCTGGCCTCCCCCGAACGTGTGATCAGGGAGAGAAAGACGGAGACACAGAGACAGAGAGCACACAATCAAAATGGCAACCACAGTGCCTTGTGATCACTTAGTCTCCAGAGTTGCATATTGTTACCCCTCTTAACTGTATTTGTTAAAAAGCAAGTCATTAAGTTGGGCCTACATTCAAGGAGATGGGAACAGCCTCCACCTCTTGAAAAGAGGTGGATCAAAGGATTTGTGGGCATTTTTATGAAGCACTGCAGCCCCCGCCATTGCTGCCTGCCAATTTCCATCCTGCCTGGCCATTTCATCTGGCTCCCAGCGCTGCTCCTCCTGCCTTCGGCCCCAACTCCCCTCTTGGAGAATTGCACGGCTCCCACTGGACCAGACTCTGGGGTGGTGGGAGAAGCCTCCGCCGGAACCTGCCCCATCCTCATGGGCAGGGCTCAGTCACCTACGACTGAAGAGCTTTAATCCAAAGTCAGAAGGAAAGAAATGGTTTCCAGTGGTACTTGATGTCTCCTCTGGGGAAGGACAGGAACTGAGGCTGGGAGGGCCTCGCTTTGACCATGGAACCTACATTAAAATATGGCCCTTGCTGTGAATGAAGGGAGTCGGGTAAAGATAACATTGCTGAGCCTATTGCACATGTCACTTCCAAGCTTGAGTACGCTGGACAAAGCCTGCAGCAGGACAAGCATGTGGGGACACCATCCGTGCTGCTGAAACCATCCATTCATCTAGAGAGGCACAAGGGCCCGCTACCGCCGGCAATGGTGATAGTTCTAACCAGCGATGGCTTGACCAGGGCAACACATTCTCTCTGGTTCTTATCCTACTTCATCTCTCACTCGATGGTACCAGCTTTCTTCTTCCGTGGACACCATGAGGTGCCTCTCTCAGGCTCTCCTCCCTTTCTGACCACATTGTCTGCAGCTTTCTCGGTGGTTCTCTTCTTGCCAATCTTTGATGCCCTCAGTTCCAATGGTTACGCTACTCCTTACCCCCAACGAGGTCCTTTTTATCTTTCACTCTGTGGTCTCTCCATGAGTATCTTACCAAGTTCCAAGGCTTCAAACACCACACAAACCTGATGACTTTTAAATTTGTATCTCCATCTTGGTCCTGTCTCCTGCATGGAGACCTGTATCTTCTCACCATGTCTACTGAATGCCCCATCTGCGCAATAAATGCAATGTGGCCGAGGTGAATTATTATACTCTGCAAGCCTTCCATCCCTGTCACTGTTAACAATTTTATCATCTACTCTGTGGCACGACCTAGCAATCTTGGTGTCAATTTTTTCTCCTCCTGCTTCCTTGCACACGTGTCCAGGTGGGCATCGGGTCCTGTTGACCGATTCTACCTCTCAAATGTTTCCTACTTTTATCGCCACTATTATTAGGCCTGCCCTGGACTAGAACATAAGCTCCACAAGGGTAGGATTTTTTCTGGTTTTCATTGCTCAGCACCTACCTTGGCACATTGTAAGTGCTGGATAAAAATTTATTGAATAAATGGATATTGCAACTGGTTCCCTGCCCCAGCCATGTCCACTACATCTGCCCTCTGCCCTCCCACCAGAGTCGTCTCTCTAAAGCATGGATATAAGCAAATCAGGTTCCTGCTTAAATACCTCTGAGGAGTCCTCTCTGCTTACAGAGTCAAATTCAGGTCCTTATGCTTGCCTAAGAGGTCCTTTACAATCTTTTCCTGTACCTTCCTGGCATCATCTCCTGCCATTCCCCATTCTCCCTGCTCTCCTTGAGCTCCTCTGCTTTGCCTGCGTGCCGTGTACATTTCCCACTCTCCCTTTGTCCTGTAATGCTCTTTCCTCTTGTGTTTTTTTGTTTGTTTGTTTGTTTTTTATTTAGAAAACTCTTATTTATCCTTCAACGCCCAGCTCAAATGCTACCTCCTCTCAGGGACTTTCCCTGAGCCTCCTCAATACTATTTATTTCTTCCTCATCTGTAAGAACTTTATTCATTCCCCTATTATAGCACTTATCACATTGTATTTCTTTTTTAAAAAGTGTCTCTCTCCCTGTAATAGTTATCTCTTGCTGCATAATAAATTACTCCAAAACTTAACAGCTTAAAACAATGAACACTTATTATCTCATAGTTTCTGTGGGTCAGGAATCTAGGTGTGGTTTATCTGGGTGCCCCTGGTTCAAGATCTCTCACGAGGTTGCAGTCAAGTTGTCAGCCAGGGCTATGGTCTCATCTGAAGGCTCAACTGGGAGAGGATCCAATTCCAAGTCCACTCACGTGATTTTTGGCAGGATTTGGTTCCTTCTGGGCTGTTGGACTAATGCCTCCCTTCATTTGTTGCCATATGGACCTGTCCGTAGGGCAGCTCACAACATAGCAGCTGTCTTCCCTTAGAGCTAGCAAGCAAGAAAGCACAGGAGAGAGTGCAGAAGATGAAGGGCACAGTCTTTTTATAACCTAATATTAGAAATGACATCTCATCACTTCTGCCATATTCTGCTAGTTAAAGGAGAGTCATTAAGTCCAACCCACACCCAAGGAGAGAGAACTACACAAGGGTATGAATACCAGGAGGGTATTATTCGTGGCCATGCTAGAGGCTGCCTACCACACCTGCCAAACTGAGCTCCACAAGGCAGAATTCATATCTCATTCATGTTTTCGTTATAGCATGTGCTATCGTTATAGCACCTAGTACAGTTCCTGGCAATTAATAGTTGTTCAATGAATTTGGTCAAATTAGATGCCTAATCCTTTTCTTTACAATCAAGTAGATTGTAAAGTCAAAAGAACCCTCAAAATTAGACTAAAATGATTTTAAAATGTAAAACAAAGTAAGTTCATGAGCATACTGTCAGTCCTCTGCTTCTAGGTACTTCTATGATTGCTTCCCAGTCTTACCTAGGAAAGAGTAGGAAAGCAAGAAAGTATCTTTTTTTTTTTTATAGCACAACTCTGTGAAATATTTTTGAAAGAAAAAAATGCAAATACCACCTCAAAGGTCCTCATATGACCAAGAACTTAGATTACCCAGGAATTCGTCTTCTAATTCATAGAAGATCAGCAGTTGGAGGCTCACCGGCAATCAAGTGTTGACTAACCGCTGCTGCTTTCCACCAGCTACCCATCAATTGCAGACATCATACAACCCTTCCTGGACCTACTCAGGACAGAAGGAAGCACAGGGATTACAGGGTCTACAATCTGAGCAATCTCTAGGCTCACTTTCCTAAAGAAAACCCAGAGCCTTTAGCTAGAGCCTGTGGGTACATGCCCCTGATGTCCAGAGGGGCCTGAGATGCACAGCCAATGTCAGGGATTCGTATCTCAGACTGATGCCAGCCTCTGGACGATGATTCAGGGTGGGGTCCACACACCGTCATGGGCAGGAATCATTGTGGCAGGTGGTTCCCTGCAATCTACAATTGCAGCAAAGAATTTGAAAGGAGAGTCAACCTGAGTTGACTCACATTGAAGACCCTTTTCTCCCACCCCTTTCCTGGCAATATCTGCCACTGTCACACAACCAGCTCAACCCAGATCTGATATTCCTCATGGATGGAACCTTACCCAAGGCCTCTGTCTGCCCGCGGATTCAAGACAGCTCATCTGTACAGGCCCAACTTACTGCATGGGGGTGGGTGGTGTGGTTGGTGAGAAGTGCTTTAGATTTCTAGATTTCTTTTGCTTTCTGTCATGGCCATATTTTAGTGTCGATATTGGACTAGGACTGGGCTGGCCAACATGGGAAAGTTGACATGAATTCTAGCAGTACTTACTGGCTATTTAAATTTCTTCCTTAGTTTTTTTCACTTTGAGTTTTTGCTGGTAAACTTTAGAAGGCTTGCTTATCCCACCAAGCATAGGGGCAATTGGGGATCAGGAATATCGCTGAAAATACCACGTATGGGTGGCATAGAGCCACAGCTCCATGGACAGCAGATTCCAGGCTGTTAATATATTGGAAACTAATGCTCAGAGAAGCAAAGTGGCTTCTCCAAAGGACTCAGATGCTGCAATATATCTCAAATTGTGGCATCAGGGCAGGGATTGGATTTTACTCACTGCTATATCCCCAGTATATAGTGAAGAGTGCCTGCCACATTTATTTATCCAACAAATACTGTCAAAGGAATGAATAAATGAATAAATTATCTTTGATCTTCAGCTGCAGTGTCTAATTAGAGGCTCTGGGGTCATTACTGTGACTATTTCTAGTGCTATACCTTGGACCCAACCTGAGCCAGTCAAGTAAGTTATATAAATCAAGATCAAGGCTTCTCTATCCCATTAAGAGGACCAACCACAGTGTCCCTTGGTCTGTAGATGGGTGTAGATCCATTTCCAGGAGACTCTACCTTGGACTATAATTGACCATGAAAACTTGGGAAATTTCTAGGGCCATTTAAGAATGGCACCATGAGCCCTTAGCTATTTAGCCCATTAAAAGTGCCTCTGTTGCTCTGGTGTGAATGTGCTTTGTATGGTTATTTATAGTAGTGACGGGTGCAAAAGCCCCTGTGGTTTGCATCCCATGTGGTACCTGGGTGCCATAGACCTTGACAGCTGGAGGGGAGAGTAAGTAGACCTCCAAGAGGAACTGAGCTGGCTGCACAGGAAGGTGTTTTGTCTAAGCACAAGGCAGCCACAGCTCACACCATCATTTATTTTTAATGCATTTTTGTTTGTTTGGTCTTTGTCCTTTCCACTCTCTTTCTCTTCTTTATCCTCTTTGACATACAATAAAAGTGGTGAGAGAAAAAGGGAGCCATTCAGGTGCCTTCTGAATGCCATTGTGATCATCGATTTGCAGATGTCTTCAGCATTAGAAGTAACATCTGGGTGCAGATAGAGGTGAACCTGTGCACCTTTGCACATGGTTTACAAAGCAGAGCTTGAGAAATAGTCCATGTGCAGAAGAAGAGCCTGCTTAACATACTTGTCATAATACATAAATAAAGAGGTTGAATTCTTGATTGCTCGGAATTGGTTCACTCCTTTCCCCTTTATAGATTAAGGATAATGACTCAGAGCCTCCTTCCCTCTACCTGACAAGCTGAGTCTCAAAGTGAAGGAGAGTGAAGAGATGGAGAGGGGGAGAATGGAGGGTAGGGAGGGGGGGGGGAGAGAGAGAGTGAATATGAAAATGAATCGATCTGATTGAATGAGATGGCTTCCCAAAGTAAACTAATAATCATTTTTCTCCTCAAGTTACTCTTTAGCACAATTCAGATTTGTACTTTGCGTAAATGCTTTAGCTACAGCTTCATATATATATTTGCAATATGTAAATATTAGATTTTTTATGTGTGTATGAATTTAGAGAACTATTAGAAATTTGAGCCAAATTATTTTCTAATGAATGCCCATGGAGACTTGTTTTTGGTGCTATTTCAGGTTGGAATTGATCCTACGTATTTCATAGAATACAATTTCTATAAACCAAGCATGAAACCAAGGAGCACAATTTGAGTTTTGCACTTACTTGCCTGAGAACCATGGATATTTAGGTTCTCCTTTCCTGAGAAATTAGTTTTTAAGAGATCAACATTGATAAATAAGGTAATAAAATATAATTAGATGTTTATAATTTTATAATGAATAAATAATAGACCATGCTAGTTCCACAGTTATTTGTATCTGTTTTATTTATGTTTTCAGCACACACCTAGCAAGATAATCTTTTTTTTCCTAGAGCTCTAATTTAATCAGCAATGTGGCTTAGCCTAGTCCAAATTAAATATTAGCGATAATGAAATAAAACACTCTTTTAATAAGGATCATAAAGTAAGAGACACATGTCATAGCAGTTTGTGTATTCTTTTTGCCCAGGGTTTGTTGAAAATGAACTGTTTCTCTCACTGTACTGAATATCTATAGAGGAGATTGACTAGTTAATGACTTAGGTTAGCTTCTAAGTCACAATCATAATGTGAGCTTAATCCAAAGGTATATTTAGATATTTTCTCCCTGAAAAGGTTGGAAATATCCATATGTGGGGGTTATTGTGTATTGGTATCATAGAAACAGGCAGCTGTGATTATGAAACTAGCGCTGATTTTGCCTGGATATTTATCTCCGTGCCTTCTCCCTCAAATACCCTCAAATCCCATTTTTCTGTCCTGTGAATATTCTCAGCGTCTATGCACGTGTGTTCTGTAAAGGCATGAGATGTGTCCTTCCAGCGGCAAAGCAGCAGTCAGTGCCCTCAGATGCCTGCCTTCTCTCTTTTACTGAGCTGGGTAGACTGTAGTGTCATAAACACCAGGCACTCCCAGCCTCACGAGCCATCTTCTCCTGTCTGAGAAGTTTCCTGTGCCTGCTGGTTTCCCTTTTCTTCCCATCTGCTCAAATGGCACCCTGAAGCCAAATCCCGATTACTTGAAAGCCCCGTCCAGGAGTTAGTGGCCGTGGGTGATATGTCCTGTTTCAACCTCTAGGGAGGACAGAGGTCAGTCCTCTGTCCTCTAGGGAGGAAGAGGTTATGGCTGGAAGGGATTAGGAATACCTCTTTGCCCCAAGTTCACCACTGAACCAACTAAATAAGCGGGCAGGAGATTTACTGAACCTCCTGATAGAATGAATTTAGAGGAACACTCAGGAAGGACTTGAGTTTTAATGATCGGGCTGGGATGAATCATGCACATTGCACCACTTTCTAAATTCATTTTAGTAATTGGAATCTTATAAATGTTCTGTTGAATCATTGCACCCAAGGGGACCAGGGAAGAGTTGTCTCCCCTCCACAACATTGGGCTATTTAAATAGCAATATAGGTATTCCTTGGTTTAAGAAAACTAGAGATATGAAAAATCTAAGTTTCCAAGTACGTTAGAGAATGACTTTTAACTTTACAAAAAGAGATAAAGATGGGGCTCCTCAAGTAGCAAGTGACCATAAGTAAATTGCTTTACAGCAATGTGCCTCTTTTTTTCTTCCACTCTTGAATTGGAAAGATTCTATCTGTTATTCTCTTACTTTCAAGGAGTTTCATAATTAGTTCTGTGCAAAAATAAGGGGTTCTATCTAGCAGTGAAACTTAGAAATGGGCTTCTACCACTTCCCTTAGGAACTTTTCCTTTTGTCCCACAGTGTGCATTGTTTAAGTGATTTCCATGGTAGATAAGAAGTCATTCTTGCAGTTTTATCTGGCAAATGATTTTTCCAGTTTTTTGAGACAAGCAGCAGCCAACCTGTCATGGTGGTACAGACAGGAGGATTTAGTCCTGGGTGCAGTTTTTGACACGTGCTGATGGCTGCTTGGGTGACTTAACTTTTTGTGCCTCCCCTTCCTGGCTCATAAGTTGCAATAATATTTCCATCCCTTGCTTTCCTCTTGCATTTGAGTGATGTTTTGAGTTCTGGGGAGGCGGAGCTCTGCAGCAGTCCTGCATTTTACCAGGGGCTGGAGGCTGCGTGGGCTTAGTTCCCCTCCCTCGGGGTTGTAGGTCTTTGGGAAGCCAGGACTTTCTCAAGATGGGAACACAGAAAAGCCCAAGGGGTTTTGTTCAGTGACTTGCAACAGAAGTTTCCCAAACCCACTTGCTACCATTCGCTGGTCCAAAGCTATCCCAGAAAATGTCTTCCGAGCTCACTTAGCACAGTGGTCTAAGAGGACTTGGACACAGGGTTGGCTCTCAATAGACATTTGCAACGTGCTGCTGGAGGCATGAAGCACACACATGGGGCCAGCTCCAGATGCACAGTTGGCCACTGAGTTCCCTGTCCTGCTCTGGAATGTGCTGACCTTCTTCCCCGGGGAGGTGGCACTACTGAAGGGCGTTATTCTTAAATATTAGTTAGTCGGGCAGTTTTTGCTCTGATCTGTCAACGGTCCCTCACTCAGGGTCTGTAGTGAGCAACGACAAACCCCAGAACCCGTGGCAGTCAGCACAGCGGACTACCTTCTCCTTCTCGAAATCTCTTCTTTTGGCCACTGTGACCCCATGCTTGCCTGATTTGCTTCTTACTCTCTGGCCATTCTCAGTGTCCATAGTTGGTTCTTTCTTTTGATCTCTAAGTAGCTGAGCTCCTCAAAGCTCAGTCCTAGACCCTTTCCTCTATTCTCCTTTCTTCTCTCTTCTTCCTTTCTCCCCTTGTTTCCATTTTCCTAGGTAATGTCATTAATTCTCATGGTTCTGATTACCACCTATTTAGCAAAAACTTTGAAAGTTCTCTCTCTAGGCTGTACTTTTCTTTTGAACTCTAAACCCAGGCATCCACTTGACATTTCCACTGGAAGTCTCATAGTCTTCTCAAATTTATCATGCTCAACAAAGAATGGGTCCTTTCCTCCTTTTGGTCCCTATAATCTTTCTATAGTCTTCCTCACCTGAGTCAGTTTCACTGAAATCTACCTAGGTGTTAGGGTCAGAAGCTTGGGAGTATTTCTCATCACTTTTCCACATTCCCAACATTCAAACAATGGTTAAGTCTTGTCAATTATTTCTTTAATATTTCTCAAATTTCCACCTTAGTCTAATCATTCTTGTCCTCTCCTGGTAGCTGCATCAGCCTCCTAACTAGTTTCCTGGCAACGATTCTTGCATCTCTGCATCCTCTCACCCCCCAGCCAATTCTTTCCCTAGATAACAGGCTGTCCTTTCCTCCCTTCCCTTCCCTTCCCTTCCCCTTCCTTCTTCCTTCCTTCCTTCCTTCCTTCCTTCCTTCCTTCCTTCCTTCCTTCCTTCCTTCCTTCCTTCCCTCTTGGTTAAAATTTTTATTTGCAGTTTCCTTATTTAAAAAGATCTTTTCAACTATTTATTTTGATATAAACTATAGCTTCATAGAAAGTTACAAAACGTATTATAGAGAGGTCCCACGCAACCTTCACCTGGTTTCCCCCAATGACAGCTTAAATAATAGTACAATATTGAAACCAGGCAATGACATTGATGCAATCACAGACCTTATTCAGATTTTACTGGTTTTACATGCACACATACATGTGTACATGTGTGTTAATGTATGCATATGTATAGTTCTATGCAATCTCATCCCATACGTACCCATGACCACAATCAAGAAACAGAATGGCTTCATCACCCCAACTTTCCCTCATGCTAAAGAAACCTTTAAAAACACAATGTGATGCAGTTACTGCCTTGCCTAAAAGGCTTTATGACTTGAAAGCCCCAGAACCTTAAATAAGGGCTGCAATCGCCTGCGTAGCCTGGTTCCAGCCGCCTCTTTACCACTCTCCCTTTGCTCCCCAAGCCTCTGCTCACCGGCCTTTCTCTTCCTGTAGTATTTGAAGCTCCTGCACTGCCCCAAGGCTCCATGCATGCTGCTTCCCTTACTTGGAATTCTCCCCTCTCCCACTCATCTAACTCCTCCTCATCTGCCAGGTGTCAGCCTGGAGACCTTCCTCAGGGAAGCTGTCCTTGTCATCTCAGACTCAGTTAGGTTCTCTGCTTATTTGTTTTCTTTGCCAATTGTGCTTTTCCTTCGTGGCACCACTCACACAACTGGAATTACTAGATATGTGTGTAGTTTATTAATCTGAGGTCTCTTTGCCTAGGCTAGAAGGGCTAGAGGTGTCTTCTCACCACTGTATCTTTTCTGTCTAGCACAATGGCTGGCCTAGCAGGCGTTCAACATATACTCAGTAAGTTAGTGATCGGTTATTATAAGCCGGCTGGTTGTGGCTGGGGTGTTCTGAGGCTATGGAACTGGGCAAAGTCCGCTTGCCTTTGGGGGTATTTGCACTGTGACCTCCTCTTCATCCTTCCCAGGGTGTCCTGTCAGAGAAGCTGGGCATCCATGGCCCCCACCGGCCAGAGGCCCAAACTGATACTTCCTCCCCTGTTCCCATCCCAGTGTTCTCTCTGAGAGATCAGAGTAGGGGACAGCCCTGGCGAGTGTCCTTAGATCTCCGAGATGCTTTTAAGAATGTCAGCTGGCTACTCATCCGGGCTTTTAATGTAAGGCTTCTTTCTCTTCGGGGCCACTGCCGTGGTGTCACCCTGAGAGGGTTATCAGTTCAGAGCTGTGGGAGTCTCTGAGCTGCGTGGCTCCCGACAAGTCCTTGACAGGCTTGCACTTATTTATTTATTTATTTACATTTTGTTATTTCAGAATATTACGGGGGTGCAAATGGTTTGGTTATGGATTGCTTTTGTACTGCATGAGACAAAGTTATAAGTGTTCCTATCTGCCACATAGTGTACATTGTACCCATTAGGTATGATTGCACCCATCCCCCCTTGACAAGCTTTGGGATCTGCCCTGTCTTGATGCTTCCATCTGCATTTGCCCAGGGTCCTCCGTCCCCGACACACCCACTCTCGCTCTCTCAGACATAGCTCAGTGTGGTTTGTATCTGTGGAGCCCAGAATTTGAAGAGTCTTCATGCTGACTGAATAGACAGTATTTCATCCAAATGGCCATGATGTAGCCAGCTCTCTGAGGATTTGAAAGGGGACAAGCGGGGCTCTTGCTGGGATGTGGCTTTGCCAAGGGGTGGCAGTACCATTGGGATCCTGTCTGTGGAGGGCACTAGGCTGGTGGAGCTAACCCTGATTGGTGTCCCCTGTCCATAGGATCCTCCTTGAAAGCACATAATCCCACACGTGAGAGAGGCCACACGATGCACTGTGTAGGGGGTTTGGCAGAGCTGGGAGCTCTGGAGAAGGGTGAATGCCCAGCATTAGGCATAGCTGTCAGTTCTTTTGTGGCAGAATCAGTAATGGCTTTGGCCTGGGTGCTCTGGGCAGATTCTGTTCTGGTTCAGAGCACTGGGAGGCCTGGGAACGTCATCCAACGTCATCCTTCCCTGCCACAGAGAAGGTCAAGGGTCTTCACATTCCACAGCTGATCCCTGTCCTCTCACTGCAGGTGACCTAGGGCTGAGGTCAGAGTCCAGCTCTGCAGGCCAAGCCTCAGATGTTGGTCCACTGGGGCCATGTGCTCTAAGTTCACAGCTTAGTGTCCCTCCCCTGATTTTGCTTTTGGGTTGGCTAACGTGATACTCGGGATGGAGAAAAAGAATTAGAACCAGTGACCACTCCTTTTAGGATAGACCTGGCTGTTTGCTGTGATGCTCCTGGCCCTCCCTGCCAGGCTGCTTCCTTCTGTAGTCCCTGTCACTGTTGATGGCTGGGACTTTGTCTCGTCTCATGGGTGTGGGCATGGACACTCTGGATATCAGCGCAGTGCCCCCTACTGGCCCTGAGCACTGCCCCTGGAAACCTTCCGCAATCCTTCCCACATCCTCACCGGTGCCCCAAGGCAGTGTGAACAGCTTCTTGCACCAGAAAGCCCGGCTCCAAATAGCTCTTATGTGCTGCTCCTGCCACAAGTGATTGTGGGGCTTAGAAGATAATGCTGGTGTGTCTCACGGAGCTGCCTTGTGTTCTGTGCTCTGCAGTTTCCTTGCTTGCTCTCTCTGATCACTACATTCTGTCCTCATCAGCGGGTTACACCCATGGGGGCACCTGGCTCTTAGGGCAAGGGGAATTGAATGTGCTTATTTCTCTCTCTTGCCCTCGATCTGTTGGAACTGGGAGTGGTGGCGAGGAGTGTGGGCAGGGCCCTGTTTAGGCCCCCAGTTTGGTTCCCAAACAGTGCTACCCTGCCCTCCCTGCACGTTGGGCCTGTGCGTTTTCAGTTAGTGGTGTTGAGAGGTGACGGGTCAGACCCTTCCACCCTAACGCTGCTGTTTCTGGCTTCCCCCAGGTCACCCAACCTGCCTGCAGTTCACCCTGAACATGACCGAGGCTGTCAAGACCTACAAGTGGCAGTGCATAGAGTGCAAATCCTGCATCCTTTGTGGGACCTCGGAGAATGACGTGAGTTTGGGGCTTTCTCTGTGGGAGGGAGAGAGAGGGTGCAGAGGAAAGCAGGGCTATTGTCACTGGGCTCCTGGAAAAAATGTCAGTCCGTCTTGCTCTTTGCTTCCATGACCTTTGGGACCCTTGTACTACAGGGTCCTTGGGTTCTTATTGTGCTATGGGGAGAGATGCAAGAGGTGGCCTCCAGGGGCTGCCTTCATGGCCATTTGCCCTCTACCCTGGCACTTGGGAGCCACCTGGCCATTAGCCTTTGTGGATTCAGTGAGTGACAATGGTGACCATTGCTTATGGTTGGGATGTGTTTGATTGTTTCCACCATTCCACAGTGTATGATCTCATCAGTCTAAATGTCAAATATAATAAATACAGAATTTTCAAAAACACTTTTTGTTATGGGTAGTTTCAAACACATATAAAGGTAAAGAGAATATGAAGGTGATGTACCTTATCACCAGCTTCAACACAGATCAATACATGTCCAACCTTGTTTCATGAAAACTATTTCCCCTTTCATAATCCCAGCCATAATATCATTTTACTTGTAAATATTTCATATGTATCTCAAAAAGATAAAAGACTTCTTGTTTTTAACAAAAATAACCAAAATATAAACATAGCTAAAAAGTCAATAATTCCTTAATATAATCAAACATCCAGTCAACATTTTTATTTCCTGAATTGTCTTATAAGTGTTTTTATTACATCCAATTTATTTGAATCGGGATCCAAATAAGGCCCATATATTGCAATTAGTTGATATGTCTTTGAAGTTTCTTTAAATATTTATAGGCTTATATGAACATATATAAAGGTTTTTTAAATAACATATAGATTTTCCTTTTACATTACTCTCTTTTTTACCCCTCCTTAAGTTCTTTGTTGAAGAAATTAGATCATTAGTACAACAGAGTTCCCATGACTGTATTTTACTGAGTGCATCCCTGTGGTGGTATTTGACATTTTCCCCTGTCTCTTGTATTTCTTGTAAGATGGTAGTTAGAGCTAGCGGCTTGATTCAGGTTGTCTCTCTGTCTCTGTCTCTGTCTCTGTCTCTCTTTTGGCAAGACTACTTCATAGATGGTGGTGTGTGCTTTCATCAGGAGGTATGTAATGCCTGGTGTCTCTCTTTTTGAGAAGGTAGCATCTACTGATGATCTTCAACTAAATTGACTATTAGGGGTTGCAAAATGTGATATTCTTATTTGATAATTTCTTTGTTTATTACTAATTCTGTAAAGAGAAACTTTCCCAACCTTATATTTGGTTACCCTCAGGGATAGATCATATAGAAAAGGCAGGATAGATGCTGATTTTCTCTTGAGTTTTTCAAAATAACAGGGTAAAGTACCTTCAAGAAAATAGTAATTACAGGATACCTTCTGAACATGATAAAATATTTATACATTGGAACTAAAGCCAGTGTCTTATTTAATGGGAAAAACACTAGAGGCATCTCCACTAAGTTTAGAAGCCAGGTGAGGATGCTCACTATCTTTACTTCTACTGTTCAACATTATTCTAGCGATATTAGCTAATACAATTAGACAGAAGAAATCAGTTGAGGTGTAAGAATGGATAACAAAGTAGTAAAACTCTATTTTCATATTATGATAATATATCTGGAAAACCTTAGTGAATCAATGAAAGTGCTAACCCAAACACAAAAGGTAACAGGATACCAACTAACATAATAATTAATAGCCTTCATATACACAAATAATAACCAGTAAGAGAACATAGTTCCATTTATAATAACAACAAAGAAGAAATACTTAGAAATATATGTAGCAACAAATGTACAAAACCTATGTATAGAAAAATTTTAAACACTTTTGAAAAGACACAAATCACAAATGGAAGGACATCTTGTGATCTTGGCTAGAATGACTCAACATGACAAAGATGTCAGTTCTTCCTAGGTTAATTTACGAATTTATTTCAAGTCCAATAAAAATATCAACAAACTTTTTTATGGAGTTAGACAAATTGATGCTTAAGTTCATATGGAAAGACAAACATGCAAGAATAGTCAAGAAAATACTGACAAATTATGATGAAAACTAGCACTACAAGGTATTAAAACAATATAAGGCCTCTATAATTGAAACAGTGTGGTACTGATACATGAATAGACAACTAGACCAGCTGGATTGGAGTAGAAAGCCCATCAGTAGACCCAACTACATATGGAAATATAGGATCAAGCTTGCATCTGAAATGACTGTGTCAAAGGTAGACTTTTTCATGAATGGTGCTGGGACAATGGGGTAGACATTTGGGAAAAGACAAAATTAGATTTATATCTCACACCATATATAAAAGCAATCGCCAAATAGATTGGGGATCTGAATGTAAAAAGTAAAGCCTGCTAGTACTAGAGGAAAATGGGTAACTTCCTCTTTAATCTAAACATAGGAAAAGGTTTTCTAACTGTGCCTCAAAATCCTGAAGTAATGAAAGAAAATATTGATAAATTTGACTATATATAAAATTTGCATAGTCAAAAACATAACAAAGTCAAAAGACAACTGACAAAATGGGAGAAAATATTTGCAGCATGTACCACAGATTAAGGGCTAATTACCTAATATATTAATTTAAAGAACTGTTAAAAATTGAGGACCAAGGGCCAGAAACCTGATAGGAAATGAAACAAATACATGAAAGTCAATTCACAAAAGAAGTAAAATGACCCTTAAGCATGTGAGAAATGTTTAAACACGCTCATAATGAAAGAAACTCAAAGTGCAGATACCATTTCCTATCTATTAAATGGACAAAAGTTAAAAAATAATGACAAATTTATTTCATGTCCAATAAAATTATCAACAAACTTTTTAATGGAGTTAGACAAATCGATACAAGCTTCTGTTGATGAAGCTATGGGAAAACTGGTACCTTCCTACATTGTTGGCGGGAATAAAAAATGGCACAGCCCTTCTGGAGGGAAATTTAGCAATACCTGACAAAACTACTATGCACTTAAATTTTGACTTAGAAATCCTACCTATAAGAATCTACCTTGAAGATATACTCCCGACACTATGAAAATACATATGCATAAGGTTATTTATGGTAGCATTGTTTATAATTATAGAATATTGGAAACAACTTAAATATCCATATATATAAGAATGGTTAAAAAAACAATGATGCAGCCATATGATAGAGTACTACACAACTGTAAAAAAGAATAAGGCAGATGTCTATGAATTGATTTGGAGTGATTTCCAGGATATATTGTTAAATGAAAAAAGCAACATAAAATAGAATATCTATAGTATGCTGCCCTTATTATAAGTAAGAGGTATCATACTATTATTATGTAGGTAATGTCCAATTTCCTTAAGTACTAAGTTTGACAGTTGATATCTCTAACATTTCACTTTGACACTTCTTGTTTTATGTTTATTGTGAAGGTACATCCTCAGTGTTTCAAATGCATGGTTTGGCCTGTGATTATCTTTCAAATTTTTTTAGAGTAATTTTTGTGAAACCATGGACAAGTAAAAAATTCATATTTTTTTCGAATATGAGTTCTGTTGTGGAACCAATGCAGCACAGAGAGCTTGAAATATCAACAAAATGTTTGGGAAGGATGTGGCTAATGAACACATAGTATGTTGATGGTTTGAGAAATTCTCTTCTGGTGATTTTTAGTCTTGAAAATGAGCCATTGGTGATTTTTAGTCTTGAAAATGAGCCATGTGGGTGCCCTGAGACCAAGGTGGATAATGATGAGCTGAAAGCTGTAGTGGAAACAAATCCATCTCAACCTACGCGTGAATTAGCAGCAAGATTTGATGTTACTATTCCAACAGTATTGGACTATTTGAAACAAATGGGCAAGGTAAAGAAACTGAGTAGATGAGTTCTTCATGAATTAAATGAGCATCAGAAGAGAAATCGTCTTGAAGACGGCCTTTCTTTGCTGTTACAGCACTAAGGCAAACCATTTCTACACTGTTTTGTTACGTGTGATGAGAAATGGACTCTTTTTGACAATCGCAGGCGTTTTGGCACAATGGTTGGATAAAGATGAAGTGCTGAAACACAGTCCAAAATGGAATATTCATCAAAGAAAGCTAATGGTGTCTATTTGGTGGTCCAGCGCTGGTATTATCCACGGCAGCTTCATGAAACCTCATCACTCGATTACAGTGGATGTCTACTGCAACCAATTGGACCAAATGATGAGGATGCTTGCCTTGAAGCAGCCGAGATTGGTCAATAGAGATAGGCCAATCCTCTTGCAAGACAACGCTCGACCACATGTCTTACAAACAATGCTGCTCAAACTACAGACACTGTACTTGGAAACTCTCTGTCATCCACCATATTCACCAGACCTTGCACAAACTGAGTACCACTTCTCCCAGGCTTTGGACCACTTCTTGCAAGGGAAAATATTCAATTCTCAACAAACTGTGGAAAACGCCTTTCGCGATCACATCGCCACTCGCTCTCCAGGCTTCTTGGCTGCTGGCATAAACAAGCTACCATTAAGATGGCAAAACTGTGTTGATAGTTTAGGTGTAATACTTTGATTAATCGTACTGCTTCTTGTTTGAGATATAATAAACAACATTTTTTATTTGAAATCAGATATTTCATATTTAATGACCTAATAAATTATACATGTATCTGCTCACATATATTAAAGAAATACAGGAAAAATAAACAAGAAACTAATGATGTTGGATATAAAAGAGGTAGGGAAAGAATGGGGAAATGGCAGCTACTTGAGCCTAGTAGTTCAAGGCCAGCCTGGGCAATGTAACGGGACTTCATCTCTTTAAAAAAAAATTGGGAAAATGGGTGGGAACAGGACAATAGGGATATGGGAGAAGCAACACTTTTTTTTTCTTTTATCTTTTCTTTGCATTTTTTCACGGTACAGAAGCAACACTTTTTTGAGAATGCTTTTTTGTATAGCTCTGACTCTTAGAGCTAAGATAAGGTTTCATATACCTCTCAAATAGATAAATACTTAAAATCAGTCAAGATGTGGGGAAAACCTAAAATGGAATACAAACAGTAACAAATGAATCTAACTATAATATAAATAGATAACATGGCCATACTGAAGAGAGGGGAAGAAAAGAACTAACCTAAGTTACTTGGAAAACAGTATTTTTGACTGTGTATTGTGAAACTAAAGACAGAAATAACTATGCCACAAATATTATACTCCAGTTAATAAATTTACTTTCACAGGTATATGAATTAGTAATTCTGAAACTCCTTTTTGTGTATGCTAGGTTTGAACTAATAACTGTATATTGTGACTAATGAGAGTCAGGTTTCTCAATGTCAGAGAAAGAATCATCAAGTAAAGGGGGAAGGCTAGCCTGAACCCTGTGGTGCTGGATTGGAATGGGAGGATCAATATGAACTCTTGGTTGTTAATGTCATATATTGTGTATATATATGTTTATATATATTATATCTATATCTAGCTATATGTATGCACGCAGGAATAGAAATTAATATAGATGTGTGCACTTGTACCTACACAAGCATTTATTTCCTAGCTCGGTCAGCTGGGAGGGCCTAAAGGCAATGACAACACGTAGCATCCAGATATTGGTTTCTAAATACCATTCTCTAATAAAAGGGACCAGGGACCCTGGGAAAAATGGCTGATGTCAGGGCTGGAACACGAAACTTACAAGATGAGCCTGGGGTACCATGTGGTGTCAGAAAGTAAGGAAGTGCTCAAAAAATGACAGGGCATATCTGAAGGACACAAGAGACAACTTGAAGGAGCTCTTAATGGCCAGTGCAGGAAAATTTGAGCAAAAAAAAAATAAAGATATTATTGGATTATAATCTAAAGAGTAAAATAAATGTCCATACTGATATCAAACAATTGAATAAATAAATAAATAATAAAGGAGCTGATAAGCTTTTCCTTAGAGCAGAATTCCAATGAATAAATGTAGAGGGAAAGGGGAAATCATCACTAGGCAAACATCACAATTATGGTTGTTGTAAGCAAGAACCATTAACTGATGCCAAAATTAATGGGCAAAAGTATGATGAGAAACAGGGTATTTGTATAATCTCCAAGTATCTTCCCAACACAATTACTTACTAATATATTACAAAGGGAAAAATAGTAAATTTACAGTGGAAAACCTGGCAGACACTATCTTAATTATATGATCACAATTAACATTTCAAGTAATAAGACATGCCAACATCAATTTCCCCCTGGTATAAGTGTCAAGGTCATGAAAGACAAAGAGAGTGAGGAACTTGTCACAGATTGAAGGACACTAAGAAAACCCCATAACTAAATGCAATGTGGCATCCTGGATTAGATGCTGGGAAAAGGGACATAAGTATTTTGGAAAACTGGCAAAACTCAGATAATGTCTATAGATTGTTAATAGTATGAAACCAATGGTAATTTCCTGCTTTTCATGATTTTACTATGGTAATGGAAGATGTTAGTATTAGGAGGTGCTGAGTAAAGTGTATATAGAAATTCTCTATAGTTTTGCAATTTTTCTCTAAGTCTAAAATTATCCCAAAACAATAAATAAAAATATAGTGTTATATTTCTCTAGCATCTTTTGAAGGTGCTAAGTTTTTAAATAGTATCTTTGTGAACTTAAGGATTTAAACATATTTTATTTGTTTCAATCCATTATAATGGATTCAGTTAAAACTGCCCTACCTTTGGCCAGTGGAACATATTCATTTTGGATCCTGAGTCCTTTTGACATGATCTTTATAGTATTTGACAGCTTCCTTACTTTCTAATATGTAAAGATATTTGCACATTTCACATACCAAACCTGGAATCAGCTATTTCTCTAAGGACTCTGTGTTCATTTTGGTGGGCAATGGTCTTTAGAAAATATAATATGGGTGCTATAGTGCTTAATTTTTACTGTGTTAGTCATTGTTTTGGGGCATTTTCAATGGACAGATATAGAATTTTTTTTTTTTTTTGCTTTGTTTTAAAGGCAAACTACACCATGAATTTATACTGATACTTCCAATTCATATCTAGGACTATCAAGTTTCTGCTTAACCTCATTTATCTTACATCTGTATGTTCTTTTAACTATGTTAAAAATCTTGCTTCTCAATAGTACCAACATAATTATTCATTTGCCATACACACAACAGTCTCAGAATATCAATTCCAATATTATCACCAACAAAATAACTGCTGAGAAGAAATATATGTATATGTGCATATTTGCATTTATTTTTGTCCTTAAGATATATTCTACTGGGGATGTACAGTCAAATTACCTATTTTAAAGTCTCTTGCAATAGTTTGTTGGTTGTACCACCAACAGGATACAAAGTTAAATTCATTTGTTTCATTTTCTTTTGGTTTTTAGGGACATATTATAATTGCAATTTTGTTTTATGACTTTGTAAAATATTTACTGGTTCCAGAGTCGAATCTATAAAGAAACAATATATTCAAAGAAATCTAGCTTCTATCCCCACCTCTTCACCACTGTTCCCTCACTCTGATTATAGGTGAGCATTTAAAAACATGTACAGTTTATCTTTCCTTTTTGTTTAAATGTCAGCATACATGTGTACATATGAATCCATAAGGAAATGGTAACAGACGTACATGTTGTCTCCACCTTGCTGTTTGCCACTGAATATCTCAGATTCCTCCAGAGCAATATATAGACATATCTTTCATTCATTCCTGCAGCTACATAATTTTTTATTAGTTTATTCAACCAGCCCCTTACTGATGGACATTTGGGTTGATTTTGGTCTTTGGCTTTACAAATCATGTTAATACACAGAGTTTTTGTTGGCAGAGCCTTAGGGGAGAGTCAGGGACTGAGAGTGCTTGGGCATTAGGGTTCATCTCACATAGTCAGGGATTCACCCTGCATGTACCAGAATGGGATTCCCATTCTACTGGAACTGTAGCCACAGGTGAATCCTGGTTCTTGGATACTTGGGAGCAAGAGGTCCTTAAATTGTGTTTTTCATGAACATTAGCATGAGCTGGGTGTTCTTGGTGGTTTTGGCAGGCAATCATCCCAAAAAGCAGGTGGAAGAAAAGAGAATATGGTGCTAGACAATGATCACCTCATGAAAAATACACTTAAACTCTCAGATACCTACTTTTCCCTTGGGAAGGTTTAATCCAGGGTACTCTTACCTTCTTGTATTTATCACATCAGAGCTATACAGGGGATATTAGTGTCTTTAGGACATTAGTAATACTGTTTCTGACAAGTTTCTCCCTGTTTCCTGTGCTCAATCTAACCTGTTTCTCCCAGTATCATCCCTAAATCAAATCATCAGATAGCGTCCTTGAGCTCTGACAGTAATGATGTAACTGCTTTGGAGTAAACCACAGTGATGGTTTTCATCCTCCCTCTCTGACTGCTGCTCCTTAGTCTCATTTTTCTCTGCCTGTCTCTTATAGTTGGTGTTCCCCAAGGGTCTATTCTCAGCCTTCTTCTCAGTAACCTTTTTTGGATCCTTGATCTTCCAGAGAATTCAATGAAAGCTATGGATTTACTCTTTTCTCAAAAAATGTATATTTACACCTATGCTCAAAATTGTGCATGTCATTTCAAGTGGTTCATGGACACTCCTCCACGTGCACAAGTTCAAAGACATCTGCTCTCACACACACTGAACTTCCTCTCCTAGGACCTTCCTATATTTGTCATCAAATCACCAGCGACTCCCAAATCATATCTCATGCCCAGACCTCTCTCTTGCTCTCCAGCTGCTTCCAGGCCATCGCTATAGATCTATAGAACTATAGGACATGTCTGCAGCTGAGGTTGCCCTCTCCCTCCCATGGGTCCCCTCCTCCACCCATGTCTCAGTGGGTGGTTTCATCATCTGGCTTGCTGTCCAGGCCACAATGCAGAAGGCATCTTGGATTTCTTCCCTATCACTCTCCACATCTAATCAATGACTCTTAAATAGGAATAAGACTCATTTATTTCCCCCTTGCCACAATCATAGTTCAGGCCAGCATCATCTCTCACCTGGATGGTTCTAGCAGCTTCCTAACTGGTCTCCTGTTCTCTTGAACACACCTCTCCCCACGTGGGTATCTGTCGTTACCCAGCAGCTAGTGAGATCTCTCTAACTTGCAATCTGGTCATATCACTTCCCTGTTGATAATTCTTCAAAAGCATCCCCATTGCCTCCTTGACAGGCCTTAGCATGACCAAAAAAGGCCTCATTGCTTGCTCAATAGGGCTTCCAACCTCTAGGTCTAATTTTATCCAGGATCTCTGTGCTGATGGGAGCCAAAGTAAGATTTGATATAAGACTTTATTTTGTAAACATTTCATAAACCATCCAAACAGGTCCAAAGATCACCAAATAGAACAGGGCTGAACCTGGGTAACGGAGCCAGGTCACAAACACTTTCTGAGCAGCTACTATATGCAAGGAAGTCAGTACAGGGAACTCAGAGATGAGTAAGACAAGCTTCTGCCTCCAAGGGCCTTATAGTCCATAAAGGGGATAAGGCGTGGACAAAAGGGGCATGATCCAAGAGAACTATTTGAGAAAACAAACGCACAGATGTCTACCATGTGGCAGTCATCACAACATAAAATAAAATGCAATTACACGTGAGAAGAAGAAAAAGAAAGTGCCACAGGTTGTAAGGGGAGAAATGACTTCCAGTTGAGGTAGGTTGGCAAAGTCTTTCTGGAAAAGAAGTGCTTGAGGACCAGAAGGGAAGGCAGGGTATGGACACGCAGAGAAGGTTCAGGGCCTGGGAGCGCCTCCAGGCAGAAAGAACTACAGGAGCCAAGGTAGGGGTGCACCCTTTGAAGTTAACTGCGGCCTGGGAGTCCTGCTCCCACCTGGGCTGCAGCCTCCACACAGCGAGGAGGCTTCTGGAAGCTGAGGATGGCACTGCTGGCCCCTTGACATTCTCACAATGAGACCCTGCAGGGGTTCTGAGGTGTGATGGACGTTACCACCCAGCACAGCTGTTGTCCTTTTCACAAGTGGGAATAGTGGAGTCCAGAGGAATTCAATTAAAATGTTCAAATATTGTACTTTCTACATTCTAGGTAAAAATGATAAGGAATAGAGACATGCATGAAATTAGTTTTCTTCCCTTTGGAAGCAGAGTTATTGGCTATGGGAGTTCAGAAGAATAAGGAATCCCTTTAAGCTTAGATGTGAGGTGGTAGTCAGGGAAGGCTTCTTGGAGGAGGTGTGAGTTGAGCAGAGACCCACCATGTGGAGGCGTGTAGGATTTGTAGAGGTTGGGAGGCAGAGGGAGAAACTCCAGGTGTGGGCAAAGCACAGGCATGCTCAGGAGACAGCAAGGACTCCAGATGGGGCCCGAAAGGAGGGCCAGTGAGGCCGATCTGTGGAAATGAGGCTGGCGGTTAAGTGGGGGCCAGATATTGGCCCCAAATAATTGAATCTCTCTCTCCCCTGTACTTACCCTGTGTCCCCCCAGGACCAGCTGCTCTTCTGCGACGACTGTGACCGCGGCTATCACATGTACTGTTTAAACCCCCCAGTGGCTGAGCCCCCAGAAGGTAATGACGATGAGGTCAGCCCTAACAACAGCAGCAGCTACCACTACTGCCACTTACTGAGCCCCCACTGTGGCGCAGGCCTCGTGCTAAGGGCTTTACATGTCTTGTCCCATTTAATCATCACAGCCCTACGAGGTAGGTATGACTACTACCATCTCACAGATGAGGAAACTGAGGCACAGCTCCACCAGCTGGCATTCCAACTTTGAGGGCCGAGGAGATGTTTTCCAGTCATGTAGCTGCGACGGCGGGGGGCGGTGTGCGCTGCCAGGGGAGCTGGCGCGGGGTTAGGAGGCCCGACGGAGGGGTGAGGGTCCCTACGGCCGGTCACAGGATCATCTCCGAGCAGGTGCTTCCTGCGGAGCAGCAGACTCCGGCTTGTTTTCAGGACTCGGTTGGTCTCTGGGTTGTGAACGTCAGAAGAAAGCAGGGTTTCCAAGCAGTTAGGGCCGCTGCGGTTGGGAGAGGGGCCGCCGCTAATGCCGGCTTGTTTCTTGTAGGAAGCTGGAGCTGCCACTTATGCTGGGAACTGCTCAAAGAGAAAGCCTCAGCCTTCGGCTGCCAGGCCTAGGGCCCCAGGTCACAGGATGTGACTTGCTGCTGGAGAGGCTGACGCGGAGCCCAGTTCCAACCAGATCAAGCCCTCCTCCCCCACAGCCAGACAGACCGCCCGTAAGGAAAAGAAACGGTCCCCGAGGGGCACGGACACGAGGCACCGAGAGGGTGAGGTATCTGCTCACCTCCCCCCACGTGTGGTACTTCAGCCAGCACCTCCTTGTTTCTTCCAGAAGGACCTTGCACTTTTGAAGACCACCCCCCGCCCCAGCCCCGGGACCCCTCTCACCTTCACCTGGCCCCACGGCCCTCTCACTGGTTCCCATTTTAAGGGAAGCCATTTTGTGACCACTCATCCATCATTCGTGTGTAGTTTGGTGTTTTTTTATCTATCGTGTTCCAAGAAATCTTCACACAGCCTGGCCCCCACCGCCGGCTCAGGCTCTGCATCCTGAGCTCTCACCGGAGGAACCGACGGCTGCGGAGAAGTTGTGGTTTAGTACGAGCCTCACCAGAAACTTGCAGACTTGGAGCCTTGAAACCCCTTTCTGTTCCTTGGTCTCTGCGGAGAGGAAGAGTTGATTTCTAGAAGCCCAGCAGTGGCCCCCACGGCCAGGGTGGGCTTGATCCACTGTGCTAGGTGACTTACCGGGGTGGGGAGGGAAGTAGAGGCACTGAGAGATGGGAAGAAACGTTGTGAAAATAATGCTATGGCCCTGCCATGGCCAGTCAGTATTTGTTACCCTTTGGTCAGGAGAGACTTTGCAAGGGACCAGGCTGATCCTTGACCTTCGGCACTGGGGCATCCTTGAGGTGAGACAAGCCACAGCCTGTGGACAGAGGAAGATGCTCAAGACTCTGCCTCCCACCCACCTGGGTCTAGAGGCCTGGGTCAGCTTCCCTGCTGGGGGGACCCAGGAACCAGGAAGGGGAGCACAGGCTGCCCAGTGAAGATTCCCAATGTCGGGTACAAGGGACGGCAGCTTTGAGAAGCGCTTCATATTGCTGCAAAGCTACGAATTCCTTTCCCCAAGTAATTTCTTCCTTCCACTGTATCTTTGCCATCGTCTACTGAGACCCCACTGGAAATATTAGGACCGGAGAGAGATGATTGTTACCTACACAAATAATTAGGGTGATGAGGTTGTGTATGATCAGGGTGGCGATGATTCGGAACCCTCGGCTGGAGGACCGCTTGTGTCTCCTCACGTCCCCAGTGTGTGCCAGACTCTTGTTTTCAAAAAAATGTTTCTAGAAGAAAGAGGTGAGGAGGCTCAGCTTCCGAGTAGTCTGTGTGCTGGAAGATAGCCCTGCGGGCCGGAGCGGATCGACTGTCTTTGAACCGCAGCAACAGCACTATCACTGACACATTTCTGGAAAAATCATCTGCCCAAAGGGCAGGGCTCGGTGAGCGGGACCCTCGCGCATGCTTGGCTTCCCTGAAATCGGCTCTGTCTCTGTGGTCCGGCTGCTTACAACAAAGACCCCGGTTATTTTTAGTTCCTCAGCTCCTGAAGAAGCCGGGAGATTCGGGCTAGTTGGGCCACTCCTGCCCAGCTGCAGTGTTCGCTCAGCCACCCTCTCCCGGCTAATTGCTCTTGGCCGGTGGCCCCAGGGCAGCCTGGCGTGGAGGGGGGTGGTGTGGGTCTCCCCCACTCCTTTGCACAGTGACCTGTGGACCGAGATGGGGGTCACTCTCCCGCAGGGGCCCGAGAGTTACACGCATGCATAATGATCTCATTTAAAGGGCCCCTGTCTGGGTGGAATTTTCATTTTCCTCGTAAGATAATTCCTCCCCCCTGCTGGTCTGATGAGCCCATCTAGATTCTGAAAGCCCAGGGAGGGCCGGGGAGGGTGACATCACATCAGAGGGGCACATTTCCTCTCCTGGCCGCTCTCTCTCTCCCCACAAAACCTCTCTCTTCCCACAAAACCCAAAGCAGGGCGTCTTTAAAGGCGGATTATTGGTTTTGTGATTCACTTTAATTTAATTTTGGAAAAAAAAAAATTCCCCAAATATTCCTAAATGCCACAAGGACTTAAAAGCTAAAAAAGCACATACGAAACCCCCAATTGTGGCTCTACTACTCGACAGGTCCTCTTTGGAGTATGTGCAAATCCGTTCCCTGAAGAAGTGAGGATGGTGGGCAGCCCGGTGCTATCTCCAGCCACCGCGTCTGCACTGCCCCCAGGAGCTGAGCCGGGTCTGGGCCTCCCAAACCAGCACAGGGCACTGGAACTTGCCCGCAGTGGTGGGGGTGGTCAGAGATCTGAAGTGACATCAGGAAGGCCCCAGAGTTCCCCTCTCAGTTTCATGACTCCCTGCAGAAGGGGCCCAAGCCCTTCATCTTTGGAGGCCTCAGTTTCCCCATCTGGAAAGCAAGGGTAGCAAAACCAGCGGTGGGATGGTGCTGTCAGGGTAGTGTAAGCAGACAGAAGTCTCCAGAGTCACATGTGTCACCTGTGTGTTGAAGAAAGGAAGGTGTTGGTAAACTTCAAATTGGTCTCTTTCTTCGAGCCCCAGCGAATGAGCCAGAGTCATAGGGTGCCTGTGAAGGGTTAGGGTTTTAGTTTCCTCTCTGCCACGGAGTAGCTGTGTGACACTGCGCAAGTCACTTAACATCCCTGAGCCTCAGTTTGGTTTGCCCACCTGTAAAATGGAGTCTGTAACACTTGCCCTGGCTATTCCACAGTGACATTGGGAGTCTTAAAAACATTGTTACAAAAACCACCACTGCAGAACCGTGCTTGTCTGGGAGGAACTGCAAATGCTTTCCCTGCCCGCCTTGTACGGGTGAGCGAAGTTAGATGTCTCCTTGGAATCTCCCCTGTGAGTACAGGGGTTTCTATTGCCCAAGCCAGCCTGCCTGCGGTCAGGGCCACCAGGCCAAAGCTGTGACCAAGGAAATGGTGACTCGAGTGGGCTTTGGTGGCAGTGAGGGATTTACCATGGGTTTGGGGACTTCGGCAGGACTAGCGTAGCTTAGAATGGAGTGCTCACTTCCAGAGAGGGCCGGCATTCAGTGCAGGGCAGTTATAACACTTACTTTATGACCTTGGCTTCAAGCCCAGCTCTGGGCAAACAGCTTCACCTCTGGGAGCCTCATTTCCCACATCTGTAGGGTGGGGGAACATGGCCTGTCCGGCAAGGTCACCCCAGGGATTAGAGGTGATGCTTGTGACCACCCTGGCACAGGCCTGGCATGGTGAGGGCCCCCAGTGCGCAGTAGCTATTGTCATTTTGTGCAGAGGCCACCGAGTGGAGATAATGATGCTGTTGTCTCCCAGCTCAAATCCCTGTGACGGCCAGGGTATCTTTGCTCTGCTTCCCCGCTAGACGGTGGCTCCAGCAGACCAGAGAGGTGAGGCTGCTGGACCCACGCTGGAAGGTGAAATCCTATTTGCTGTAGGCATTTCTGAAGCGCTGGTTTGGGGGGGCCTGTAGCAAATCCAGAGTGGGCAACACTCTGAGGAAGTGCAGACAGGGCTTTCCCGCTGCAGCCACACTGACTCAGCGCACCTGGGGCAGGAGCCAGCAGGTCCCAGGGCCCCTGCTCCCATGTGGCCCCAGGGCGAGGCAGGAGCCTGGGCAGGCCGGGAGCAGCTGCTTCCCTGCGGTTCAGGCTCAGACGCTTGACTGGAACCAGGGGGGAGAGCCTGTGGGAGGGAGGGGAGGCCAGATTCCTTCAGAGCTGGGAAGATAACAGGTTTGGAGGCTGGGGGAGGGGCTGGGTCTCACAGTGACGGCTTCATGATACCCTGGAGACTTACACTCATGGCGCATTTTTGTCCCTGTGCTGTGAATACAGCATGATTCCTTTCAGCCCTCCCCTCACAAAGTTTAGATATTTTAAGGAAGAAAAATGAGATGATTGTTACTACTTTTCCTGTGTGTCGTTAAAGAAAGGCGACCGGCAACCTCAGGCTTCAGGACTCCGAGAAGGGGGGTTTGTAGTCTCCTCTTTGGGTGCGTGTGTGCGAGGGGGTGGGGGGCACGGCTCCGCAGGTGGCCGCGGTGCCCTGGGGGCCACCTTCCTTGCCCCACAGGCTGGGACGGGAGCAGCCCCCTTCCTCTCTCACTGCCCTGCCGCCCACTCCGGGCCTCCTCAGGGAGTCCCAGTGTCACGGCTGTGCCCAAGGGACAAGTTGGTGGCCTGTGCCAGAGCCACCCTCACACCCCAACGGAAGATGCTGTGAGTCCCAGGCCTGGCTCCTTTTAGGGGTGGTGCTGTTGTGTCACCTTTAGCAGGCTCCCATTTCTGGGGGGGGGTCCTGGGCAGGGAGGGGGGCCAAGCATCGTGGAGAGAAGGGAGGGGAGGGCACTCGAGGAGGGGTGAGGGCCTGCGGCAGAACAAGAGGGGGAAGCCTGATTTCCTTAGGGGGGATCCTGGAGCTAAGTGAAGAGTGGTTAGAACCCATTTTTCCTGAGGCCTGTGATCCCGGACAACAGAACTGTTGAAAAAATAAAAAGATGGAGCCTTTGCCCCGTTCTGGACACCGAGCCAGATCCCCCTTCCTCGAGAAGCCCTGTTGGTTGGTAGTGGTGGTGGGGCGGATTCTGAGGGCAGAGCAGGGGCTCAGGGGAAGGCGGAGGGGGAGAGGGATGGCAGCCAAGGGTGGGCTTGGGGAGCGGAGGCCTGGCGGGTCCTGCCCCCACCTGGCAAAGTGGATGTTTCCCCCACACACTTGTGTTTTGCCCTTTTTGGAATCTTGCTCCTATCCCGAAAGATGCTTTTGGTTTTCAGATGAGCCCAACTTTGTCTGGATGCCAGGTCGGGAGTTGGGGGGGATGGTGGGAAGCAGCAGATATTTTAATTTGCCCCAGGCCTGCATGTCTCTGGCCTGAACCCCCACTGCCCTGGGGCCTGGGCCCAGCGAAGGGCTCTGTGTGCGTTGGGGCTCCCTGCACCATCTCTGAGCACTCCCAGGACTTGGGAGTCTGTTTATGGTTCTCTGCCAGAGGCCACGGCCACCAGCCCCAAGTGTGGGAACAGCAGGACAGATGGGCCGGTTCAGGGCCTTTGCAGGGGCTTTGAGAGCTGGGAACCCCTTCCTAGGGGGGCTGGAGACCCCCTGGTCTGCTTGAGGGGCCAGCTGAGCGGAGGAGAGAGGAAGGCGGCGAGGAAGAGGTGGGTGCTGGAGGGTGAACGGTCCCCAGGCAGATGGAAGGCAGCTTCCTCTCAGCGTCTCCCCTGTCCCCAGGGGGCTGGTGTGGCGGCGCCCACCCCACGCGGCACCCAGTCCGCCGTCCAGCCCAGGCTGCTGCGAGAGGGGCCCAAAGGAAACCTTCAGGAAACTCTGGGGGAAGGTCCGGGCCTTGCCGGTTCTGCAACTCGTGGGTTTCCAGGAAGGAACAGGGAGCCCCTGTGTGAGGGGAAGGTTTGGGAGTGAGTGGGTTCCCAGAGAGGGCTCCTCCGGGTTCCCAGTGAGCCCTGGCTGTGTCCTCGCAGGCAGCTGAGTCCTGAGGTAACTCCCCAGGGCCCTGCCAGGCTGTGGGGGGTCAGAGGGCACAGGCATGACCTTTGGCTTCCAGTCTGTCCCCCTCTTCCTCCCTTTCTTTGCTCCAGCGCCAGCCTCAAGTTGTGGGCAGGTGGCCTTGAAAGAGGGACATTCCACAGTCTCCCCCTCATCGGCCCCACCAGAGAAGGGAGTATTTTGCTGATGGTGACATTTCCCAGGGCAGGCCAGGGGAAGGCAGGGACCAGGACTGGCAGGCAGCCAGCACCCTCTTGGACAGAGATATAATTACTAATAATGACCTCTAGCCCAAGCAGGGAGCGAAACGGCCCTTCCGGCCGGCACCAGCCCGGCCTGGCAAATCGGCGCTGTGGAGGTGGGGACAGGAGGGCAGGTGAGCGGTCCCTGCAGGAAGCAGGGGCGTCCCTGGGGCCTACAGATTCCCTCAGCTACACAGCCCCACGGACCGCCGGGCTATGTGCACACTCCTGCATCCCGCTTGCTCTGCATTTCTATTATTCGTGTCGATACTATTAATACTGATGGGGAGAACAGGGTCCCTCGTGCACGTGTGCATGTGTGCACACACACGCCCCCTGCTTAACCAGCTAAAGGGAAACCCCGATGTTGCCCCAGGCTGAGAGGCAGAGCTGGAGTCCCCAGGCAGGACGCGTCTCTCTTGTGGCCTCCTCCAGCCCCCTCCTGCTCGCAGGGCCCGCACAGCCACGGGGGTTTGCAAAGGGACATATGTTCTTGGAGAGCCCCTGGCTCCACGGACTGTCTCCTTCTCTTCCCTTCACTCGTCTCTGCTTCTTTGAGGGAGATGGTTGGCAATAGTTGGGGACCCGGAAAAAAAAATCTCAATTTTGCTATCGATGAGAGGCAGTGATTCCATGGCTGGAATTGGGGTTGTGGTTTTTACTGTGTGGTTTGCCCTGTTCACATCTGTTCCCCACCAAGACCTTCCTCCTCTTCCTTTCCTGTCTTCTGCCTTCCCTGCACCCTTCCCCCGCCCGCCTGCCATGCTGGATGCCAAAGGCAGGGAGGGGAGAACCAGTGGCAAAAAGGAAAAGGAAAATAGACCCCCTGCACTTTTTCAACATGTAGCTGCAGAGGCCTAAATTAGGTACTAGAAAAAAAAAAAAAGGAGGAAACACTGCTAGATATGTGAGTGAAAGCATGAAAATATGGGGGGATTATCACAGAGCAGAGGAGGTGGGGGGGGCTGGAGAGAGGCGGGTAGGCAGGCCGGAGTCCTGGCTTACCAATGCCTCTGGGCCAGGTGGCGTTTGGGAAGGGGGAAGGCAGACCCATCATGCTTTTTGGTCAATGTTCAGGGAGCATTTGTGCTCCTCCGGCCGAGGAAGGGAAGAGTGTCCCTGCACCACTCATCTGCCACGTTTGACCACTCTGGGTGTTTTTCCTCCAAAGGCAAATGAACATATCACCTGCCTGCCGTGTGACTGCGGGGCTGCTGGTACTGGCTGAAAGAAACACTCGGCAGGGCACTGACTATGTGCAAGGCAATGCACCGGGTCCTGTAGGGGCTGGGAAAATAAACCACATCCTGGCCCAGCCTATGCTTTTCAGCCATAACTGTAAACTCTCCTAAGGAATCCTGATCGTACGTCAAGTGCTGTGCCGCCAGGGAGGGTGTATGTGTACGTAGGTCTCTCTGTTCAGGAAGCACGTTCATCGGTGGAAGTCGAGCAGGCAAAAACTTCAGTTGTTTCCGCCCTCTGGAGGTTGAGGGGAGGAAAACAGATGACCTCAGCCCCGTTGCTTTGATCTCCACCCCCCCAGCACTGAGTGACAGTGCGGTGGGGAAGGCACCTGGGCTGGAGCGTGTGGGCAGCCGGAGCGGAACTCGGGCTGTGCCTCCTAATGCTGCTTTCCTGTTTCTGGGGTGCAGAGCAGGGGGGCCACTGCCAGGCCTGATCAGAGGCAGAAAGTGGCCCACACGGTGGTCTTGTCCAGTCCCCAGTAGAGAAAGTCAGGGGTGGGAGGATGGTGGTGGGAGCCTCATGCTCAGACTGGGCAGACACGGAGGACCCAGTGGGGTCGCTGCACTGTGCCCGTGTCTGGCGTGGCTGGTGTGTGTCGGGATGAAGGCCAATGTCAGAGGCATTTTCAGCAAACCTCCCATGCCCACCTGTGGCCAGGTGCCCGTCAGACCCCAGCTTCACGCTTCCCTAGACTCCCAGTTGTCTGTACTGACATCAGCCATAAACAGTTTGTTTCTTCTCTGCTTTTCTCTGAACACGTGGCAGCCAGAGGTGTGAAGAAGCAGCTTTGGGCTATTCCCTGAAGAAGCCACACCAAGCTCGCTTTCAAACAACACGCCCGGGCTTGGGGGAAGGCACGTATCTGCCCACGTGCGGGTGTCGGCTCAGAGCTGGCCTGAAGCAGCCTGTAGCTTTTCTGTGGGGGAGGCCCTGGGTAGGCGCCCCCAGGTCCCTGGGTAGCACATGGCTCCCAGCAACGGGAATTCTGGTGCTGTCTATGGGGACAGTCAGGGACACAAGGTCTGACCGTGAGTCTGATTTTAAAGCGCTTGGGAGCCTGGAGGTGTGCCGGGGTCTGATCCACCTGTCTGTTGGAAAGCCCGTGGGCAAGGTTCTTGAGAACCAAGCCCCCTCTGAAGGGCCCGGCCTCGCCTTGTCTTCAGTGCTGGTGGGAAGGGGTAGGGAAGGGCCTCCCACTGGGATCCTGCCCAGGCCAGACCCGCAGCACTGCCCCCAGGGAGCTGGTGGGGCCCCCTGAGCCCACAGCCCCCAGCTCCATGAGCCCCGGAGCCCAGGGGCCGAGCTCTGAGGGGACTTCCTCTCCCGCCACACTCCAGTGCACTCTCAGGCTGAGAATCCAGTCTGCTCAGACCTTCCGCGCATGACGCTGACCCAGAGGAGTAGTGGCCTGTCCATGTCACAGGGCTGATTCCTGAAAGAGCCAGAGCCAGTCCTCAGCTGGGTCTGCTCCCCTTTCCAAATGGCTTCAGGCTGAGGGTGATTTTAACGCCCAGGTTCAATAACTTTCTCCCTTTGACAGCCAAGAAATGAAGCATTTCTGCCAAAAAGCCGAAAGAAATTGGTTTCCTTCTTCTAGTTGCTGAAGCCCTACTGTGTCTCTCCTTGGGGACAGTCTGGTCTGGTGGCTTTTGTGAGGGCTGCCACGGCTTATGAACCCTGGGTTGGCTTTGGCAGGAGGCCCCTGGAGTGGAAGGGTGAAGAAGCCCCTCAGGAGGAGACGGCTGCCCCACTGCCCTGGGTAGGTGCCTCCAGGTCCCTGGATAGCACATGGCTCCCGGAGGGAGCTCCAGCCTGCACAGGCTCCACGAGGCCGCGGGGGCCGTCCGGGCTGGTCAGGGCGGGAGGTGTTGCGGAAGGGGCTGTTTCAGTCCTCACTGCTCTGTCCCAGCTGGTGCACGGGACCAGGATGTGTCACAGCCTTAGGAAGGTGCTGTCCCTGGATTGCTCTGGGCTGCATTTGGAAGGGGGACCCTGGAAATGTCCCCCTTGCTATGTCTCCACTGACACCTCTGCGCCTGTAGACAAGATGCAAACTTGGGGTCACTTCTTCCAGGCATGGGCGCAAGAGAGGGAAGCCATTTCAACATTTTATCCCCATCATTCCAAAATGCTCCTGTCTCTTTTACACTCCCCTCCCCAACTCCTTCTGAAATTCTTAGTCATGAAAGAATGACCCAGAGCGCTGGTCTCCCGAGATAGAAATGCCTCCTCCTTCTGTGCTCCTGAACTTCCCCAGTGGACCTGGGACCCGACACCCATTACCTCTTGTGACCGGACACCTTGGAGTTTTTGCTTGAGCTGCTTGGGTTCTTCAGAGAAGGACTGAGGCTGACACGGCTTTCGTGAGGTCAGAGAAAAGGGCTACGGATTTGGGGAGTTGTGTGTGATGGTCCAAAGGTGTGGCTCGCTCTGGCCTCTCTACAGAGCAACCACAGCAGCAGACAGACAAAAAGCCCCCTCTCCCGCCCCACTCCCTCTGCTCCCTGTCAGCTGTGCTGTGGTCGTGGTCTCTGTCTGGAGGTGTGGGTGCCACGCTGGTCCTCTGTCCCCTGGGGATGATGCTCCTTTCCCCACTGTGTCAAATTCCTGCTCTTGTGTGGCTCCTAACGTGAAGATGTTTTTGCCTGTCTGAGGGATATACCAAGGCCTCTCAGTGTTGCGTTGTTGGAGATGAGGCTGCGCTGAATCTCCCACCGTCCTAAGGGGACACGCTGGTTCTGTGACTTCCCAGAGAAGACACACTGTGAAAGTCTCCAGGAGGACCTACAGGTCGGAAATAGCCCACATCTGGATTTGGGCTCCCTGACCTAGGACTTGCCCAGAGGCAGAGACAGCTGCTCTTCATTCAGAAGCCTGGTGGCCCGTGAACCAGGGCCACCCCCCCTCTCTCCCTGCCTCTCCCCTCGTCCTGACGGGGTTCTGGCAGCAGGGCTTGGAGAGGCCAAGACCTGCAGCTAATGCGATGAAGAGCGGCGTGGGGATCCAGCGGCCTTCCTCTTTGGGACCCCCAATATCCCAGCCCCTCTGTGGAACCCTCGCACCTTCACAAAGACTGAGCCACAAGCCCCCATCCCTTCCTTGCTGTGGTTAGTATCTCGTTCTGTGATTGGTTAGCAGTGTTGACTACCCATGTAGCAAATCTTTTGTCTGCGATTTAGAGAATGTGTACACAAATAAAAGGCTTTAAAAATCTTGGGAACTCTTGGTTACTTCCCCCACCCCTAATCTTTAAAACATCAATTGCAAATGTATAGACATGGTAGAGCCCTTTCATGTCGGGGCGTGCAGTGGGGCTGTGTTGTAAGAGTGCGCGTGTGTGTGTGTGTGTGTGTGTGTGTGAATGAGAACACATGTGTGCATGTGCTTCAGGCTCCAGAGGAGTGCTAGTGGTTACATGTTTGCAAAGAGACTCCAGGAGCAACGAATTCCAGGTCTCAGTTGCTCCCTGGTGATAGAATTCTGACCCCGTCATACACAAGCGCCAGGGAAGCCACAGTCATGGCAGCGCTCACGGGCACAGCAGGCAGCACAATCTCTGGCCTCCACCGAGAGCTTCATCTGCAGAAGCCGAGCAGCTTGTTCTCAGGAGACCCCTCTGAGAAGATCCTGGGGCACCCTGAAGGGAGCCCACTGGAATTTCTAGGGGAGGGGAGGCCGATGACTCAGAGACGGCTCCCAGCAGAGGTGGGGAGGCTGGTGGGGACAGACAGACCTGAGGCGCACGACCCATCTGGAAGCTGACTGAGTCATTGCTCGCTCCCTCTTGGCCGCCTTCCATGAAGGCAGTAAGTTCGCTGCCCTGGGCACGGAGCAGGAGGCATCACCGAAGCCACATCTGCCCTGAGAGTTTCCGGAGTCTGCTTAGCAACGGCCTTAAAGGAGCAGCCTCGGGGTAAGGACTCCTGGTCCACGCAGGAATTGGTTTCCTGAGGCTGCAAGTTAAAAGTCAGTCTTCCAAAAATAAATTTAAGATAAACAACTAAACAAAGCCTCTACTCCATGCTGGGCACTAGGGATACAGCAGAGAAGACGAGGCCCCGCCCCTCAGGGGCTTACAGTCTTGCCGAGGAGGCAGGCACCAGCCAGGTAGTGACACAACCTGCGAGGGGTGGGTGGGGGATGGGGAGCTGGGAGAACACGCCCTCCCTGGTCTCATCCAGTCAAAGTGCTTTTAGTTGGAATCTGCTGTACGTTTCAGTAAGACGCAGGTGGATGTGGCAGTGGGAATGCTCCACTGTGCTTCAATAAGTCATTCGTGTGCCCTCAGCCCTTGCTTTCCTAAGTGCAGCACGGGGCCGTTATTTCAGCAGAGGTAGCCCTTGATCGTTGCCGCAGACATGGGCCATTGAGCAGGTTGTTGAGCCATCTCTGCAGAGGGAGTGATGTCCACATCCAGGGGCTGGAGAAGGAAGGCCAGGCCTTTGCCCAGAGTGGTTTCAGGTGACAGCTGGGCTTGCAATGCCGAACTGCTTGTTCCAGCAGCCGGAGGCTTGGGCCCACCATGAAGTCCAGGCAGGAAAAGATCACACAAACACCCACCATCAGACACCATCTGCACAGAGGGCTCTGTGTGTGTCCACTTTCACCCCGGGGAGCCCAGCTTTGCATCCCAGCGTGCTGTGGTCTGAAGGTTACGTTTCCCAAAATCTACGTGTTGAAATCCCCACCCCCAAGGTGATGGTATTAGGAGGTGAGGAATTGGGAAGGTGATTAGGTCACAGGGGCAGCCCTCATGAATGACACTGGGGCCTTTATAAAAGAAACTGGAGAGAGACTCCTTCCCTGTTCACCACGTGAGGGTAAGGCGAGAAGACGGCCGTCTATGAGGCAGTAAGTGGGCCCTCACTAGACACGAAATCTGCTAGCACCTTGAGCTTGGACCTCCCAGCTTCCAGAACTGTGAGAAATAAATCTCTGTTGTTTATAAGCCACCCAGTCTATGGTATTTTGTTATAGCAGCTTGAATGGACTCAGACAGTCTTATCCCACCGATTGCTGAGAGACGGCTTTGGAGGAGGCACGAGACACACCATGGTCTGCTGGGCCTGGGGACGTTGACTAACACAGACCAGAACCTGACATTGCTCTGGGGAGCCTGAGGGATGGGGGAGGGAGGGGGAGACTGGAGGGATCCAAATTATGTCCCAGCAAACGTGGAGCAGAATGGATCTCCTCCGCATTTTCCTTAGGGAGAGGAGAAGGCATGGGACGGTGTGTGGTGGGGTAGGGGGACAAAGAAGAAGAGGCCAAAGGGATAAGATGATGGTGCTGCCCAGCACCTGGTGGTGGATGGAGTCCGAGGGGTGGGACTGTGACAGGGATGTGACACGGTCACCCCACCCTGAGTTGGCAGAAAGGACACTGGGAGAGAAGTCAGACGTTCTTGGTCTTGTATTTTCTATCCAGGTGACTTTTGACTTTACAGATACAGGCATGAGTTTCCATAGAGCCAGCCCTGGACCCAGGGGGATTTGGGTAAGGAGCCAGCCAGACGAAGGTGGACATGCACGCAAACGACATGCCTGGCCTTTAGCCCCCGAGGTGGCCGGAGTCAGAGGCCCTTTGGGGCAACCCACAAAGCCTGGCTCCACGCAGCCCCTCAGCATGGCGTGGTTTAACACCAGACACGACGAAGCCAGAGGTTTGGGTTGTTCTAGAACAATGGTTTTCCTAAGTAGATTCTGCGAAGGCCTAGGATTTTGGGGAGGATTTTGAGGATGCCCAGAGGCTTCAGGGTATAGGGGTGGAAAGACGTTTCCTGAGCCTCAGCCTTCAGCCCAAACCATTGACCAGCACAGCCCTGATCTGTGTCTTATATTGGTGGTTCTGCTGCTTTAAAAAACACAATGGTTTGAAACCATCTTTGGGGTAGACGGTGGGAGAGGCACAGGGTGTCCCTGGGTTGTGGAGGATGGTGTGATGACGGGAGGCCACCCCCGCCCCATGACCCTCTGCCAGGTACAAATGGACACAGCCCATTCCCAGGTTCTCCAAGAGGGCGTGGCCTGCAGCCGGGCCTTCTCCCTCAGCTTTCTCTTAAGCAGAGCAGAGGGACACTGGTGTCATGACCAGGAGGCTTCACTTTGTCCTGGGCGTCCCTGCAGCCTGCAGCACTCACTGGCTCACCGTGGTGCTCTGCTGTCACATCTGCGCCATAAGCCCCAGCCGTGTTTTGAACCATCAGCGCTTTAGCAGGGCCAGAACAACAATGTGTCCCCAAGGCGGGTGGGTTAGGAATGTTCGGGCTAAACTTCAGGTAATTAGCATTGTTAATGCTCGTTCTGTGATATTACAGCTGTGAGCCTCATTAAAGTGTTCTCCAGGGGAAGTGAGCTGAGATCCAGGTGTCAGCTCCGCTCTGCGCGCAGGCGCCCGCCAGCCACCTCCAAGCCTCCTGCGGCAGCCGGCTCGTCCCATCCTCCTCCTGCTCCGGCTCCCTGTCTGCTGGTATCTGGGCCGGGCCTGCTTCCCTCAGCTGGGATTTGCTCCTTCCACCCCCTTCTCTGGTGTGGAAAGCTCTGTCTCCCCTTTCCCTGAAGAGAAACGTGCCCACAGCGGGGAGCAGAATGGCTGCCGCTGGCTCAGATCTGAAAGAAAGGGTTTCTGCTCTGGGCAGGGAACCCGAGCCTGCCCTCCCCAGTGCTGGGCATTTCGTTCAGGGCTGTACCTTCCTTTGCCTCCCAGAAATCCCAAGACCCAGGCCCCCCACCTGCTGGCTGGATTTCCTGGGCTCGACTGGCATCTGCTGTAGCAGCCCCTCCTCGGAAAGAAACCTGAGTCCCTCTGGCTTTAATTTCTGGGATTCCTGATTCCTGGGAGGGGAGGCAGGGGACTGACTATTTGCCAAACAGAGAAATATGAAACGTTCTGCAACCCCCTTGAAACCTTGAGGAAAATAATGCCAGCCCCTCCAGGGCCTAAACACAGGCTCAACCCAAAACAAAGAGGGAAAACACAACTCCTGAGAGCCTCCCTGGGGGGTATGGGGAGCTGAGGAGGGTCTGACAGGGGCCCAGACCCTCGGTTGTCTCCCTTTTCTGCTTCCCTTTAACCCCTGGGTCCTCTGTGTCCATTGAGATGCTCAGGGGTCATCCAAGTCATTTTCCTGCACACGACCTGGCTGTCTCATATGGGTACAGATACGGAGGATACACAGAACTCGGTATCAACATCAAAACCTCCCAGTGGAAGCAATGGGCCAATGGAGGGTTCTAGCACACACACTGGTGGATTTACTTCCGGACGGAACCACAGATCTGTAGCCCCTTAGGTACCGCAGGAAGGGAGATGGCATACAGAAGAGCGTTCTGGCTAGGTGCATCGGAGCAGAACCCTGAAGGGTGTGTAAGATTTGACAGCAGTAACTTGGGGATGGGCTTTCCAAGTGGGAAGGGCAATTTGAGCAAATCCCCCTTTATTCTAGGGATGCTGCTCTGGGGCTGGTCTGGGACCTGTGTCTTGGACAGATGGCAAACTCTCCTGTGGAGCCCTTGTTGCCACATGACCGCACAGAGGGCTGTTTTTTGAAGCTGAGAGCTGATGTCAGGATCTCAGAGGGTTTTTCTTGTTTGTTTGTTTTTGTTTGTTTGTTTGTTTTGAGACAGAGTCTCGCTTTGTTGCCCGGGCTAGAGTGAGTGCCGTGATGTCAACCTTGCTCACAGCAACCTCAAACTCCTGAGCTCCAGTGATCCTCCTGTCTCAGCCTCCCCAGTAGCTGGGACCACAGGTGCGAGTCATCATGCCCAGTTAATTTTTTGCTTCTATTTTTAGTTGACTGGCTAATTTTTTTTTTCTATTTTTTTAGTAGAGACGGGGGTCTCGCGCTTACTCAGGCTGGTCTCGAACTCCTGACCTCAAGCGATCCTCCTGCCTTGGCCTCCCAGAGGGCTAGGATTACAGATGTGAGCCACCACACCTGGCCAGGATCTCAGAGTTTTTAATCTGTGAGAGATGAGCCTGAGATCTTCTAGCTTCTCTCCTGCCACTCTGATATATGTGCTTGGATCCTGTCAAACTATAACCTCTGTTCTCTCTCCACCGTCTATGTGTCCTCCGGAAAGATAGCTCCTAAAGCTCTTAGCTCCTTGAACCTTCATCAGAATCCCTTTTACATCTTCTCTTAAGATCCTCATTTCCCACAACTAGCCACTCCGACCTTCCCCTCTGTCTTTCGTCAACGTGTTTTAATAGAGTTCTCCTGTGTAGAATGCTCCTGTTCTCTCACACGCATGCTCTGTCTCCACCTACACATATTAGGCTCAACCCTCTCCTTGTGGAACCTTGTCTGACCCGCCCAGGGAGCAGACCCTCTTTCCCCAGAGCCCCACCACCTTTTGTCTGTACCTCTCTTACAGCACCCGGCACTCCCTGCACCCGCCTGTCAGATTTCTCGCCAGCCTCCACCATCAGATGAGCTCTTTTGAGGGCACCGACAATTTCTTGTTCACTGTTGAATCCCAGCTATTCAGGTGCACTTTCAACAAATGAATGGATGGATGGATATATGGATACTTGAACAAATGATTAAGTGAGCGAATGAATGAATGAGCAAATCAGGGGAATGCATCCCCGTTTGCCTCTCACGCATAGGTTTTTCCCTGTGGGGCACGGCCCTGGGGTAATGTGCAGCAGATCCCTCCCCTGGCAGCTTCCTCGCTGGGAATGGGCTGGGCAGCGGGGCCTTTATCTGTCTCTTTCTGCTGGGTTACAACAGCCCACTTAAAACCCAAATCCTTGAAGTCCTGCTGCATTATTAATCAGGATCTGTTTTAAGTGGGCCACCCTGTGTTCCTCTTAAAGGAAATCCACTATGTACTTAAATAATAAATTATGGAAATGATCTCTTTGCTTCTCTGGGGCAAAAAGACCCGCTTTTTCCTTAAAGAGCTCATAAAGGACCCTGAAAAAAATACATTATTAGTTTCGCCCCTAAATAGGCATCCACAGGCTAAAGCTATTCATAAGGACACCTAAGAGGACAGGGTTTAAAACCGGTGGTTTATAACTATGCTTTGATTTTAAAGGACTAGGTGTGAATCAAGACCCACCTTTCTCTAACTGGGTCTGGGGGAGGTGGAATGCAGTTCCTGGTGTGATCTTTTAGTTGCGCTTTTGTTGTGTCATAAAATCATTAGCTTTCCTCTAGTTATGCCATTTAAAAATATATATTGCACTCCTGCATGCTTTTAATTATGTTTTGAGGCCAAAATTATCTCCCTTGGGAATACATTTCCAATTACATAATGGAAGCCAGTAAGAAGATACTTTCAGTTACAAAAATCGTTGGACTGTAACATTGGCGACCCATTTGTGGACTGGAGGGAGGCACCAGGAAAGCTCGTCCCTGCCTTGGTGTACACCGTGAGAACACCAGTAAAGGGGGCGTCAGGGCTTGGGAACCCTTGGAGGGAAGGCTGGCAATGCCACTGATATGACTGGTGGTGGGCATATCACATAACCTCCGTGAGCCTCAGTTCCCTCATCTGTATAATGGGGATAATGACACCTACTTTGCAGGGTTGCTGTGAACATTAAACACTATTACACGTGTATAGAACCCGGCACGTATGGTTCTTCTTCTGTCATCCTCCTACTGCCCTCTCCCCACCATCCCATCACAGGTGTGGCAATAGCGTGATCCTAGGATAAAAGGTGAATAGGATCCTTCCCTCAAGACAGAAGTTCTCTCCGGAAACTCAGGTGGCAGAATAGGGCAGAAGAAAGTAGGTGGGCCTGGCAGTCAGAGACGTGTGGCTTTGCTGCTTCTTCCTATTTCCCAACGGAGACACTGACAGCAACCTTCCATCTTGCATTTGTGGGAAGATCCAATGAGACAACGTAAGGAAAACTCTTGGCCCTATACCTGGCACGTGACGGGCTCCTACTACACAGTGGCATCATTTCACAGTGTCAAGTTTACTCACGACATTGAGGGGAACGTGGCAAAGGCCACGTGGGTGGTCAGGCACCGCGCCATGGAGACTGAGGAGAGAGAGCTTCCGGCTGGAGGGAAAGGCAGAAAGGCCTCGGAGAGGAGGCAGCATCTGAGCTCATTTGGACACCGGGTGGCGGGAGGGGAGGGGGAGAAATGATTTGCACACGCGTGGAGACAGGAAAACGTGGCTAGTAGTCCAGGCTGGCCAGCGTGGGAGAGAGTTTTTATTTTCTTTTATTTTTAAGCTTTATTTTTAATTGACACCTAATGGTTGTACATATTTAGGAGGCACAACGTGATGTTTCTGTACCCATAGACATTGTGTAATGATCAAATTAGGGTAGTTAGCAAATCCATCACCTGGAATATTTATCATTTCTTTGTGGTGAGAACACTCAAAATCCTCTCTTCTAGCTATTTTGAAACACACAACACATATTGTGAACTACAGTCACCCTACCGAGCCATAGAACACCAGGACTTACTCCTTAAGGAGGGCTTAGAGGAAGAGGCAGGAACGCCTGGGGCTGGGTCTGACCCGGAGAGGCTCCAGTGAGGGGTGGGCAGCTCCTGCCGGAAGCCTCGCAGGGCTGCTGAGGAGTCCTGAGCCAGGGCCCTGTCACTTAGAGCCTGCTGCTGGCTGATGACTGTGGGAGGCTGGACCAGGCCAGGGCTGAAGCCCAGGGTGTGGGCTGGGTGCTCTGTAGACCAAACCCTGGGCTAGGCTGAGCCCCCCCAGGGGTTAAGATGAAGGGCCAGAGGCTGCAACCCCTTGCTCTGCACCCTTCTATCGAGGGAGCGGCTCCCCTTCCTGTTCCCCCTTTCCTCCCTTCCTCCTGGCCTCATCCCTGCAGCTCAGCAGGCTGGGGTGGGCTGAAGGCAAGTGGGGGAGGAGATAGGGGAGAGGCTGGGCAGCTGGAATGGCCAGTGCAGTGTGCCTGGCCTGGCTGGCCCTCCTGCCACTCCTTCAGTGTCTCTGGCCCAGGGCATGGGACCAGCAGCTGGTACAATGCTGGGGAGCTGGGCCCAGGCTCCCAGGCTTAGAACTGTGAGCAGGGACAAGCCCCCTGGAGAGCTTTTCTCTAGGCTGTGTCTGGGCTCAGGGGTCCTTGAACTTGTGTGTAGGATTGTGTGTGTATGTGTGTCTGCCTGGCTTCCACCAGATTCTCAAAGGGATCTGTGACATCCCAA
Organism: Lemur catta; assembly: GCF_020740605.2. Classification (NCBI taxonomy): domain Eukaryota; kingdom Metazoa; phylum Chordata; class Mammalia; order Primates; family Lemuridae; genus Lemur; species Lemur catta. Next base: position 27,123,100 of record NC_059128.1, read on the forward strand.
AGCTTAAACTCCCCTTGTTGGTGCAGCCTTTTATTTACCAGATGAGGAAACTGAGGCCTGGGGAGGAGGAGTGACTTGCTGGATCCCACAACTAGTTAACTGCCATCCTGGGCAAACTGAAGGAGAAGGATGTGTGTCGGGAGAGCAGGGGTGCTGGGAGCTGGCCCAGGGCGGGGACAGAGAGGAGGGAGGGGAGGGGAGGAAAGGAAAGCCCAGAACCGCCTGGGGAGGAGCCATCTGTGTGTTTGGAGGGGCCGGGGCCCAGCCAGGACACTTGATCCCTTTCCCAGGTATTGTTCAGGTACTTTCCCAGGATGGACTGGGCCGGGCTGGGTGGAGGGGGAGGGGGAGAGATGGAAGGCTGTAATGAGCGCACTGTGTGTGTGTGTGTGTGTGTGTGTGTGTGTATGTGTGTGTGAGAAAGAGAGAGAGAGAGAGAGAGAGAGAGAGAGAGAGGGAGAGGGAGAGGGAGGGGAGGGAGGGGGAGGAGCACACCACAGGTGGAGAGGGGGGCTAAGAGCACCCGGCCAGCAAGCTCTGCTTCCCTGCCCTCAGAGCGAGCCTTCTTCTTGGCTCAGGAGGTCTCCCCCAGGCCCTGGGGCCAAGACGGGTGTGGATGGAGGCTGAGTCCCCTGACAGAATTTTCCTGAGGGCTGAGTGTGTGTTAACCGACAGGACTTGCCATTTAAAATCTTACCAGCCCCCCTTAGTCTGCTGTCTCTTTCCTCCCCACCCTCATCAGACGGCCAGGACTGGCTTTGGAAGGGACCGTAGGGACAGTAGCCCAGTGATTTTCAAAAGCTGTTCTTAGGGGATAACCCGGGGGACAGGGCTGCCTGGCCCCACCCCAGCGCTGCCTCAACCCAGCAGCACCACTGTCACCGGCTGAGTGGTGCTCCAGCTAAGATTTGGCTGGGGAAAAGTTTCCCTGGCTGACAACATGAATTCTGATCCTCCTGCCCCTCCCCTGGGTCCCACTGCCTGGTCTCTTCCTTCTCCCAGGACAGGGCGCACAGTCTCGGGGAGAGGGGACTGAAGGCCTAGCAGGGGAGAAGGGACGGGCCTGGGTGGTTTGCGAGGCCAAGGAAAGGGGATGAGGAGAGCCCGGAAGGGTGGCGGCTCCCCAGCTGGCACAGAGGGAGCCGTCCTCCCCACACCCCTGCTCCCCCAAAATCCGGGAGCTCGGCCTGGTGTTTGTTCCTGCTGCAGGGCGCGGGGAGGAGTGGGGCCCCTTCCTCATTCTGGAGCGGTAAGGTCTCTGCTTCTCCAGCCCAGGGGTGTTCGGGTGACTCTTGTGTCCTTGTCAGCTTGGTGGGGGTCTGTGGCAAGCCTGCCTCTCTGTCTTCCAAGCCTGGACGGAGAGATGAGCGCATTCCCCAGCTGCTGCGCTGGGCGCGCTAAGCAGAGGTGGCTTCTGGACAGCTGTGCAAGGCCTTGTTTGCATATATGCAAATGCATGCCTGGCTCCTCTCCTTCCCAGCACCATTCAGGCGATCCAGGTGCTGTTGGAAGAGTTCCAGATCCTGCATCGAAATTAGCCTCTCGAATGGGTTTTTTTTTTTTTTTGTCTCTTAATGTGAAAATTCCTTTGAACTCCTTCCAAGACCCGGAGACCCTTCCCAGTCCCAGGTCCCACCCCCTCCAGTCATGTTAGCTTCTCAAACTCTGGGAGCTGAAGAAACAGATTTGGAGACAGCCAGGGGTGGAGGGCAGAGTTCACCTGTTGGAGGTGCTGGTCCTGGCCCTGCCACGGTTCAGGGTCACCAGGGTGAGCCTCCTAACCTCTCTGAACACAATGCCCCTGACGGGTAAGAGGAGAGAGGGGTTGCTGAACCTTCCGGCTCCCACAGTCTACAAATGTTTGTGAACACCTGCCCATCAGGGCTCTTTGGTTGTAAATAACAGACACCCACTCAAGGCCACTAAATTGAAATAGAGGGACATTTTAGGAAGACACTGGGTATCTCGAGAACACCCCTGAGTGGGAATGGGGTGAGTTCGGTGTGTGGGGGTGTGGAGCGCTGTCTGGTCCCTCCGTCTCTCTTCTCAGCTCCTTTCTGGGCAACTGCTCCAATTCCCTGCCTCTGGAGACTGATTTCTCTCTGCTCCTCAGC